>NC_035108.1:112454494-112769416 GCF_002204515.2 Aedes aegypti | reverse complement strand
AAGAACTTTTCTTTTGTGTTTGTTAATTTAGTTTACTCCCAACTGTTTTCATCAGTTCGAAATTCACGCGCAATATTAGTGCTGCCAATAATAGTTCAAATTATCTTCAAGCGTTTTCGCGCGTCGAAGCACCATACGAACTGCTTTCACGCTTGATCACACTTTCCATCCCTCTTCGCATCGCTTCAGTATGCCAGGTAAGCGCGATTTTCATACAAGATGCATGGAGAGACCTTCAACGCGTACGCTCCTCTTTCACATCCTCGCTTTCTGTCTGTACTAAGTAATATAGTTTGAGATTTTATCAAACATGCCTTGTCGATTTTTTATATACCGCATTGACAAGTGATCCACAAGGAGCAAGTTTGTTTTACGTAAGCCATAGTGTTGCACAAAATATCTAGATATTTCACAAAATTTTATTGAACTGGTGCTTGATATTGGATCGTAATCAAGAACTCTAGGAAGATTTCCTGTTTTTTGAGGCGTTTTACAAACAGTTACTTATCCGATCGAATTGCCCGGAACCCATGATGGCGTTGTTTTGTTTCACATTGGGCTGGATAGATTATTTGGGAGGTGAGGTTGGGACGGAGAATATTGCTTTTACCTTGAATTTCAATTTTCGATGGAAAGTCCATCTGAATATTTTTTTTTCAAATTTAGATGTCAGTATTATCATTCTGTATTTCTGTTTATTTGCTGTCAAATCATCTAACAGCGAACAATCTGCTCTTCAAATCAGCAAAATGGAGTCACATAAAGCCAAGAGTACTCTGAAAATTACACAAGAGTGAATGTTCAAACTGATGAAATTTTAAATCAAAGCCTGAGCTTACATGATCAACTGATCATATTCTTCGACATCTTTTTATCTCGATTTATGAGGAAAATGTAGACAGGAAACAAGACAAATAGAAATAAGAAATAGATGATTGACGAATTATAATTATTCATGATTGTAATAAAATTGTTGAAAAATCTAGATATTTAAAAGAGAGATTAGTGCTGAACAAGCAAAATATTATTCACCCCTGTTCTTGTTTATATTCAAATGCCATTTCGATCAAAAACAGTTTTTCATTTTCGCCAACAATATCAAGTAGGGATTCTTCCACCACATTTAATGATAAAAGATGTTTCGAAGTAGTTATCAACTGGAGAAAGCAATAAAATAATATAGAAAACAAAAATACTGATTACTGTGATGCATCAAAACCCGGACACCTAAGATGATACACATATTCAAATGCTTGCATACGATTGGTTAATCGTTATTTTATTATGTATTACTTTGAGATGATAGCTTTTAGGTTAGAACTTGATAATTTTCACCAAATTTACGATGAATTTAATGAAAATTGAGTTAATTCTGCATCATATCGTGTCCATAAATCCGGACACATGAATCAAATTCCGGACATTCAAAAAATCACAGTTGTTCTTCAAAAAAAAATAAAAACCATTAAACATACCTTGATATCACGATACAAAGATTCATGGATTTGTAAAAATAATGTTGTTCCTCTGTTGGATTATACAGAAACATCATAAAACGTAGGTTTTGTAGTCTTCAAAAGATACTTGTGATACGTGCATCGTTCCCCCAATAATTACACATAATTTACAAACATTTTCAGTTAATACTATTTAAAATCACAACGGTTCAACATTCAATGAGTTTTCCAGGTTTTCGAACAATTATGATGTTGTATTTCTTTTTGAACTTTGAAAAATTGTATGCTAACACACTGTGTCAGGATTCGAAACCACACATATAAGTATCCGGACAGTCTTCTTCTGGCACAGAATTACATGCATTTCATTAATTTCTTCGAAACTATTGACTTTACCGAGAACAAAATACAAACAAATCACTACAGAACATGAATCACATATGATAAGGACGTAACAAACGCGTGATGAATCGCCGAAACGCGATGGCGCATTGAGTAGAATTTCTTTGGTTATCGTTAATTTTGAAAGCAAACGCGTCCTAGCGGAACCGACTTTTGTTTTTGTCTTTAATAATGTTTTACAAGGCTAACTTGATGTCAATTCATGTTACAATTCATGTTAACTATTGTTGACATAGTTAACATTAATAGTAGGAATAATATTCTCACACTAGGAAGGATATTTAACATTGAAATGATTGAATTTCACCAGAGTGTCCGGATATTGGTCCTGTCCGGATTTTGATTTATCACGCTAACAGTTTATCAATAAATCAGTTGTAATTATGATAAGTTACAAAACTTAATTCATTCAATTATAAAATTCCCTATTTGTGGATTTAATTTACTAGCAAACGTTCTGATCCGTGCTCCATTTACGCCAAAAACGAGCGCAGTCATATCATATTTCTCTAGCGTTCACTAGCGTTCTTGCGCGTCGAAGCAGCAAATGATTTCCACAGATCTCTTTGAACCTCTTTGCTTCGCCTTCAGTATACCAGGTAAGCGCGTTTTCCATATAGTTTGCATTGAGAGAGCTTTGACTCTTTTCTCTTCTCTCCTTTTATCCCTTCTCTACTCCTGCAATATGTCATCGCCCTAACAGATGGCGTTAGTGGCGTATGCGTCCCGCCACCATCCTGATCACATTTCGTTGACAGCATGACACACAACCGCACCCACAGTCCACGAGCTCAACGCTAAAAACTATGCACCTTTTTTTCGCGCTGGGTGGGTGATGTTCCCTTTTGGTTCTAATTTCTCATGTAAAAGTTAATGAAATCCATTGTAATTTTTACCACAAGTTGTCATTTAATTTACTCACAGATTCATGCTAGTATAACACCCTTGAATGATCGTAACTCATGTAAAATAAATTGGCGTGAAAATATCACAATTGTGTGAATCATTTTTAAAGTGATTGTTTTGATATTTTTGTTCAGTGGGTGGTGGACTGGGTGGTAAGCGAGAAGATGAAGCCACGTGCTTTTACGAACTGTCACTGTACTGCAGCAATTTGCTCCCTAGGTGACACCACGGTAGAATTTACACAGGAATTTTGAATAAATTTGTTCCTGCTTAAACGTCTGTCTGCGGTTAAATATACTGCTTCGCGACTAAAAATGGGTGCACCAACGTGCGAAGTTCGATTTTTGACCAACTTCGCCGCTTCGCAGCTCAATTCTCAATAGTGCGCATAATGCACATGGCGGCCGGCATAGATGCGCACTATAGCAAAGCGACTCGCGACGCGGTGAAGTTGGTCAAAAATCGAACTTCGCACGTTGGTTCACCCATTTTTAGTCGCGAAGCAGTATATTTACTCCGCAGATCTTGAAATCGCAGTTAAGTTTCCGTCAAGCATGCAGCAGGAAGTGTCGATATAGCAATAGGGTCCTAAAGCCCTGTCCCAATTTTAGTGCCAAACGCTTAAGTTTAGGCCAATAACACATGTTTACTCAATTTTTTAATGTTTTCCGTTGGTTCGAGTCCAAAAAAACATTTTTTTAGATTTTGTCACACTCCTTGGCCTAAACTCAAATTTTGGGTGTATTTTGTTTTCCGTGTCCCTTCCGAAATGTCAGATAGGAACAACCCCAGTGGTAAAACTAAAACCCCTGTGGTGTTTTTGTCGACAAAGCGAACGTCAAACATGATCTTAAGTGTCAAGGTTCATTTATGGACCCAATTTTTAAATTAAAGTTTAAACATGATATAGCCGTTATTTGAGCGGGAAATATTGCTAAAGTAGTTGCAGTAAAATGCTCTTTCGTGTTATTGAATAAAAACAAGATTTCATCAAACATTTTAGGACCCAATTTATCACCTTTAAAAAACTTTTTTTTTTCTTATAGAGCAATTCCACCGAACATGACGATTTTTTTTTTAAATTAAATTTTTGTATTTTTTGAATCGCCTTAAAATTTGCATACAGATTCTTTATGACCAAAAATGCCTTTTTGCACCTTCAGACCGCCATTTTGAACCTCGCCTTGTTTTTGAGAAGGGCGTGTCGGAAAATGCATAGCAAATCTTTAAAAAACTGTAACTTGAAAACAATTTGTCCGATCGATTTGAGACCTTCTACAAAGTAGTATGAATTGCTTAGGACTATATGGAGAAAAATATGCACGGTAAAAAAAAGTTACAGATTATTTTTTGTTTCAAAAACAAAATTTTAAAATCGATTTTCTCCAGAAACGCAGTTTTGATTTTTTTTATTTTTGGATATGTTTTAGGGGACAACTTATGTGATTTATTGCACAATGTTTCAAAATGGAAGAATTATGGACAAAAAAGTTATGATTTTTAAAAAAATTACAGATTTTGAAAAAAAAAAAATCGAAATATTTTATTTTGATTGAGTGAATAGTCGTGCCTATTCTGCGCGGCGTGTGAGGCGACACGAGTCGAATGAGGGGACAATTGTCGACTCGCTCCCATTTGATTAAGGTGATTATAGAACGAAGCCACACCTCAAATTTTCAAGAACACAAGACTTGAGAACCAAACAGCGCTCCGCGTTGAAAATTTATCCCAATGGTCAACACTAGCAAACAAGTAAGTTGATTGATTTTCTACGCGAACTGTTGTCAAATTCTCCAGTCTTGTGCTTTTGAATATTCGAAGTTTGGCTTCGTTTTATAATCACCTTAACATTAGTCGTCTCACGTCACTCGCGGTGAGAGCGACTCGTCTCGCCTCATACGCCGCCCAGAATAAGCACAAGTAGCTGAATTGTTTATTGTTTGATCAAAACCTATATTCTAAAGTATTTAAAAAAGTATGCACGGTAATGACTTCGTGAAACATAGAGACGCATCATCAGGGGAAGTCGCGCCTTCTATGGCCCCCAGAAGAAGCTGCAATCGAGAAAGATTCACCCGCACACCAAATGTACCATGTATAGAACGCTAATAAGACCGGTGGTCCTCTATGACCATGAAGAGAGCCTGCAAGCACATGGAGTGTTGGAACGAAGGCTGCTTTGTTGACATCTTTGGCGGCGTGCAGGAAACCGGTGTGTGGCGGCGGTCAATGAATCAAGAGCTCGCTAAAGTCTACGGCGAACCCTGTATCCAGAAGGTGGCGAAATCCGGAAGGGTGCGTCAAACAGGGCATGATACAAAGCTACCGAACAACAACCCTTCGAAGATGGTGTTCGCGTCGAATCCAGTTGGTACAAGAAGGCGGAGAGCACAGCGAACGAGGTGGCTTGATCAGGTGCAACAATCTGTATCTGGAGAGCGTGGGCCAAAATCGAAGTTGGAGGGACACAACCATGAACATCGTTAACGAGGTTTTATCAAACTGATTGATGTAAAATCAAGTAAATGAATATATAATTACCAGCGTAAAACAGGTATCCTTCAAGACTGTGGATTCTATATATTATCATCCATTGTGATGTTTTTGAACAGGTTTCCATTGATAAACAAATTTCAAAAAAAAAAAATAATAATAAATGACAATTCAATAGTTTTGCGATGCTCCCAACAAGTTTT
Source organism: Aedes aegypti (assembly GCF_002204515.2). Lineage (NCBI taxonomy): Eukaryota > Metazoa > Arthropoda > Insecta > Diptera > Culicidae > Aedes > Aedes aegypti. The sequence goes on along the minus strand of NC_035108.1, from coordinate 112,763,955 downwards.
CACGATATGTGAAGAATCAAAACTTTAACAAGGTTTACATAGCAATTGTTTTGTATTTTACGAATATTTGTTCGGACTTTTTTGATATATTTTTTTGTTTATCCTGTTATTGTTGATATTTTTCCAAGAAATTTATATACCGGGTTGGCATAACCTATATTGGTTAATAGGTGTTGATGACATAACATTGCTTAGATTAATATTTATGCTGCAAATAAATCCAAAATGCGAGTGTCCAAAGTAGCCCCCCTGGAATCGAAATTAGCACGTCCGACGGTGACCCAAAAAATTCCAAAGAAAAATTGAAACTAAGCACAAATTCGTAAAATGCAAACAGAAATATAAAATTTCCGATGAAAATTTTTAAAATTTATTAATATTTATAAGATTTTGTGCATATTTTTGTTTCGTTGGAAAATTTGTAATATAGTGCTTATTTTAAGTTTCCCTTGAAAAATATTTAATTCTTAAATGCTGATTTTCATTTTTTTTTGTTTTCACGACTTTTTTAGCAAAAAATATGTTCTTGTTCTGCAATTTGTTGTTGTTAATTCATGCTCAATTATTGCTTGTTTCGAATTACATTATTTACTGTTCTGGATAGACTAGTGATGATTATCCTTTTCCTAGTGCATCATAATATTTTCCCCATTGAATACATCCATAAATATTGGAATGGTAAGAAATCAGCAAGCATTATTGGATTGAAGGATTTCAAATTTAGCATATAGATATGTTTTTGAAACAAACAATAATCTTTACAACGAGTAATCAATTCCACTCAAACTAAAAAATCTAATTTTTGTATCATTGTACTCATTTCCTCGCATTTAGTTTGTTAAAATTGTGAACGTTATAAAAACTAAGCATGAAACATTGAGAAAAATTACCAAATTTACCCGAGTTACGATACCCGCCCTAAGTTATATGTAGAATTGAAAGAAATCTATTCTTCTATGATCTTGAAAGCACTATCACTTTCGTTCCTGGCACAAAAGAGTCAGTGCATTGCACTTTTTCCCGAACAAAACATGGTTCCATCAGGCGCGACCACATGAGTGACATGTGCATCAACCCTTGAACTTCGCGATCCGGCAATGCCATGCAATGCGACGGAACATGCTATAAAACCGTTACTCCGTCTCGAGGCCATCATCAGTAGTACCCTCAGCGCAATGCTAAACTACATCGGTGATTGTCGCGTTATTCTATTCGTGCTTGGCCTTCTGCCGAGTGTGATAGTGAATCTGTCCACCAACTACCATCATCATACGACAGATTCAACGGTAACCGACTTAAGCCGAATACTTCCAGGAGACGGCAATAAGGACTATCAAATCGAATCCCCTCTGCTTAATCACCACCAAGAAGAGGAAGCATCTAATGGAATCGAAGGAGCGACATCACCCACCTTACATGACACCAGTTATCGGTATCAACTGGTAGGACTCTCACAGCCAAATGGATTGAACGAGGGCTTCGTTACGAAGTCAGCCCAAAGCGATCGTCCGAAGAAAGGGGGTAATCGCCGGTGGATCAACAAATTAGGTAAAGGCGCTATTAAAAGGAAAATCGCGGATCAGGATATCCTGCCGAAGAAACTGGCCTTGGGTTACGAGAACAAGGATCAACTCCTGATGGACGATAACTATCGAGTGGACAATCCGAAGAAACCACACCACGACAGCAAATTTATGGTGGACGGATTGCGTTCGGGATATTACTTCGACAGTTACGGTGATTGGCACCATAACGGTGGTGGGGATCATACAAGCACTGCCGGAACGTGGACCAACGGACTAGGGCTAGCAGATGTTGGGAGTGGCTATATCAGCGGAGTTTCCAACGGACACTCGCACGGAAGTGGATATAACTTGGTATCGTGGCACCTTCTGAATCCACTGATCCTGGTGGCCTTGCTTTCTTTCGTGATAAGCTTGATCAACGCAGTGCTCGGTCTGGTAGATAAGGTGAAGCTCCCGTTGGCACGAGAACGGCGTATCCGCCCGCCCGAGTATTCCCGCGTAGTTGACGGAGAATTTCTCGAGGAGCTTGAGAAACTTTACGACAGTATCCAGTATGGACAGAAACATGTTTGAAATGCATTTTAAAATATTGAACTAATAAAATCGGTAGCAGTAATGTGTACGTTACGGTAAATTTATAATGTTTAACTACACAGGATTATTGCGTAATTTATGCACTTGATCAAGGTGAAACAGCTTAGAATACCATTGTGATACTTTTCTCCGAATGCTAGCTCCCCGGATGATCCGTTTTTCTGAAAACCATTTCTCCGAATGATCTTTTTCCTCTTCTTGGCATTACGTCCTCACTGGGACAGAACCTGCTTCTCAGCCATTTTCGCCATTCGTATATCGTGTGGCAGGTACGATGATACTCTCTGCCTAGGCCCTAGGGAAGTCAAGGAAATTTCCATTACGAAAAGCTCCTGGACCGACCGGGAATCGAACTCAGACTCCTTTAGCCGTAGCCGCGGACTCTAACCACTTGGAAGGCCCCCTGAATGATCCGTTCCCACGGAAAGTGATGCGGTTGCGAACATTACAAGTAACGCAAACATTTTTACTGGGGTACCGCAGGCACCCGACACCGAACTCGTCGTCGCAGCCACGTGACCAGGTTATTACCATGACAACGGCACACCCGCAATCGTATTAAGCGGGAAAATTCAAATAAAAATCAGAAGTGTAGAATTATAAAGCTTTGTGAAATAGTTAATAAAATTAGTTAAATAGTCAGTATAAATGCATTTTTAGTTATAGCTGTTAGGACGAAAGCATGTGTTATCATAGTTTACTCAAAAGAAAAAAAAAAACGGGATTGGCTGGACTATTACAGAACACTCTTATGCCGACACTCTCAGTGACGAACCATTCATAGAAAAGTCGTATTTACGTCCCACCGTCGTAACGATTAAATGTGTATTCATATATATTTTACCGATTTAAAATAAAAGCATGAAACGAGCTCACCAATGGATCCTTCATCCTCGACTTAGGAGCCACTATCCACTTTCTGCTTCACTTAGCGCGTACAGACTAACTGAGAAAGAAGTAACTTTGGTAACGCGAGAAAAGTAATACTTTTGCTTTTCATGCAAAAGATCGCTTTGATGACACAAAACAAAAATTCGAACACATGGGCTTCCACAAAGCACTGCCCAGCAAAATGCGCGCAAGCCGGAAGAACGAGAAAAAAAAACAACAACAACGAGGCACGAAGCCGACTCGTTGACTCGGGCTATATCAAAGCACTCAAAAACAAAAAAAAAAAACATAGGAAAAAATGGGGGCTTTTTCGACGCTCTCCAAAAAGTTAGGACAATTATGAGTGCTAACAACATTTCGAGGAACTGGGCCATTCGAGGAAACGGGGTATTCGGGGAATAGTAGCACAACCTTAAAATCCAACTACACCCTATTGTGCTACTATTCCCCGAATGTCATTTCTCCGAACGTCAGGTCACCAAATGCCACTTTTTCCCGAGCCGTTGCCGGCGAGTACTCGGTATGGGTCCGATATGATGGCGATATCCGTCCCCCACTCAGCAACTGCCTGATACAGCAGTTGCTGAGCTGCGTCACAGTGGTTCAGGTTCAGCTGCGTTACCTGCACTGTGACTTTTCGATTAGGGGTCATGCACAAATTACGTCACGCTCCAAGGAGGGGATCGAGCCAAGCGTGACAAGCCTTACAAAATTTTCGTAGGACTCATACAAAAAGTGTGACAAAGGGGGGGGGGGGAGGGGTCGAAAAAGTTGAAATTTAGCGTGACATAATTTGTGTACCATCCCTTATGGCTCTTTTGAAGGTCGGGCACCTTGAGCCTCCCGTTGGATGCTTGTTGTTCACGGACTTCCCGGAACAAATCAAGCACTTGGGAGGGTTCTTGCAGCCTAGTGCCTTATGACCTTCCTCACCACATCGCCTACACAACTTGGTCCTATCAGGGCCTTTACAGCCCAGGACTTGTGTCCTGGTTCCCTACACCTAAAGCGGATCACCGGTTGCTCATGTATGTTCAGTGAGCATACTGACTAACCAACCTTGATCTTACCTACCTTAGCGGACTTATTTGCGTCCCCCACAGGTAGGTGTACTAAGGCCACCTGAGTTCCTGCCGGACCTTTCCGTAGCTGAACGGCAGCGGTGGGCACCTGAATCTCGCAATGTTGCCGCAGTGCAGTGACAAGCTCTTCTGCGTTGATGATCTCGTCAAGGTTCATCACCTTCAGAGTCACTGACTGCGTCAGAGCCCTCATCTCGACACCCTCGCCAAGGACCTCTTCCGCCAAACTTTTGTAGGCGGCGCCCTTGCGCTCCTTGTCGCGCTTAAGCTCGAGGATCATTTCACCTGTACGAGTACGTCTGACACTGCTTACGTCGGCTCCTAGATCTGCGAGCTTCGCGTCACTGCGCATCGCCTTCAGGACTTCCGAGTACTTGGACTCTTCCGTCTTAATGATGATCGTATCACCCTTTTCGCGTTTGGCACCCACCCTTCTACCTTTCTTTGGCCTGGTATCCCTGCGCTCCTGCACTTCCTGCTTCTTTCTCTTCTTCTATCGCTCTACAGTTGTCCAGGGGGCCCCCCTGATCCGCCCTAACCTGTGGTGATTGAGGACCTCTCAATGGTCGCAACCCCCTGTTCCCAACAATCCGTGAGGGGCCAGCCTTTTCGGGCCCACTCTTCTCGGCTTTCCGGGACGCCTGGCTGGGGTCCGATTTTCCGGTCGCCTGGCCTTGCGAGCGCCGCCGGGTAGCTCCTCCCCTGACGGCTGCCTCGCACGCTTCTGCGATTGCTTGTTGTAAGCATTCGCTTCCGCACTTTTGGGGCTACCCGCGAAAACGAAGGACTTCGCCTGGGTACACTTCGTCACCTTCAATTCCACGGGTTCTGCCGCTGCCACAGTCGCCATGGGTTCAGCATGGTTCTGCTTGGCCACCAACATAGACTTATGAAGTCTGAACAGGGCCTGCTTGAGGTCCTTGCTGATGTTAGACTTCGAGGACGCAAAGTCAATGATGGAGTCAAGCTGCTGTGCAGCCACTTCCATCGCAGAGCGCCCATCTCTACTTTTATTGATGGCCCTCATCAACCACGCTCCATCCGTAACCTCACCCGATGCGTTGGCCGGGGATGAAATATGGTGTCCAGCACTGGCACTACGTGCACTGCTGCCTCCTCCTGCTTCCGCTCTCCTCAACGGAGATCTAGCTAATCCACTTCTTGCGAAGGGGATCGCTTTCCTACTACTGCTACCATCTGCGCTACTACTGCTATTTTGATTTGAATTTGTACTCATTTTGGATCCCACGAGTAGCACGGGAAAAGAGGTCCACCACGCCAGAGCCCTGCATTAACGCGGCAAGAGACAAATTACTGTGAAGGGGGCCCAGGTGCCCCACAGGCTCCGTTAATGTCCGAACATCTTTTTCACCCCCTCGACCACTCATTCCTCAGCACGGTTTTTCGCTTCACACCTTGAATTGGGGTTACCTTTTTTAGTGGACTCTTACCACCGAAACAGGTCATCCGTAGTTCTATTCTATAAGCCGGAAACTACACAGCAGTCTTTACATGTGTCGCGGACTCCTCTGGTACCCTTTTGGTTGAAGCATTGAACATCTTCCTTGATGATGAGCCCGATGGGCGTCATCCCGGCTATGATGCACACGGCCTCTTTAGATACCATCCGATATGCACTTGCTACTCTTAAGCACATTATTCTGTACGTGCTTTCCAACCGCTTTAGGTTTCTGCTCGTTCTAAGCGCTTTTGACCAGATTGGTCCTCCATACCTTAGTATGGATAGCTCCACGCTTGCCAGTAGCTTGCGTTTGCTGGCAATTACAGCAGATCTGTTAGACATCATCCTCGAAACCGCCGCTATAGCCGTAGATGCCCCCTTTTACAGGCATATTCAACGTGGCTAGCGAAGCTGAGCTTGTCATCGAGCATTACCCCTATATGCCTAAGGGATCGCTTGGACTCTATGGTGCAATCACCTACCGAGATAAGCGCCCGTTGCTCGGACTTGCGGTTGTTGACCACCACCACCTAAGTCTTGTGACGGGCCAGTCCTAGTTTCCTAGACTTCATCCATTCCTCAACTAGGGAAATAGAGTGCGCTGCTGTCAACTCTACTTCCTCCATCGATTCACCATAGACCACTAGGGTGATATCGTCGGCGAAGCCAACAATCTTAACACCCGTCGGAAGGGGCAGCCTCAGTACGTCATCGTACATCGCATTCCATAACAGCGGGCCCAAGATTGAACCTTGAGGTACTCCCGCGGTAACTCGAACGCTTTTCTGCCCCTCCTCTGTGTCATAAAGTAGAATCCTACCATCAAAATAGCTTTCTAGAAGCTTGCACAACTGCACCGGTACCTTGAGGCGGTGAAGTGCGTGTGCTATTGCTTCCCAGCTTGCGCTGTTGAACGCATTCTTCACATCCAGACAACCGCGCAGTAACGGATGCCGCTTCTCTTATGCTCGATTGCCACCTCAGCTGTCTGAACGACCGACTGGATGGCGTCCAGAGTAGATTTACCTTTTCTGAATCCAAACTGGTTGTTGGACAGGCCGTCCGCACTCTCCGTATACGGTCCTAGCCTGTTGAGAAACAACTTCTCCAATAACTTGCCCGTCGTATCTAGTAGACAGATAGGTTTATACGCCGACGGGTCACCTGGTGGTTTCCCCGCCTTTGGTAGTAGCACCAATTTCTGTCGCTTCCATGCATCCGGGAAGATTCCTTGATCAATGCAGCGTTGAATCGTGGTTCTGAACACATTTTCCAGCTCTACATTTAATGCGGTCAGGGATTCCAACAATAGCTGGCCTCTTTGATGTATGTCTATGTCATGACAAAGAGAACTTTACGTCACTCAATTTTTAAATACAAATTTTCTAATTATGAATTGCACAACTCTACGTATCAAACCAGTTTGTTGGCGATTTTAGTGGCATAATTTCCAAATCCGGGATTTTCGCGACAGAATTTCATTCACTCGCGTTTTTTGCGCCTGGCACACCAAAATCGCCACAAATCCGCGAAAATCGCGAAATCCGCGAGAATTGCGAAATTCGCGACTGTTGTATCAACCTTGCAGTTAGAGATATGTTGGGCACTCACGATTTCATTTATATGGTCGCCATTTACGATTTTCTTCGAAGATGGAACAAACATTACATAATGGTGTTTGTAGTGTTTGTTCCATATTAAAATATTTTGTGAACATTTTTCTTTAGAATTCCTGTACATTATTTCATGAAGTTTAATCCACATTTTCTGTTAGGCCTCTTTAATTCAGTTCCAACTCCATTAATAGTAAACAATAGTTTTTTGTGGTTTTGAATATGCTTTCATGCGTCATAGTGAAGTTACCGCAAAAGCTAAAATCTACTTTCAACTGTATAATTTTTCGTATAAAATTATATTTCTGAATGAATATCGACTGATACTTATGTGTCGACGTAATAAATCAACCGTTTACGAAATAAAAAAACTCGTAAAGTTTCGTATTTCAACGCACCTAAGATCCTTAGTCGGCGCATTTTGGAATGTTTCTAATATTTCAATTGGAAACTATTGTTATGTACCGTCAAACGGGGTAACTTGCAACAGGGGTGAAACATGCAACACAACGACATGTAACTGAATTGACGATTTTTAAAAGCATTAAGTTTTTTTTTCTTATTTGTTACACCGGTTAATGACCGTAGGTATAAAAAGAGAGGTTTTGGTGAAGATTTAAGTATTATTTTTATTTTGGTTGGTTTGCTGGAGGAGAAAATCATATCACACGTTTGATCGCATGAAAACAAGACTGAAAATCGTTCCCAGTACCACACAAACGGGATATAAATGTTATTCTAGGTATTTTCTATCCGTTACAGTATTTAATAGTTTACAAAAGGACAATGTAAAAGTTTTGTTGTTTTCACGTTTAAATACTGAAAATAATGAAAAACGTTTTTGACTACCCTTGTGGGGTAACTTGCAACAGCAATTTAAATCTCAATGGCAAGATGTTTTCTGCCATTTGTCATCGAAAACACATGAGAAGGCAGGATTGACCATTTATTTGTATAATTATATTAAAATTATTGTACCTCAACCGACATATTACACGTTTGGTTTAAAATACTATAAAAGTTACATTGATTGTATTATTATTGAAATTTATTATTTTTTCTTCGTGAAAACTAAGATTAATTTGAAAAATCTGTTTCAAATGTAACTTGCAGATGTGTCATTGTGAACTTGTTGCATTAAATATAAAGATAGCTATTTTCAATCACCAACAGACGCCATTTCAAGACATGCTATCAATATATGATACGTTGCTTTGGTTAAAATATGAATACAAAATAAGTGTTGACGCACAAAGCGAATAGGCCCTTTGGATAGGTAGGACTGAATAGATCCACTATAACAACCTGACAGATTGCAATTTTCTATAGAGGAGAAGAGAAGAATAGCTCACACGTTTTTGCCACAAACTTTGCAATACAATTTGTTTTTTCCTTATTATTTCAATATAATTAGCCAATAGGCGATTAAATTGTTAGCTAAGTTGCTTCTACTATTAAAATAACCTGTTGAGCATTATATCAGGTAAATATCGATAACATTGAATTCGTTATGTTGATCTAGATGTGGTATACTTAACAAAGTTTACAATTATGTATCAATTCAGGAAGAATCACGTTTATTTGGAAGAAGCATATTTCAGTACCCTTACGAAGTTGCGATCAGGTGTTAACCGTATCTACTACAAGCTGTCCTAGCACATATTTGAGGTCGATTTCTACTACACCACTGTAAAACTTAATTGTAAGTATTAAATATGTTCAAACTACACGCTATTAACATGCAATAAAATTTCAGTTGAGTCTCGCTTCGCTCGGACTACGGAAAAGTTTAACAATAAGATATGTGAGGCAAAACCTAAAAACCATTGCATTTGAATAAAAAAGTTGCACTAAATCTCTTGAATGGCTTATCACTAGCCGTCAAGAATTGCTATTTGCTAGAATTTCCACTTGCTGAACCAATAAATTATAAAATCAATTGATTTATTATTTGGATAGAGCAAATACTCATAATTCAATTAATAATAATAATTTTTCAAAAGTATGTTACCTAGTTTATGTTTATTGTCATGATTTTACTGCAGTTAATTATTCAATGATAAAAACACGGTATTGATAAAATTTTTGATAGTAAACTTTAGTCAGCATTGTGTGTTGCATGTTACCCCACATCAGGGGTAGCATGAAAAATGCATATTTTTAGCCTCTCCTGATCCCAGGAAACCAAATTATATTAAAATAAATACCACATAGTATTTTTTACATGGCGATTAGGATACCAGATTGTATTTGGTTCCTCTGAGTCCTTAAAATTTTCAACCAAATAGATTTGAAGTTGAAAAGTGTTGCAAGTTACCCCGTTTGACGGTATGTATTACCATCGTGTACAGCAAAGCGGGTTCATGCAAATGAGATCACCTTACAGTGCCAAGAGTACAATACACAAATCTTGATGTACAGATAGCGGTATAGGTAAATATAAAAAAAATCTTAAATTCCGACAAATTTTGGACCAAATGCACGGAATTATGCGATGCGCTGAATGAAAGGACTTTACGTAAGTATATTTAGACCAAAACCGAATGGAATGAATAGCGTGATTACAGGACTAGTAGCGACTGAGTGTCTTGAAAATAGGAACTTTGACCTCTTGCCTGAAGAAAGAGACCGAACAGGAACCGAAGAAAGACCGAAATTAAGCCACACATAGACCAAGAAAACAAAACTAAACCTAACAGGGATCAGGAGAAAAGAGTCTAATTCTTCATAGAAACAGATCAGACATTTTCTCTAAGAACAATTCTAAGACTTTATTTTGGGAATTCTTTGTGACATGAGAACAGTAGCTCGTATTACTGTCTGGACTTTTCATGATCTTCTCTAGGAATATTATTCTTCTTATTCTTCTTGGCATTAACGTCCTCACTGGGACAGAGGCTGCTTCTCAGCTTAGTATTCTTATGAGCACTTCCACAGTTATTAACTGAGAACTTTCTTTGCCAAAGTTGCCATTTTCGCATTCGTATATCGTGTGGCAGGTACGATGATACCCTATGCCCAGGGCAGTCAAGGTAATTTCCATTACGAAAAGTTCCTAGACCGACCGGGAATTGAACCCAGACACCTTCAGCATGGCTTTGCTTTGTAGCCGCGGACTCTAACTACTCGGCTAAGGAAGGCCCCATAGGAATATTATAAGAAATCAATTTTGGCATTTGCTCAAAGGTTTGGATATCATTCCGAAGATTTCTTCAGGAGATCATTAAGTTATTGTATCGCGTGGAATTCCCTCAAGAATTTTCCTCATGTATTCCTCCTAGAATTTTGTCTCGGAAACCTCAAGAATACAAGCTGGATTTTCCCTAGGATAAACACAGAATTTACATCAGAAATTACATCAAGATATTTTTCTAGAAAATGCTAAGTGCTTCAGGATTTTATCCGGAGATTCTTCCCTTGATTTCCCTTTAACATCCTCCAGGACTCCCGTTTAGAACATCTTCAATATTCCAACAACAGCATCATACCGCCACTTTGCTACTATCTGTGATCAATCAAACTCTCAAATGCAGGGATGCCAGGTTGGAAGACATGTCTTCCATTGGAAGACATTTGAGTAGTGTGGAAGACATTTGGAAGACGGAAGATTTTTGGAAGACTTTTCAGAATTTGTGAAGACATTTGGAAGACAATTTTGAATTATTGGCATTTTTTAAATTCCTAGATTTGGAAAAAAGAACTAGAAGATTTTTTGCACGTCTAAATCAAACTATAGCGATCCCTCTCCGAATTCCGTTGGAAATTCTCCAAGGATTCCTTCAGATATTGATCTGAGAATTCTGACAAGGATTCTTCCAGAGTTTCTTCTAGGAACTCTTGCAGATATTTATGAAGACATTCTAGTAATGCATTTTAGTATTATTTTATAGAATCATTAAAGTTATTCATGGATTACTACAAGGAATTTTTTGAAATCTGTTTCAGTATTTCTCGTGTATTTTTTAATGAATAAAATAAAAAAAAAAGTTAAAAGATTCTTGTATGATTTTTTCCTGAGATTGCCACAATTTTTGCTTCTAAAATTATCTTTGGATCTTTGGGATATCTGTCAAGATATTTTTACTGGTTTTCCTGAAACTCCTCCATAATTCCTAGGGCAATTTCACCTGTGGTCCAAAATTTTGAACCATGTTATAAAATGGAGCGATATCTGAGAAGAACACCGACTCTTGGAAATACCGAGCCATGGAACAGGAATGCTTTGGAAAGTTGTATGAGAGGACCATCATAACAACTATGAAGTTATGGGTTTTTGTATGGTTACATGTGTCGATATCGAATAAAAATGAGTCGATGCATGGGGGTTTCACTATGATTCCTCGGAAATGCTTCAGAGCTCCTCTAGGAGTTCATCTGAAGATGCTTCGAAAAAATCATTACATTCCCTCCGAGAGTTTGTCCAGAGTTCCTCAGGAAATTTCTAAAAAATCTCCGGGAATTTCTTTAGACTTCCTCCAGGAATTCATCCATAGCTCTTCCAAGTTTTTTTTAAGTTCTTCAAATAATTATTTCGGATTTTCTCTGGCAATTCTTCTGGAATGCGTCCAGCGATTCCTCGGAAAGTCCTCCGGATTTCTACAGCCAACTCTCCTAGATTTTTTTTTTCCATAAATTCCTCTGGAATTCTTCTAAAGTTCTCCCGTAATTCCTGGAAGGTTCCTCCGATGTTCCTTCCCAACAGTGGGAATGCTTCGAATATCCTCCTTAGTTTCACCAGGAACTTATCTGAAGTTCGTCAAGCAATTTCCCCGGAGTTGTTCTAAGAACGCCTCCGGAATTCCTCCAAGAATTGCTTCATGATTCATCCAGGATTTCCTTTAGAAATTCTCTAGGATTTTGTCCAGAGTTTCTGCAGGAATTCCTTTAGATTTCCTCCGGGAGCTCCTTCGGAGTTTCTCCGGTAATTCCTCCAGAGCTTTTCCAGCAATTTTTTTTTTTTGGATTTTATCTAGCATATCCTCCGAAGTTCCTCCAAAGCTCCAAGAGGAACTCCGGAGGAATGGGTTACATGCTTGGTCTGATTCGCTACTCACCACATAGTAACGTACTTGCGCTAGTGTCTATGCACGAAAAATTGCTAAAAGGTAACGCAAAAAATATTTGTATGGCGAAATGCATCTAACGAATTATTTCTCAAAATTGGAAACTATTGTCGATAAAAAAAATTACCGGTTGTGCGTAATTATAATGACTATCACGCCTACCAAATATTTTTTCGATTAATGCTTTCATTCACGAGAAATTTGAAGTTAGATGCCTTTCCTCATACAAAATAAAACGAGAAAACTTCTGCTGATCAACTGTGGTCAAGAGCAAAGCAGGTAATCCATTGCTGAAGGAACTCCAGAAGAATTGCTAGAGGACTCGAAAAGGGATTCATGGGGACAATCTGGAAAAAAATCCTGGAGGAATTCCCTAAAGAACTGCGCAACAATTCCTAAAGGAGCTATGGAGGAAATCCAAAGCACTTACCGGTGGAGCTTTGGAGGAACTTCGGAGGATATGCTGGATACATTTATGGAGAAAATACCCTTAAGGTCGTCCGGGGATTTATTTCTGGAGTAAATCTCCGGAGGCATTGCTATTTTAGATCCCCTGAGGAATTTCTGAAGAAAATCCCCGGAGGAATTTTTTCAGGATTTTCTAAAGCAAATCGCCAGATGATATCATCGGAGGAAATCCTGGATGAATTTCCCGGAGAAATTTCTATAAGAAATATCAGGAGAAAATCTCTGAGGATCCCCGAGGAAATTTCTGGACGATTCTTGGAGGAAATCTCCGAATGAATTCATGGAGGAATTCTTCATCAAATGATATCTTTTTAGGTATGTACTTCTAGAGTAGGTACAACCTAGGAAAAAATTCTGGATAATATCCACAGAGGAAGAAAATCTTCGAAATATTTGCTGTTCTTAATCTCCTTGAAAATTCCTGGAAAAAAACCCCGGAGGAGTTCTTGAGGGAAATCACCGGAAAAATTCTTGGAAAAAATCTATGGAGAATTTTCTAGAGAAAATCTCCGGAGGAATACCTGGAGCAAATTGCCAGAGAAGTTTCTGAAGGAAATTCTCAGAGGAATTCTTTGGCGAAATTCCTGAAGAAATTTCTGGACGAAATACCCAGAACAATTCCTGGGGAAAACACCAGAAGGAGTTTCGGGAGGAAATGCTCGGAAGTGCTGCTTGAGGAAATCCCCAGAAATATTCTTGAAGGAAATCCCCGGAAGAATTTCTTGACAAAATCCCTAGAGTAATAACTTTTGAAAATCATTGAAATTCATGGATAAAATTTCCGGAGGAGTTCCTAGGGATATCGCCGGAGGTATCATTGAAATCCCCAAAGGAATTCCTGGAGAAAATAATCGGAGAAACTCCTGGTTTAAATGTTTTGAGAAATACCTTGAGGAAATCTCCTGAAAAATTCTCTGGAAAATCCCTGAAAGAGTTTCTGGAGAAATCCTCACAGGAATTCTTTAAGGTGAAGATGAATCGAAGCCAAACTTCAAATTTTCAAGAGCACGGATCTAGAGAACCTAATATCCGCTCAAGCTGAAAACTTAATCGATTGGTCACTCGCTGGTGGTGACCAATCGATTAAGTTTTCAGCTCAAACGGGTGTTCGGTTCTCCAGATGTGTGCTCTTGAAAATTTGAGGTTTGGCTTCGATTTATCTTCACCTTAACGAATTTCTGGACGAAATCCCCAGAGAAAATCCTGGACCAAATCCCCGCTGAAATTGCTAACCGAAATCCTTTGAGGAATTCCTGGTGCAAATCGTGAATGAAATCTACAGAAGAATTGCTATTGGATATCACATGAGAAATTCCTGGAGAAAATCCCGGAGGAATTTTAAGGGTAATCTCCGGGGGAATTCTTGGAAAAAATCACACGAGGAATTTCTGGAGAGCTCAATCGAGAATTCCAATTGAGCTCCACTGAGAGCTCCTTCGGAAATTCTTTTGGAGCTCCACCGGGAATATCTTCGGATTTTCACCATAGTTCCTCCATGAATTTAATCGGAGTGTTTCAAGGAACCCACCAGTAATTCCCCGGGAAATCCTCCAGAGTTTCTCCAAGAAATCCTTAAAAATTCGTCTAGGAATTTATTGCGAGTTTCTCCTAGAATTCCATCAGAGTTCTATCTGAAATACCTACGGATTCCTTACTTTCAAAAATACTTCCAGTAATTTCTTCGTAGCTTCTTCCGGGGTTCATCCAGGAATTCCTCCAGAGTTCCTCCGGAAATCCTCCACAGTTACTAAGGGAATTCCTTCACTATTGATCTGGGAATTTTTCCAGGGTTTCTCCAGGAATTCCTCCAGAGTTTTTCCAGCAACTCTTCCAAAGTTCATCTGGAGCTCCACCGGAAATTTATTGACAGTTCTTCCGGAAAAAAAGCGATGTGTTTTCACCAGTGTTGTACAAAATACAACAGCGCGACGATTGAAGTGTTATGAAAAAAAATAAAGAATTTTCAGGGATATTTCATATATTACCTGTGGACAAATCCCTCAATGCTTTTCATCAGGAACCTTCAGAGAAATCAAATAAAGGAGTACATGAGATTAAAAAACTTGCTAAAGAGTCTGAATAAAACCATGAAAAATTGTTATATTTTTGCTAGAGTTTCTGGAGATTGCTGGAGGAAAAAGTACGCGTGTTTAGGAAATCTTTATAAAAATTTCTGGAGGAATTCTTGGAGAAATTCTTTGTGGAATTCCTGGATAAATTATTGCAGAAATCCCTGATTAAACATTTGAATAAATTCTTGGATGAAGAACAAAAAGTTTCTCGATGATTGGCTTGGAATATACTAGAAAATTTCGAAAGGAATTCGTAAATAAGTATTCTGCTAGAAATATTATTAATTGATTTGTTCATTCAATTTATCCTTTTTGAAATGCTTAGAGGAATACATTCATATTATCTGGGAAGAATTCTTCAATATTCTTTTAGATAAATGTGTATATATTTTTAGGGGTTCATGTAGCAATCTATTAAGGTATTCTTAGACGAGTTTCTGGTTGAACTCCTGATGAATTCTCAAGAATAATTATTCATAACCAAGGGAACTTCCGATTAAATTTAAATCTGGTTGAAAATAAAACAATGCACAGGTCAGCTATTGCCTGACAAGCATGGTTTTAAAACATTATGCTAGAGGAATTAGCTGTGGAAGGTTTTTTTGAAGATATTCCTCAACAATAATGTCAAACATAATAAAGAAGAGCCTAACTTTTTTTGGATAACCAGACTTAACTAAAAATGGAGCAAATGTCACAACTGAAAGAGCAGTTTTCTCCGTGAAAATAAACAAATTAAAAAAAAACACACCAAAGTTTCAACTTTATAAAGTAACCATGATAATTGAAAAGTTTTAAGTGGAAGACATTGGAAAACATTTTTCCATACAATTGGAAGACATTGGAAAAAATCACCTGGCATTCCTGCTCAAATGCCATCCTTTCCCAAAAGATAATCGTATTCCCTAACCTCGACCAAACCGCTAGTTTTACGGTTCCCCAAAACTAACATAGATGTTTAAGAAGCAAACAGATTTTGTAAATCAAATGAATTCGTCTCCGTTATGCCTGTCGGCGCTTGAGCCTACCAAATAAACGAATAAGTAAAAAAAAAAATATTCCAACAACAAACTTCTCCGGAAATAAATGCAGGGATTTTTTAGGATTAAATTCAAACTGGTCCTCAAAGATTTCTTTTTAAATTTCAACTTAGAATTTCTTATAGGATACCTCCAGGCTCCAGGAATTATTCCAGGTGGTATTTGTGAAGAAAATTCTCAAGCAACTTCTGAGAAAACTTATTGAAGTTCTAAAGTCATCCTTAATTAATGAGAATTAAAAAAAAACAACTCAAAAAACATTACTCAACTTTTGAGGAAAGTTTACTTGATCATTTTCGTTTTTCGTTCACTTCAAGATATTTTAGTGAACAGTTCGAAGATTTATTTTCTAGATAACTGGTGAAGATAATTCAAAAAAAAAAAAAATACAATCGAATCTCGGGATAATACATGCATCTACAGAAATGGGCAGAGTTTTGGCAGAAATTCGCGTACTAAATGGGCATTCCATTAGATTTATATTAGCAAGGTGAGAAACCTGTGAGAACAGTGACCGGATTTCTAAAGACACATAAGGAACTTTCACAGAAAAATACACACACAAACCGGATTGTTCGGGTAACTTTTATACTTAAACCATAAGTAACTCTACTTTATTTTTAACTCAATACATATCATACAATTAACAATCTTTGTCGGCGAGTGTAGGTACAAACTTAAAACCAAAGAGGAGCAGAAAATACTACGATGACGTAGAAGGGGACAAACAGTCGCCTTATTTGAGGCCCGACTAACGCAAGAAAAATTAGTCAATCAAACTACGTTGACTCAGCTAGTCGATCGGGGACCGGTACCTACTTATTACAAGTTTAGTATTTATTGAAAGGGTAGTGCTGGACATTATCTTTGTGCCGTCTCCGTCCAACGCGTAGATGTACTTCTTGATTCTTAAAAAAACTCAAGGATCTCGGCTCGATCGCTCCTCATATAAGACGAATTCGTTCTATTGGTTGGTAGTGCTACCTAACATAAACTCCGGGGTGTCGTATTGCTCCGTATCACAGTAGTAATGGTCCGGCGTGGGAATCTTCTCCAGCACCATTCGCTTGCGTCCATCGTTGTTGGCGCCATCCCCGGGGAGCAGCAGTTTCCTGTAGAAGGAGCAAGTCCGTTTGCCGTACACGGGAATGTCCGCATTGTACGGTGGACTGAGGATGTCGAAGAACGCCGCTGGCCCTCCGATGGCCGTGATCTCGTGGAAGTTACGCTCCGTCGGCGTAAGCATGGCGCACTCGGCCTTCCCGGCGCTGATGACCCGTTCCTGTTCCACACTGACCAGCACGTGGCGTAGTTCGTCCCCGTTTCGTACCTCTTCCCGGCGATCGATTTCCGTGAAGCTCTGAATCTTAACCGAACCGGCCACAACCCGCAGCAGACCGTGCATCCGGGGATGGTCGTGCAGTGGCATCGTATAGTTCTCCCGCAGCACAAAGACCGACATGGTGAAGCAGTTGTTCTCGTAGATATCGATAAACGTACAGGGCGCTTTTATTGGAACCTGGAATGTCTCCTGGGACGCCACGGCCGGATCAAGATTCAGATCGTCCAACGTCAGCTGGTCCATCAGGGCGCGCAGGTTCTGTAAATTGCTGAGGAAACGTTCGGCATTGGCCTGTTCAAACGTAACTTTTGCCTGGCGGAAAATTCTGGCAAACAGTGTGGTCATGGTCGGCTTTCTGTCCCTCTGGGGTTGAGCTTATCAAGGCACTCCTTCCTTCTTGGATCGATTACGATACGAACAGTAAATATCGATTGCACCGTCAGTTTGTTTATCGCTTCGCCAACTCATCTAAACGCGCATCATCCACTGCCAATCCTTCACACTGTTATCCAATAATCTTATCAATTTTCCTTGGAGAAGTCAACTAAAAATTTCACTTTCTCGGGGTCTGGTTTATTTTCTTTTCCTCCCGTCGTGTGCAAAAACTGCAAACTGACCACAAAAGAAGATAACGAAAATGACAACCGCTTGTGTTGACATTTTTTTTGTACCGGCTGTTTTGGTACGTACAGGGTAGACCTGAATTTTTGACTTCTGCCGAAACCATTCCCTGTATCATCCACACGGAGAAAAACACTCAACCGCGCATTTCGATTTTAATATGTACAAAATACCCTTGTTGTGTTCCCTTTGAAGCAATGGAGCATGGAGCAATTCTTCACGGAACTAGAAATACGTTCAATTTTGTTAGGGCAAACGCTCCCTTAGTGGAGGTAGCTCCAATAGTGGAGGTTGTGTGTTCTGATATGTTTGGCTCATAAAAAATAACTATATGATATTTTTCTAAGATGCACGATGCAAAAATGATGCAAGCAATCGAATAATTTCCATTCAATTTAATCATAAAACTATTTAAAACAATTATTTTGCTTTAAAATGTTGCTCCTTTGCACCTATAGTGGTGCATCTGTACCCATAGTGGAGGGTCCCCTAAGAAATCAATGGTTTGCGTCACGAAAGGAACCATACTTAAAGCATACCTTCACTAAAGGAACAGTGTTCCTATTATTGGTGCACGACTTTTTGCAGGGTAATTTCAGATAAAAAGTTATTTTTATACATTTGAATGGTAGAAGAGATTGGAATCTTTCGACTGAAAAGATAAAATCACATATTTTTTTGATTTTATCACCATGTTTGGGTCCATTCACAAATTTCACAACGCTGTAGGGGGTGGGTGGGTGTCATCAAGATGTTACAGCCCATACAAAATTCTTAAAATATTCTTACAAAATGCGTTACGTGGGGGAGGGTGGGTGTCAAAAATGGTCAATTCCAGCGTTATGAAATATGTGAATGAACCAAGGGGTGGATCACTTGTTCAATGCACATCAAATGCACATTTATTTGCATCAAATGCATTTTTTCGACATCCAGATCAACTTAGCCCTGGCGTACTATCGAGTCGTATTGTGCTATAGCAACGAGACCTTGTTTGTTGTTTCAAATGCTCTCCCGACAAGTCAATTCTAATAATTTCGTATTAATCGTAAACTTTATTCCTTTCAGCTCATCAAGCTGATCATTTACCAGCAAAAGTCTATTTAATTATTCGAAGTCTGATCGATGTCACTAAGTGGTCCTTCCAGGCATTAAGGAGCACCAACCGAATTGATTGAGCATATCAGTGTTCCAGGAATGATATATTTGTGTAGGCACAAAGAGGTTGACAAAGAGAAAAAGGAGAATGATGGCTTGTTACAAATAAATAGACTCGAAAACTTCTTCTCGTAGAGCGTGAGGTCTTTGAAATGCATGTGGAAGTCTAAAGAACCCATACTGTGCTGACAGCTGCCTTAATTGATTTGATACATATCGTAGTTCTATAATCCGAACCCGAGTAAGGGGTCATGCATAAATACTGTCACGCTCCAAAAGGGGAGGGGAGTCTGGCCGCCAGACTCTGGCGACCAACACTATAAGAGACGCGTGACAAGAGGGGGTCCGATAACATAGTTTTATGGAAAATTTGGTAAATTATATATTGCGTACTTCAAACCAAATTAATCTATCACAAATTTTGGATGATTAAATTAGGGTTTATTCATATATTTCATAACGCCAAAAATGCTCATTTTTGATACCCACCCAACCCCTCGTAACGCATTTTGTATGAATATTTTTCAAATTTTGTATGAGCTGTAACATCCCAATGATACCCACCCACCCCCTTCAGCGTTATGAAATTTGTGAATGGGCCCTTAGACTATCATTTAAAGCGTGCAGAAAAAGTAAGAGAAAAGTGCACGTTTACTTCAGCCCATTTTACTTTATCGGTGCACTTGTTCCTTGAACTACAAGGAATGGGTGATATGAATAAAAAACGTTGAACTTTACTACATGTAGCATCTACTCAAAAACAAAATCCACAAAGTTTACTACACTTTTGGTATGAATAAAAAACTTTTCGAACATGTAGTACTTACTACTTTCGAACATGAGCAGTGACTGAAGCTGCACGTTAAGAAATTTCCATTCAGGGTGCAGAGTGATTCTGCACGTAAAGAACAATCTATTCAGAGTGACGCTTAAAATTAATACAATCATGCATATGGCGGGAATGTATGGAATCTAATCGATTACGCGACAATTTGCACAAAATCATGAAGGTGCTGTAATTTGACAAGATTTTTAGTGTAATTTTGCGATTAGTCTGGTATTCTCTCTATGTCTATGATTTTATGATGATGGTACATCAAAGAATTTTCTGAGTGGTTTTCGGTCTTCGCCAACGCCAGCGATTGATGTTTTTTTAATATTAGCTTAACATCTACACACTTAAATTATTTTACGGATTCCTGTAAAATCTCAACAGCTGAACAGTTCGGTGAAATAAATTAACGGAGTACGGTAAATTTTTACAGTATTCCGTGAAAAATCACCGGAATCCGTAAAATTTCGACGGAATTACGGTGTTTTATTTCACCGAACTGTTCAGCTGTTGAGATTACGGTGAAATTCACCGTAAGAGCTTAGTGTGTATGAAGAGATCTTGAGACTACAGCTATCAAATTAGGAATTACATATTTTCTAGCACTAATACTGAGAATAGAATTTAGAGAGGTAGAATTTTGATGCTCCCCGTGTGTTTTCTTAACAGCATGTTGAATTCCGGAAGTTCTAAGTGTTTCTGTGATATTCTCGTTATTTTGGTGGGGTTTCTGATAGTATCCTTGGAATTTCTAGAACTTAGAACGTAGAGATTTTAATGGGAATTGTAGTGATTCCATTTGTAGTCGTAAGAATTCAATGAGGATCTCTCCTAAAAATTATGAAAATTCTTATCGATTTCACAAAAAATCCCATTGAAATCTATAAAATATTTACCGACATTCAAAAGGTTTATATTAAAGCTTTGCTTTGAAATTCCAACGGAACTGGAGATCAACGGAATCTTAAAGGTTTTTACAATAATTACAAAGATTGTATTCAGAATTCTAAATATTCACACAATAATTCGCAGGAACCCCACTGGAATCTCATAGATTCTTACAGAAATACCGTCTCAAAGATACCCACAGAATTCTAAGAGATTAATATCCGGAATCCCATTCCCACCCCAATTCTAGAGTTTAAATAATGGTGAGTAATTAATCAATCAAGTACGACTGACTTGAAGATTTTCATCGATGAATGATATTTTTGATTCTAGGTGGTTGGACTTTATCATGTCCACCAAAATTTTGATGTGGGATAATTGGAATCGCCAGTTCATTTGATTCGAACTGGTCCCACTCGTGAATAGTTCTACGCTCGTAGAGCTCGTACCAGAAACTTCGCTGGAAATGTTCGAGCCTACTTCGATCGATTGGTGGCCTCGACGGACCGATACTCTCAGGCACTTCAGAGAAGACCCGAGCAAACTTTTATTGTATCCGTGCTTTAGTGGTAGCACTTTCAATGACCAAATAAATGTTATGTATAGGGGTTTGGGTGGGATGTCTGTGAAAGAAATATTCCCGTCGCTGTTCCGTGGTACGGTAAAACAGTCAATCACGGTGGTCAACTCGACTTGTCCCGCGATTTTACTAGATTTCGAGTGATTTAGCTAATGTTTTGAATTTTTCTGCGGCTTCTTTGATGAGCGGTGTAAGTATGACGGTTTAGGTAAGTATCGAATATAGTTTTCAAAACGCGGGGTCGACTTCTGAATAGACCTACGGATGGTCTACCAACGCGATCCATTTTGATGATTTCGCGACGCATGAACCGGACGATTAACCGATTGCTTCGATCGATTAACAGTCATTCCTACAGTTCGGAAACGATTTTTTCTTCTAGTTACGGGACTATCGAACTTGTTTGAATCTCTTATTGAAACGTAACGCAATGAGAATTGGACAGACCGGTCTTTCCATCTTGTTCCACGCCGGTCGTGCGAACTTCTTAGTTGTTTATAGGGCAGATCGTTCATATCACGTCTCGTCTATTCTTGATTCTGAAAATTGGTTATTCTAGGTTTATTGAAATCGGATTAAATAATTCGATCTAAATTGAAAAAAAAAACTAACATTTCCGCACGCATGTAATAAAATTCCTAGGGTTTGATCTCGATTCCGGTATGAAATCTGTACATTCTAGAATCCAATTCATCGTTATAAATGCACGATAGTTTTGACTAAGTTCTATTAGTTACTGCAGCTTCGTTTGGAGAACGAAGAAACTTGCAAACAGGGCACTGTTTTTTACCTCCCCTTCCGGAAAGAAAGGAAGCAAATGGGGTTATAAATGTATTTTTGTTGGGCGCCAAATTGTAATATTTCCGCAATATTCCTAGAATGGTATTTAAACTTCCAGAATTATCATAAAAAATCCGACATCCCTATCGGAATCCCAATGTTCCTACAGGGATTCCGGAATTTCAAAGGAAATCTGAGAATCTGAGATGTCAGAATTTACACGTAAAATTCAGAATTACATTATAAATATCTGAATTCCTACCGACATCCTAAAATTCCTAGAAAATAACATGATTATCGTAATGCCAGAGTTCACACGTAATCTTACCGGAATCTCAGAATTGGCGGGGCGAATGTTTTCGTCACCTCAGAACTCCTAAGCAAAACTCAAAATACCTTCCGAAATATCAAAACTCATATCGTTTTCCCATGATTTTTACTCAAAAGTAAATTATTCTATTCAATTTCGCAATCTCAAAGCATGAGTAGCAACCTCTTAAGCTAACTACCAGTAGCTTTGTAGTAAATGCTACCTTTATTCATAGCAACGCGTTGTTTGTAGTATGTTCGAAAGGTGTAGAAAGGAAAATGACACAAACATATTCCACTCGTGTTCCACATATAGCGTTTACTACCGAGATTGTAGTAAACTCAACTTTACTACATTTTATTCATACGGCCCAATAAGTGCACCGAAGACACCATCATGACTCGACCTAATCTTGAGCTGCTATGACACTTTGAAGGAGCGTACAAATTTTTGTGATGTTTAACTTGGGGTGAAAACAGCCTTCTTTCATCTCAACAGTGTACGTTACGGACCTCTTCATTTTCTGAAATGAAGGAGTTTCACTAGTGATCTGCTGCTTTGTATATATCACTTTCGAATAACAAAGCCGTTGTTGACGCGGTGAAGCAATACAAACTATGTGTTGTCGAAGTATTTTTTTTTTTCTCGGAATTTTAGCGAGATACCCAAATACGGAAGTGAAGCATTCAATTCGCATCCAGATGCGCTCCGATGCGCCCTACTTCCAAAGTTGTGTATCTTACATTGATTTTTATTAAATTATCAACGAACTTCATTTTTAATTTCTTTACGAAACTGATAATATATATTCCACTATTCCGGGCAGGTTTGGTCCTTTGATGAGCTCGGCAACAATCCGCCTTTCCCGCAGTACATTCTTTCTTAGTATTAATTATCCAACTGCTGTTGCTCAAATTGTGATATTCAAAACTTATTCTTATTAAGTCTATGGAAATGCTGGAACTACTATAAAAGATGTCTTCTGTACCGTCTGGCTGCGGGAAAGTTGGTTGGGAAGCTGCTCTTCTCATGTTTGTGGAAAAATGACTTTGACATTTTGACAAAAACAACAACCAAACGTTGGAGCAAGCCATGCATTTTGAGTTTGCAGTGAATGTACATTTAAATGCATCAAATGTATGCATTAGAGCAAAATGCATCAGAAGTGATCCACCCCTTGGAATGAACCCTTTTAGCGGTTTTCCCTTAGATGCACCACTATTGGTACATTTGCCATATCACAAAATTTCAAATTTTTCTTAGTTCCTGCGGGAAAGTTAGATACTACCCACATATCTGCAAACCTCGTCGGAACATCACCAACAATGGTGATCAATTAAAAATCACATTCGAAATGGTACTACTTACCATAAACTATAAAGGATCACTAGCTGAAGCATTCCTGGGTAATGTTTCAACCTTAACGAATAATGTTTTAAAAGATTCAACCACATTCAACTTAGGATTCAACCGTATCAACAACGGATTGTTAAAAATGTTTACCGTTTGAGATTGGAGTTTTTCTCAAGCAAAATTTGAACGACGACCGCAATGAGAACTCATCACATACGGTTAGTTATTGCAGTACTAGAATTTGAAAAAATTGTCAGGGTGTGGTTACAGTGGAGATTCGCTCGTTGGGGGTCCGCTACATGGAATAACTCGATTGTTGGATGTTCGCTGGTTGGAAAATATTCCAACTAAAAAGCACTCATATGTCAACAGAAAATGTCAAACTGACTTTGACGGCTGAGTACCGTCGCATTGAAGTCTTCATATATAGAACAAATGCCTATGTATATGTGCGTTTCGTGACGATTTACTCTCCAGATGAGTTAGTATGAAGCATTTTCACCAGCTGTCAGTCGTTCCAACTAACCGGTCGGATTCGCTAGATGGAAGGCAGTCGTGTTCCAACCAGCGAACCCTCGCTGTACTAGTGTGGTTATTCTTGCGGTCTTTTCTGGATACTGGAAATGTCCCGCATTTCACTCAAATCATGAAAATGTTCCACATTTATTTTACAGTTATCGTGTTAACCAGTGTTGACAAGACTCTTTTCCCCGAAATTCGAATTGTGAAGCCATGAACTGTTATAACTGTGCGTTGTATTCAAAGACAAATTAAAGACCCCCATGTCCCTTGTAGTTACCCAAAATTTTATGGCACATGGCAAAATCTAGAATGCCGTGAAAAGTGTACTGCGATCTGTCAAACTTGGGTACCGTTTGCAGTACCGAGGGACCGAATGCAGTACTAGAAGTGGTACCCAATCTGAAGCCGAGTGTGACGGACCTGTTGTATTCCTTAGATGGAGGAGGAGGTGGTTGGGCTTGAGTTTTGCACATGGGATCCGACAGTTTCGATCTCGGTGGGCCGCAATTCAAGTTTCGGTGAAATGATTCGCACTCACTCACTCATTTCATTTCACCGAAACTTGAATTGTGGCTCTCTGGGATCAAAATTGATCGATTTTGTGTGCAGTACTCAAGCTTAACCATCTGCTTTTCTATCTTAGGAGGATAGAGCATGGTTGTTGTAGTTCGTGGCATCGTAGTACACTTTGGAATTTTGTGAATTTTTCGTTAGCTAGGAAATCAAAATGATTTTATTTTTGGCTTAAATCATGACCCATAACACGTCATAAAACGACTTTTAAACGTTTTTTTTTTGTATTCTTGAAAATTGTTTGATAAATTGTATTCTTATATAATCTACAAATGCCTGGGGTTCATTTAACCTTTCGGTCGTCGCGCGAATTTTTGTAACGCGAGTAGTCGCGCGTTTTACTTTGTACAACACCCTTGGTTTTGCGAATATCCCAGGAATCTGACCACTCAGAAAGATGGCGTCTTCGGCAAAATTGTTCAGTAGCTTAAGGGCTATTATTATAGCCAAGAAATTCGGGATTTTGCCACTAGGCGGCACTAGTGAGCATGAAACTTTTGTTTCTCAGAACTCATGATCCTTACCACTTAGAAAGATGACGTCTTCGGCAAAGTTGTTCGGTAACTCAAGGACTATCATTGTTTGAGCTAGTTGATTAAAAATTTTGCCACTAGGTGGCGCTAGTGAGCATAAAACATTTGATTCGCGAATATCTTAGGAGCCTGATCCCTTAGAGAGATGTTGTCTTCGGCAGGTTGTTCAGTAACTCAAATTCTTTCTTTGTTTAATCCTTAAAGTTCGAGATTTTGCAAAATAATGAGAGTCCCTGAGCTTCTGAACAACTTTGCCGAAAGTGCCTGTCTAAAAAGTAGAGATTCTGCAGTATCCGAAAAACAAAAATTTCATGCTCACTAGCGCCACCTGGTGGAAAAATACCCTATTTCTTGGCTCAAATAATGATAGCCCTTGAGCTACTGAACTATTTTGCCGAAGACACTATCTTTCTAAGTGATCAGGCTCCTGAGATATCTGCAAACAAAAGTTTCATGCTCACTAGCGCCGCCTAGTGGCAACATTTTGAATCAACTAGCTCGAAAAATGATAGACCTTAACTTACTAAACAACTTTGCCGAAGACGACATCCTTCTAAATAGTCAGGATCCTGAAATATCTGCAAAACAAAAGTAAAACTTCCATGCCCACTAGTGCCACCTAGCGGTAAAATTCTGAATTAAATGAGGTAACATCAGATAGCGCTTCACCTCCAGAACAACTTTAATAAAGACCCCAAGTTTCTATATTATCTGGATTTTAAGATATGACGATTCCAAACTGTGGTTTCCTTGAACCGTACATAGTGCGTTCATTATTGACTGTTTAACGATAAACTTGCAACCACAGACAAACAGACGTCACACTCTCAATGCTGTCCATTGACCAACTTTTTAACGATCGATTCGAATATATGGTAGGTGGTCAATCGACCACCCGCAGCGCTCGCGTCGTTTTTGTTCGTGTTTGACGTTTACGCACTTTATTTATTTATTTTCGTCAACCGACGTAGACTAGTACACGCAGCGAACTGGACTATCGAATTTCATATATTTTGCCTTATGAAAGGTGGAACGATTATTGCAATACGAACGCCTTATGTATCGTTTTAGCATCACTCCACATCAAGGCGTCGATAGGCACGTGGTGTACGCTCGGGCCTATCGATCGCAAGGTTCTTGGTTCGATTCCAGGTTGCCACGAAAAGGTTTTTTTGTGTTCAAATTCTGGTTTCATAAGGCAAATTTATGAATTTCAATCCTATTTCTTGTGGCGAATTTTCATAAGGGATTCTTATGTTTATCGATAGTCCATTTGCCTGAGTGTACATTTTACATATACACGCTAAGAAAATAAAATACTAGATAAGTTAAATACCATTCTAAAACCATATTTGATCTATTCACTCATTGGAATGAATTAAAAAGCAATATGCATTGCTAGTATAAACGGCAATTATATATGAGCATGCTTATAACGAATATAAGCCTTTCGAATAATAAAAAAGAATAATTCAACAAATCTGATAAACAATGTTTTTATCCTGAAAAAAAAACAAACAAACCAAAACAAACTAAATCTAAAGAAAACAATGTGTTTGTTCAAAAATACGTTTTAATTATTTTCATAAGTTGCCTCATGTCGTGTCGCTTGCCGTTATTTTTCTGAATTCATAACCACGACAATGAAACGGTGAGAAGCCGCCGCAACTTTTTGGACTTGTTGGCGTGCTCTTAATTGACCCCAGCCAAATGAAATAATTCCGGTCCATTTACATCCACTGCTTAGTTCTTCCCAAGGATCTGCCAGCTGAGAAGATCTTGTTATTTCGTTTCCAGCGCCGCATTGAACTCCAAATCCAACGACCGGAAGTTTTGGATAGGCTTCTAAATAAACAAAAATACTGCGATAAGTGCAATCGCGGAACCGCTGAATGTAGAAAAAAAAATAACGAGAGTGACACCGTCGGCTGATACGGCATCTTTTATGATATATTTTATGAATCCGTGAAAACCAACATTATTTTTGTAATTCACAATCACTTGGCTCGAAAACATGAGGACTCACTAAAACAAAATGTCTGAATCGCTGATTGCTGATTTGGCAAAGTCTCAAGAATGAATTCGGGTATCCAAAAAGCTCAGGTAATAATAAATTCTCAAAATCTCGCGTAACTTTTCAAAACGGCCTATCTAACAATTCACACATTTCGAGTAAATCGAGCTTGAAGGTTGTGAAAATATATTTTGAAACTGTATCAAAATGAAACAATTTTTCCCCACTGTGTTGCTTGTAGAGGGAAGCAGTGTAATAGAGTTCAACGTATGAAATGAAATTTTGTCAATTTATTTGGAAATTACACTGAAATCTATAAAAACATCAGATAGGACGTTTTGACCAAAAATATGTACATAGGATAAATCACATAGGTCGTTCTGTTTCTACAATTGTTACATTGGACATTCATTTCTGTCATTTTGTTTCAGTTATAGTAACATCGGATATTTTGATTTGAGCACACAACAATCATGTTTTATTTCATTTTGTATCCACGTGCGTTGAACTGCTTCAACATTCAAGTTGAACTGCTCATTTTGTTGCGGTGTGATAATCGCAAGCACCAGCTGTGCTTTGTTTTTATTCATTTTAAGAAGAGACGAATGACCTTCGGGTTAAAGTCTCTCACGAACAACAACAATTTGATTCATTCAATGCCACGCCGTCACTTTTCCCCCCGTCTATGTGTCCTATGTAACAACAGAAGGAGGGGAAACGTTGAGCTGTATTTGGGACTTTTTGCTTTCTCACTGTTTCTCTCTCAATATTCCCCCGTTTCAATGCTGGTTTCGCCCACACTTGTTCGTGTGTGAGTTACCCACTGCACGACGGGTGGTGACGACTGTGTTGCATTCGGCACCAGCCGTCGGCGCAAACAAGAAATAGCGGTGGGAAATGATGACGATGACGGCGCCGTCGATTGTGTTGTAGGTAACCAATGCCAAACAAATACATACAGCTTCTCCGCTCTTCGGTGAATGATTGCTCTGCAAATATATGTGCGCAAGTCGCGCATGCACGTTGCTCGTGTTGCTGCCGTGAAGCATATGTATATGCTTCATCGACCATGGATCTTAATCGGATTGATACAATAAGATCATGATGCTGAATATCATTTCCCTACATGCACTCAATACGCTGATAATCGACATTTTGTTGCGGTGTGCTAATCGGAGACACCAGCTGTGCTTTGTTTTGATTCATTCAATCCCACGACGTTACTTCTTCCCATCCGTCTATGTGTCCTATGTAAAGCCAAGTACGGACCTGAAACGTAAATCACTCAAGTAAAATTTCTCCTTTTTACCAAAGTAATTTTGACAGCTGATTCAGTATGAGCGAAATGTCACTTTTACTTGCGGAATAATTTAGCGGAACATTTTTCCGTTCGGAAAAGTGACAGCTTCTTTTGATTTGTACAGCAGGCGTTACTGACGTTATGAAATCAGCTCTACTTCTCAGCAGCGTACAGCTCAAGTAATTTCGGTAGCGGAATCATTCCTTGACCGTTTCTTGTCCTATCCTCTTGCACAGTACTTATGATCAGCGTACCGGCCATAACAACAGAAGGAGGGGAAACGTTGAGCTGTATGTAGGACATTTTGCTCTCTCACTGATTTCCCCCCGTTTTTATGACGGTTTCGCCCACATGATCATGTGAGAGTTTCCCACTGCATGACGTGGTGGTGGTGACGGCTGTGTTGCAATCAACACCAGCCGTCGGTTGAAACAAGAAATTGCGGTGGGGAATGATGACGATGACGACGCCGTCCATCTTGTTGTAGGAACTCGAGAAAGGAGCCCACGTCTAACAAATACATACAGCTTCTCCTCTCTTCGGTGATTGATCGCTCTGCAAATATGTGTGAGCAAGTCGCGCATGTACGTTGCTCGTGTTGCTGCCGGGAAGCATATTTATATGCTTGATCGACCATGCATCTGAATCAGATTGATACAATGACATCATGATGCTCAATTTTGTGCTCAATATCATTCTCCTATATGCACGCAATGCGCTAATAATATGAAAAGAGAAGTTGCAGCTGATCCAATCCAGCGAAACGGTAAAATATGGTTTGGCAAAAAGACCAAAATACAGTTTTGTGTAACTCATTCTCTTTTTGTTACTTGAGCGTTTTCAATTTTGCGAGGCAGTGCGACTCGGAAAATATCGACTGAAATGATTGAGAAGCAGTTATTATGGCATTCTATGCATCTAAGTAGTGTCTCAGACACGCTTCTACAACTCATTCTACCTTTTAAACTCCATTAGAAAGCTTAATTCAGGAATGTCCAATGTAACATTAGAATCGTGTTTATTCATAAATGTTACATAGGACATGTGGTTGGTTCTCTGATCAAAGGTCCAATGTAACAATTGATTAAAAGCGATGCAGTTTTGAACATTGGTCATTTTGTTAAGCTTTGAATAGATTAATTTGTTGTTAATATATCAGAACGAGTGTTCTAGTGTGCTGCTAAGTGGTGCACCGCAAATGATTTGCAATGATAATCTCGAATTGTTTACATTTGTTACTTAGGACGTTTTGAAAAGTTACGCGAGAAATGACTACGAATGTATAAAACATATTATCGCAAAGTATATTTTTTATTCAATGCAATGATTAAAAGTATATTAAGGTAAAAATATAATATATATTATGCTAACAAGAGTTTTCCATTTTCTCCGTGTACATATTTTTGTATTTTTGCGAGATTTGCATGAATCCAGTACCTGTTTATTATGGTACTTTGGGCATTGTTGTCACTGTAGTTTGTTTAGATCCTCTAGATTTTATTTTCGTTCGCTCCGGCCTCCGGCAGAGTGTGGCTAGTGTATCTTTGATGACCGTTTTTAGTATGTAATGTGTAGTTTATTTGTTTCAAATTGCATGAAATTGTTAATCCAACTAGAACGCAAAGGTAAGTTATGTTAATATGGTAAAATGTGACTAGTTTTGAGCTGGCTTTTAGGTGATTCTACAAGGTGGCAATAAACGACATCGTGATACGAACCAACGGCCGCAAACAAAGGTCCCCATGCAGACCCAACGAAATCGACCCGCCTCGGAAGATGGTTCATTCAATTCGGAATTCTACGACATATCCGACGACGATCTGGACAGCACTTCGTACGACTCGGATTTGGAAGGTTTGGATGAGGAAGAGGAAAACGAACTGTACGATTCGATGGAAGAACATTCAGGTGAATCTTCAGGTTTGATGGACTACACCCACTCGACGGATCCGATGGACATAACGGATTTAGATAAGGAATCAATCGGTGCAGTGACCGAGAAGAAAACGACCAAAGCAACGAAGGAGATTGATTTCAGCCAGTCCATGGACACTATTAGCTGTGGGGTAAGAGTTTTCTATCTAATTTTTAATTTCAAACGTTAAACAGGGCTGGTACAAGCTAAGCGTCTTAAAGATAGGAACTTTTTGAGAAAGAATTTGAAGACCTTATGCTTGTAAAAAAGAAACAGAACAGAAGCCAACCAAAGGCCTTACAGGAATTCAGAGGATGTAGCTGATATAATTCTAGATACTTGGTCTCTATTTTTGATGAAAGGTCTCTAAAGTCTCTTTTTTCCTTATCTTGCTAACAGTGAATTCCTAAATGCGCTGGTTTTCAAAGTATTTTCCGAAGCAAATTCTGAAGATATTTGTAAACATTTTTTTTATGAATTCTGGAGGAATATATGAGAGTATTCGTGAGAAATTTTTAGAGAAATTTATGGAGACATGCCTGGAAGAGTATTTGAAAGTATTCCACGAGCAATCTCTAGAAGAATTCCTTAAGGCAGCGTCTATTCATTACGTAACGCTAAAATTTGAAAATTTTGACCCCTCCCCCCCTTCGTAACGCTTTTTGTATGAAAAATTTAAATTCTTTGTATGAGCCGTAATGCTTGAGCCACCTCCCCCCACCCCCTAGAGCGTTACGTAATTTGTGGATGCCGCCTAAGTTTCCCTTAGAGCATCTTGGAGAATGATCGCATAAGGGTCACTCAAGAATTCTTTGAAGCATCTAAACTTCCGTACCAGGCTTCATTACTAAGAAAAACCGAAAAATGAGACCATTTTGATTAAAAAAGATACCTTCCATTATAGAATAGATACTTTCTAGTGACTTGAAGTAAAATAGTGAGCAAGTCTTTAAAAAGAGACCTGTTAGCAGCTCTACATTTAAATTAAAATCAATATTTAGGACACAGTTTCATCGGACATGAGTATCGATCCGGACTGGATTTCTACGGATGATGAAGAAGCGATTGAAGAGTACCTGGTGTACAGGGAAGCGCGTCGACAACAGAGTAATGAACAATGCACCGTTCAACGAGAGCTGGAAGACTACGAAGATATCGATGCTATCAACATTCGTTATTGGATCCAGGGCAGTGTTGCAACGAACGGAAAGCCCAACACGATGACCAGTTCTGCCGGTCCGGCAGCTCTAATCGACATGAGGCGTGTCGTACTGCCGGCGCATGAAATGTTGAGAAATTATTTCCGCAGCACAGAGCCAAGTCGGGTGGTCGGGAAGAGCAAGGAGAATGTCTACGTAGGTAAGAATATGGTGGCCAATAGGGTTAAGGGAAAATCGAATCGGATGGCACTGTCCGAGAAAAATTGACATTTTTGACACACGGACGAATACCTCTAAGTGGTATAAGTTTTATGCTTGTTATTCATAGTTTTAAGATGATAATAGAAGACATTTTAATGTAACAAAAAGACTTCTTTTTTACGTTCTTGTGTGAGAAACTGCAATAATAAGCTTTGTGGAAGCAGTGGCTAAGTCCGCGGCAAAAAAAGCAAAGCCATGCTGAAGGTGTCTAGGTTTGATTCTTGGTCGGTAGAGGATCCTTTTATTTTATGTTATTATAAATCTCTCAACTTGCCGCAGTTTGTAATTATGCATTAGCATTGCTCATCACTCTTGTAACTTTAGTGTACGTGGCGTATATATGTTACTAATATGTTAATATGATAGTTGCGGTGCTAAGGGACTCCCTGAAAATCCACTGAGATTCTTTTGGAAATCCTTCTGAAATTATGATATGTAGTTATCTCTCTGATCTTCCAAACATCTCCCTGGGAATTCCTCTTGAATTATCCCGGAAAACCCTCTTGAGTAATTAAATTATGGAAATCTTTTCGGGATTCTTCCGTAAAACTTCCCTGGAATTCTTATAGATATGTTTTGAAGAGTCTTCCAGAAATCGTTCGGGGATTCTTACAAAAGCACCTCGGATTTCTTCTGGAAATCCATCTGAAATTATCATATTAATCACTTTGATATTTTCTCAGAAATTCTTCACTAGTTCTTCCGCAAAACTCCATGGGACTTCTTCAAACACCCCTCTGAGATTCTTTCGGAAACATGTCTTGGATTATTCCGATTGAACTGGGATTCTCTCGTGAATCCACCTGAGACTAAACTAAAAAATCTATTTCTCAACTGTCAGATCCTTCTTTTCAAATTCTTGGAAATCTCACGGATATTCCCCTGGGACTCTTTCGTAAATCCTTATGGAATTCTTCCAGAAATCCTTGTGGAATACTAATAATAATTTTTCGGGAAATATCTCTGAAACTCATCCGAAAATCACTCTGAAAGAATTTCTTTAAAAGTATCAAGAGGATGGCACTTTTAAAGAAATTCTTCTTTAATTCTCACGGAAATCCTGCTTTATTGTTTCCAGAAAACTTCCTAGGGTAATTGCGAATATCCGTTTGAAATTTTCCCGGAAATGTCTCTGTAATTCTTGAGATTTTTTTTTCTAAGATTCTTTGGAAAAAAAACCTTCAAAATTCTGGAACAATCTCTCTGTGATCCCTCTGGAAATTCATCGGAAAGTGTTCTTGATTTTTTTCGTGATTTATTAGTTTATTTCTTTGGAAATTTCCTAAAATCCTTGGTTGAATCTTCTGGAAATCGCTCTTGAATTCAAACGGAAATTCTTTAAGAAAACTCGGAGACTTTTAAAAACTACCTCTGAGATTCTTTCGGAAATCTGAGAATGATCTGAAAGTTACTCTTAAATATTTACGGAAATTCCTTTCGAATTTTCAATTCAAATGTGCTGCCCATAAAAGCATAACTGTCCCATATGGAATTAGTAGGCATTGAGAAAATAGCGCTCAAAGTTTGAAGTTTGTCTTCTCATACAAATTTTCATAATTTTCTAGTACATTTCTGCACTGCCCATAAAAGCATATCTGTCCCATATTGATTTTCGAGCCAACACCTTTTTAGGTCGCAATATCCATGTCTTAATGTATATTTTACTATGCATATATAAATTAGCACACTTTATTTAAAAATGTTGTAAAAAAACATGAAGTTGATGCAGTCCCATATTGAAAAATAAAGGCATAACAGTCTCCATATGAACTTTCAACCCAAATAACAACTGCAAGATGGAAATTGCGTTCAAGTTTATATTTTTCGCTGATCAATAGAAGCAATATGAGTTATCTTAGCGGTTGTGTTCGATGAATATGGTATGTAGAAATGTACTAGAAATATATGAATATTTGTATAAAAAGAAAAACTACAAACTTTGAGTGCCTTTTTTTCAATGCCTACTATTTTTATATGGGACAGTTATGCCTTTATGGGCAGTGCATGTCGTATTCATTTGGCATCACCGCACAGATAACTCATTTTGCTTTTTTGAATCAGCAAAAAATATACACTTGAACACAATTCACGCTGAACGCTACACGTTTTCAGTTGTTATTTGCATTGGAAATTCATATAGAGACTGTTATGCCTTTATTTTTTAATATGGGACTGTACCAACTTCATATTTTTCCACAACATTTTCAAACAAAGTGTGTAAATTTTTATATACACAGTAAAGTGTATGTTAAAACAGGAATGTTGCGATGGAAAAAGGTGTCGGTTCGCAAATCCATATGGGACAGTTATGCTTTTATGGGCAATGTGTCAGATGAGCAATTCCACCGAACATGACGATTTTTTTTTTTAATTTAATTTTTGTATTTTTTGAATCGCTTGAAAATTTGCATACAGATTCTTTATGACCAAAAAAGCCATTTTGCACCTTCAGACCGCCATTTTGAGCCTCGCCTTATTTTTGAGAAGGGCGTATCGGAAAATGCATAGCAAATCTTTAAAAAAACTGTAACTCGAAAACGGTTTGTCCGATCGATTTGAGATTTTCTACAAAGTTGTAGGTATTTCTTAGGACTATATGGAGAAAAATATGCACGGTAAAAAAAAGTTACAGATTATTTTTTATTTCAAAAACAAAATTTTAAAATCGATTTTCTCCAGAAACGCAGTTTCATTTTTTTTTTTTTGGATACGTTTTAGGGGACAACTTATGTGATTTATTGCGCAATGTTTCAAAATAGAAGAATTATGGACAAAAAAGTTATGATTTTTTTAAAAATTACAGATTTTGAAAAAAAATCGAAATAGAGGAAAACAATAAATTTTTATGTGATTATTTGAAAGTACAGTAAAATTACAATCGAAAAGTACTTAAGTAAATTTTTTCTAGGTTGCATCAACTTCGAGATATACTTATATTTGAATAAAATTTTCAAATAAAAAAAGTAAAATAGGCCCTTTTCAAACATATTTCGTGTTTCTCTATTCCAGAAATATTTTATTTTGATTGAGTGAATCGTAGCTGAATTGTTTATGGTTTGATCAAAACCTATATACTTAAGTATTTAAAATAGTATGCACGGTAAAATAAATATAAACGAAATTTTCAAATGAAAAATTGAATTTCATTGTTCTTAAAAACCGCAAAATTGATGTTTTTAATTTTTGGATATGTCTTGCACAATGCCTCAAAACGGAAAATTTTTGGATAAAAAATAAATTGTTTAAAAAAATAAATAAAACGAATTTATGTAAAACGATATTTTTGGTGCGTTTTTTTTGAGTACAGAAAAATAACTAAAAAGAAAAAATATGAAAAATTTCTATCGAAAAATACTCAAGTTAAATTTAGCTGAGATACATCACTTCCGAGATATACACGGTAAATCTAAACGTGGCATTAAAAATGTGATTCTATCACAACGTCCCTCCTATGGCATCGCATGGCCCTTTTCCATGTGATGTTGCAAAAAAATGCCATTCAACTTCTATATCATATTTGATTTTAAATTGCCAAAGAGTTGAAAAGTTCTTCCTATTTTTATACTGTGATGCAGCTCCGTCAGACATAAAATATATCTTGTTGACAGTTAATTTGTGATCCAATCACAAAAAAATCTATCATTTTAGATATGAATAAGTTGACAGACACAGAATCGTGGCGCAAATCTTCTGAAATTACAACAAAACTTAAATGATTGACTTTGCCATCTTGACGATAATATATTACAAACGGATAGTAAAGTAGCTTGCCAATGATGGCTTTGAACTTCATCTTGAAGAATAAATGTGAAGTTTTCCGAAAAATCACAAATTACCACAAATTCTCCTTCTATCTAATTGTTTTTTTGTGTTATCTAAAAATGTAGCTTGCTTTTTTTTAATGAAATCATGAGGTATTAGTTTCTCCAATTTACGAGTAAAATATGATACAAATTCATCAGGCTGCTTTAAAAAAGTTTCAATATCACACCTGTCGGTTGTGACCCACTGTTCAAATTGTAATTCGTCAATGCCATTCTCTTCGATTTCTGATAACAAGCTTCGTTCAAAGGTAGTAGAATCTAAAAAAGACACTACACGTTAATGCTTCCAGTGGGCTGTTTGCCCTTTGAAGGAAGCACCACACTAGACAACGGACTAGCATGCAACACCCAGTGGCACAGTCGGAAAACATTCCTCTCGAAAAGTTTTCGGCCTGAAGTGGGAATCGAATCCACACTCCTTGCGGCTAAATGCCTCGGTGACACTAATTACACGGCTACGAAGCCCACCAATCTGAACATTTTTGACAACAACGTAAGGTGCAATCCACTATTTTTGTTTCACATAATAAACTACCAGTAAAAAAATTTAAATCATGTAGTAAATTATATTTCTTTAAACTATGGATCATCAAATTAACATTTTCGTGAATAGTACATACGCACACATTATGTGTTCCAGAGCTAGTTAACAATTTACAATTCTTCGGTCTCAATTTTGCAAAAGATGAAAATCCTATTTGAGCACCACTATGTAATTCAGTAAATCGATTAAACGACTCTCTTAATGTAGTCATCATTAACCTTTTTTGAATTGCCAGCCGCTTTCCGTCTCTCATTACAGAAACATAATCACGTTGGTCAGATATCACTCGGCTAGTTTCATCATCTTCGTAAAAGTTTACTACAATTTCTTTTGCTTCATTACTTGACCCGAAAGATGTCAAGATTTACTTGTTCCTTCTAATGACTGTTTAGCTTGTGTTGCCAAATACCTGGATGTATTAAATGTATCCATTATTTTCTTAACCGTCCATGACCTCGGCAATATTGAAAGTAGTTGGGAGTTTTTCGTTCCTGGTGATACCGTCTTTAGAAAATTTATCTTTAATTTGTGCAATCATTTCATCAAACTCGTTAACCTTATCTCTGTCAATTTCATCAATAGGGTAACGACTGTTTATTTCGTTCTTAATCGCTAACAGTTGGCGCCAGCGGCAAAAAGTACAGACAACAACCTTTCGAACATTCAGTTTCTTTCACCGGCCGCCGAGTGACGACACTGTTGTTTGTATTCCTCCCACTGATCACGCTACGCTAGATTCTCAAATTTCTCAAACTTTCAACACAAGCGCATGGAAGAATGGTAGTCGGAGAACTGTCAAAACGTATGGAAAATAATGAAACACGTAAATTACTTGCAATTTGGAAACTGGATCAAAAAAGTAGTGATTAGAAATCAAGTGTAAAGTGAATACATAACTTTTTGTGTTTAGTTCATCTTCCGTAGAGCTTCCTTTGCTTCAGGATTTAGTTTTTACTACCACTGAAAAAGAGCCATCTATTGCCTTTTCAGTTTTGAATATCGCCCTATTGTATTTAACTTGAATATTTCTCTTCTTATTTTTTTATTAACTTCTTCATGTTTTCGCTTTACATAATTTATTGAATTCATTTTTTTACGATTAATTTGAGATGAGCTTGAGCTTGATTGGCCGCCCGTGGATGCACTCCAGTATCGCCAGATCAGCTGCACTTACACAAGGAACCAACCGAATGACTGCTTGGGACTAACAGGCATCCTCAGTGTATAAGTGCTGGTGATCTTCTATTTTTAGGCAACAATGGCACCTGCCACGTCAGAATGCAGACCAATGAGGGGAAGGGGGAGGAATTGATGATGCATTGAACTGGCTCCCACGTAGACCGTATATTCCACTGCATCCACGCCAGTTCATGCGGGAGTGTATGGATGGGGGGAAAGGCATGGCAGAGAGGTTTGCTTTTGTGGTTAGCAGACTGCCTATGTATCAGGCGTAAGAAAGGCGTGCGCGTGGAAGTAGGAAGCGTTAGGGAAACGGTTTCTTGTCCGTCTCTGGTTCTAGCGTTTGCTATGAACGAATAGTTTGAGTGTGATATATTTAGAATGGAAGATAGAAGCAAGTGAGAGATATATAACTACAAAGTACGAGGAAAGGGACGGGCCTGGGATTGAACCCATGACCTTCTGCATATGAAGCAGAAGCGGTAGCCATCAGACCACCAACCCCGTCACTTCATTTTTTTACGATTAATTTGAGATGTTAAAATACTGGAAATTGATTTGTTAAAAATTTCAATATTTACACTTTGTGAACATACACCTATTTCAGAATCAGTCGTATTGACCGAGGTCATTGACGGTACAGTTACCAAAGACTCCTGACTTGGAACATTCATTTCAGTATCAGAAGTTACATGTTCATCACTGCTCGATGAGTCATCGCTACTAGATAGTTGAGTACAATTAGACAGTTTTAAACGACAAGAATCACAAATTTTAAGCTTACTATTTAATTTATTCTGTTCAGCAAATCCCAACAAACCAATTTCTGAATATTATCTTCCGTAAGATTTCGACAATGTTTAGAACAACTTTGTTTGAACACTTTAATACATCTTGAACTGATATAACTCATTGCGAAAAAATGATATTTGTACAGCTTCACGCACAACAAAAAAAAATACCTCTGTAAAACGCCTCCTTAATCCACAATATAATGCACAATATAATCTTTCGTAGCACGTCAATTTCACAGGCAAATAAACGTCACCTACAATCACTGAACAATCACTGTTGATACAACACTAAGGGATCGTTCAAATATTACGTAACGCAACAGGGGGAGGGAGGGGGTCTAACATAGTGTTACGGTCCATACAAAATTTTAAAATTTTCCATACAAAAGCTGTTACGTGGGGTGGGAGGGGGTTTAAAATTGACAAATTTTGCGTTACGTAATATTTGAATGAACCCTAATGCTCTCACGGTTTCAGACTTACCTTATATACTACATAGGTACTTCACACCACGAAGTTTTTGTACCCCATTTTTTTCAATGATGATTGCTACAGTGATAAAACTTGACAACATAGCGCATTATTTTTGTACCCATGAAGTACGTTTTTCTTTTATTCATTTACCATGTCCAAATGTATGGGTATGGGAAAAACGTGTTTGTTCATCATACCTACTGACACAAACAAAAGTGATGAAAACCCTTGTGGAGTCTGTTCAGTAGAATGCCTGTAAATATACAAAAAGATGAGTAGTACTGTTCCTTTTAATTCTACTATTGTATCCTTCGACAGATACGCGTATTTCAACCTCAACTGTAAAGCCGTCTTCAGTGTTGTGTACTTGACTTGACTTGGTTTGTGATGTTGAAATCAAAATAAAATTTTCCGGAATGGAGAAACACGAAATATGTTTGAAAAGGGCCTATTTTTCTTTTTTTATTTGAAAATTTTATATAAGTATGAGTATATCTCGAAATTGATGCAACCTAGAAAAATTTTACTTAAGTACTCTTCCAATGCATTTTCTGTACTATCAAATAAACACATTAAAAAATATTGTTTTCCTTTATTTCGATTTTTTTTTCAAAATTTGTAATATTTTATAAAATTATAACTTTTTTGTCCATAATTCTTCCATTATGAAACATTGTGCAATAAATCACATAAGTTGTCCCCTAAAACATGGCAAACAATAATAAAATTCACAGATGCATTTTCATAGAAAATCGATTTTATTTTTTTTATTAAAAATATCTGTCATTATTTTTTTTCCAAATAGTCCTAAACAATACCTACAACAACCGCAAAATATATCCAAAAATTAAAATCATCAATGTTGCGGTTTTTAAGAACTATTAGCTTCAAATTTTCATTTGAAAATATCGTTTAAATTTTTTATCGTGCACTCTTTTTTCAATACTTAAGCACTGTCCCCTAAAACATATCCAAAAATGCGTTTCTGGAGAAAATCGATTTTAAAATTTTGTTTTTGAAATAAAAAATAATCTGTAACCAAGTGGTGGATCACTTCTCCAATGTCCATCAAATGTACATTTATTTGCATCAAATGCATTTTTTCAACATTCCCATCAACTTAGCTTTGACGTAAACAACACCAACTTACCAACCTATCGTTCTATAGGGCACTTGCAGCCTTTGTTTAGTGTGCCCAACGGACCCATTTGATTTTGCTGGGAAACGCTTTGTAACCAGTTTTCCGTTTCAAACCGTTACCCAGCAAAATCAAAGGGAGCCGTTGGGCACACTTTTGTTTGCTGCAAGCGCCCTATAGCAACGCGTAATTGTTTGTTGTAAATGGTTTTTTTTTTTTCAATTGAAATTCGTTGCTAATCATTATTTATTTCAGATTATCGAGCAAATCGTCCATAATGGAAATACCATTTCAATCCTCATTTGATGCTTGATCAACACGTAAATCTGATATTTGGGACACTGAGGAATTATATAATCCTAGGACAGGACGCGACAGCTCAACTTAAGACTGCCCCGTTGTTTTTCAGTCGATAACCTTGACGATACAAAAGCCAGTGCTACCAGTATCCTTTTTAAATAAATCTTGGAACATATTCAAATATCAAGATTCATAATGTTGTTGTTGTTTTTTGCACGCTTCATTCTCACAGTGCAATATAGGATGTAAGCTTATGTAAAAATCAGGTTTATATTCAAAACCGGCGAGATTTTTAGAGAAAGTTGACACAGTTTCCATTATTTTGCTTTCATTTATGCATGTTTCAATTATTTTTGCATTGTAAAAGCACATTCGGTAAACTTAACATCAAATATAAATAGATTTGAAACAAAAAGATTTCATGAAAAATTTCCAAACTTTTAATAAAAACTAACTTATGAACTAGCAACACGGCCAGACTAGCAACAAAGTGCCCTGTTGTAATCCAACTCAACGAGGTGAAAGTAGGCCTTTGCCAAACCGACCAACACGCTCGTTCACATCTACTCAAAAGTGAGTAGATTTCGACTCACTTCGGAACAAAGTGGAACTACTCAAAAGTGAGTAACACCATCGTTACTCACTTTAGAGTAACATTGTCAAATGTCAATATGGGAGTAACACTTACTCACTTCGTTTAATCTGAAATTTGCGAAAGTGAGTAGATGTCACTCACGTCAGGAAATAATATATTTGGAAATAAATTTATTATGTCATTCATAAAATCAGGAGAAATATACAAAAAACATAACATTTATTCATTATCTCTTACATTACTATATGAATAATACATGATAACAAGTAAAAAAAAAAGATATATGTGTTGAAAATTTTGCTGCTCTGGAATGGATCCCCGGATGTTATAATCTCTGGGGGATTGATAAAACCATGGAGGATGTAGTTTGACCAAAGACAAATTAAAGACCTCCATATCCCTTGCAGTTGCCCAAAATATTATGGCCCATAAGGTAATCTAGAATGCCGTGAAAAGTGTACTGCGATCTGTCAAACTTGGGTACCTTTTGTACTACCGAGGGACCAAATGCAGTACTAGAAGTGGTACCCAATCTGAGCCCGAGTGTGACGGACCTGGTTTGACCGTGCCAGTAGCCTTCCCGGTTAAACTGTAAAGAATTGATAATTAGTCCAATAAAAAGTACGACGGTAAAACTTACTGTTTATATTTTTTTCTTGCGGTTGTTCGATCAAAACCAGGACTTGGTCATTTTCACTCCGACCTCGCTTCACTTGATATCAGGATTATTGACTTCGCAGCACTAATCTGGAATTCGCCGGTTGGACTTCCGAAGCGAAGTTTCAAGCAAACTAACTGTCATTGCTCTGCCGGCTCGGCTTTTGTCTCGACTGTTTTTGAAAACAGTCCGACATCACGTCGACGGAAAAATTTTCACCACAACGGAGGATTTGTCAGTTCGAGCGCGTGAAATGTTCACAAGTCTTTGACGTTTACAAAGTGAGTCAAATTTGTTTGTGTTTACTCAGAAGTGAGTATGGTCGTTTTCTTTCATGGTTGAGTAAAAAGTTACTCACTTTGATAAAATAAGGTTACTCACTTTTAACAACTAACTTGAAACTTCAAAAGTGAGTCAAAGTTACTCTTTTTTGAGTAGATTTGAACGAGCGTGAATGTGAAGTGGTCTTTTTTGACAGGAAATTGGTTTCATTTTTGTATTGCTGTGTGCGTTTGAAACGCAAAAATCAAATGCGGGAACACCAAATGCGGTAAGATTTTTCACAAGAAATGCGATGTCAAAGAAAGATTTTTCTTGCTAGGGCGGCGGTGATTTCTATAATCGTTGCTAGGTGTCCTTCGATTGTTTTGTGTTACCGCATTTGGAGGACATTTAGTCAAGATTTGCATCTCAAATGCAAACAGCAATACTTCGACCTGACACGTCTTGTCTTAGATATAATCATGCCTTGTCTTGCATCCAAACGGAAAGGAAACTACATACTTGCATTGCAAGCAGGAGTAGTCAGAAACCTATTTTTGGGAAGTTCACAGCCTGTAAGGCGACTAAATTCGGACTGCAGCAAAGCCATCAATATTTTACTTGATTGGGTGGATCAAATTTCTTGTCGAATTGAACAAAAAAGAAAATTTTTGTCTAATTAATTCGTTTTACTTGCTTTATGGTTAACGAAGGACGTTCAAGTGCCCTGTTTATTTTTTTTATTCAGCTAGTTCTTCTGTTCATTAGGCGGATTGAACATATTAAAACATTATGTTAGAGATGCAGTTTTCAGTCAGCTTTCAACTAGGTCAGAAATCCTCGAATCCCCGGTTAGGAAACGTGCGCTGATTATTTTACACTTGCTCCTGTGGGAGTTACATACCTTGTACAGTTTTAAATCTAAAATAAACAGTCATTTATAACAGGCGGCATCAGGTGACTCTGAAATTAAGCATGGATGAAATCTGGAATAATACGGAGAATCACTTTATTTTTCAACGCAAACGCTCAATGTTCCTCTTCGAATGTAATTGGTTCAAATCAGATTTAGGACTTCGTTTCACAAGTACCTATTCGAGTTCGATGCCCAAACGTCGATAATCTGGAAAAAAAATACGAAATATATTAATAATACTTGGAAAACGAAATAGCTTTTTCCAATTTTAGGAACAACAGCTTGACACTTTGACAAGGTCAACACCCAAACGTTTGAGCAAGCCATGATTTGCAAATTTTCTGAAAGTGTGCATTTAAATGCATTCGAATGCATCAAATCTGCTCAATACATCAAATGCATCAGGAGTGATCCACCCCTTGTCTGTAACTTGTTTTTACCATGCATATTTTTCTCCATATAGTCCTAAGCAATACTTACAACTTTGTAGAAGATCTCAAATCGATCGGACAAACCGTTTTCGAGTTACAGTTTTTTAAAAATTTGCCGATACGCCCTTCTCAAAAATAAGGCAAGGTTCAAAATGGCGGTCTGAAAGTGCATAATGGCATTTTTGGTCATAAAGAATCTGTATGCAAATTTTCAGGCGATTCAAAAATTACAAAAATAATCGGGTTTGCGAAACGGCGTGGAACCGCTCAGATACCAGTTAAATGTTTGACACCGATAGTTTTACACTACCTTTTAAGTTTCACATACAAATGATTCAAAATCAGGGTGTCTACTCCCTGGAAAAAACTTGAATTTATCAGGAAATTTCGATCACAATCAGAGAAATTATTTTGAGGCAGTAATTCATGGTAGAATATGTTCACGACAAAGAATTTTTGCGTCAAAATCCAAAGCGACTATCATTTGAAATAAAATTCCCTTCAATCGAAAAAAAATCGGCTGCGCTGCTATCAAATATTGGAGATTCAAGCCGCAGGGAAAAATACTTTTCCGGGAGAAAATAACTTGACACGTGTTCTACTTAATGGTCGAACTACTAATAAAATTTTTATTTCAGACTCGTATGCTACAAGGGTGGTTGCTATGGAAGTTACATAGCAACGCAATGATGTTGAATATATCAATGATTGCTTCGATTGCTTCAACACTCCTCCTCAACATCATGTGGTAGAATCCCTATGGCTTCTCGCAGTTGTTGTAGCTTCACTGCTCCCAAAGGCTTGGTAAGAAGATCCGCTTCCATCTGCTCCGTAGGACAGTACCGAATGGATACGATACCAGCTGATGCCAAATCCTTCACAAAGCAGTACTTGGTGTCAATGTGTTTGGATTTTCGGGAGATCCTATCCGCCGCTACGAGTGCAATGCAGCTCTGGTTGTCTTCATTGACCACTATGGGCAACGCCAGTTGCTCGCCCAAGTCGTCTACCAGTCGACGTACCCACTGCAGCTCTTGCAAGCATTCCGCTAAAGCGATGTACTCCGCTTCAGTGCTGGACAGGGACACGCACGTTTGCTTCCTGCTTCCCCAGCCAACGAGTCCGCCACCGAACTTGAAAATATAGCCAGTGTTGGACTTCCTGTTGTCTACTTCACCAGCCCAGTCTGCATCCACGAAGCACTCCACTTGAAGGTTATCACCACCACCCAGATGGAGCTCGTAATTTTCGGTGCCTTTGAGGTAACGTAGCACCCGCTTTGCCTCGTTCCAATCCGCCGTGGTTGGTTTCGTAACCCGACGCCCGAGTATCGAAGTCGAGATTGC
Source organism: Aedes aegypti (assembly GCF_002204515.2). Taxonomy (NCBI): domain Eukaryota; kingdom Metazoa; phylum Arthropoda; class Insecta; order Diptera; family Culicidae; genus Aedes; species Aedes aegypti. The sequence continues at coordinate 112,719,542 of NC_035108.1, read as the reverse complement.
AATGTCCGGGCGCGTATTGACAGCGATGTACAACAAAGCACCGATCAAACTTTGGTACTGTTGTCCATCTGCCAATGAGTCGCTATCCTCCTCCTTTTGTTGAACAAATCCGCTGGCCATCGGAACCCGGGACGCTTTGCAGTTCACCATGTTGAACCGCGATAGAAGCTTCCTCACGTACGACTTCTGATTAAGGAAGAATCGGTCAGCATCGCGTCGAACGTGGATTCCCAGAAAGAACGTCAAGTCACCTAACTCGACAATCTTGAAGCTCTTGCTCAAAACCGTGACCAGCTTCTGGTATTCTTGTTCCGTTCTGCACACGACAACGATATCGTCCACATAGATCAATATGTACGAGTACATGCCATTCACGATCCGCAAATAGAGGCACGGATCAGCCGAAGATTGATGGAATCCCATGCTCTTCAACGCCGCATCGATCCGCTGGTTCCATACCCGTGCAGCCTGCTTGAGTCCGTAGAGGCTTCGCTTCAAGAGACACACGGTATTCGGATCACCATTCGAGTACCCAGGAGGCTGCTTCATGTGGATCTCCTCCTGCAGCACGCCATACAGATACGCGGTCTTGATATCAATGTGCTTGACGAGCATTTGCCGTTTGCTTGCTATTGTCAGCACAGTACGGAATGTGATTTGCTTCACCACCGGAGCAAACACCTGATCGTAATCAGTTCCGTATTTTTGGGAAAAACCCTGTGCGACCAACCTGGCCTTGTATCGTACAGTTTTCCCCGATTCGTCCGGTTTACACTTGAATACCCACTTGCAGCCAACAACGTTGCCTCGTTGGGGTGCCTTTGTAAGGGTCCACGTCTCGTTGTCTCGTAGAGATGCCATCTCCTCGTCCATGGCTGCTTTCCACTTTTCGCTGTCCTGGCTCTCAATCGCTTCTCGATATGTACTTGGCTCAGTACACGTGTTCACAGCCAGGCCAATTGTATCGGTATACCGCCCTGGGGGTACACCGAAATTTTCCCTCTGCGAGCGCCGCAGATGATCACGAGCAACTGGAACGGCAGGAGGAGCGCCCTGTACTGGTACTGCCTCGTTGGGGTCATCGTTGTCTTCATCGAATCCGAAAAATTCTTCTTCATCTTGAGAATCATCGCATCTTCCTGCATTCTGGCCACAATCGTACAGTCGAACTGCAACCTGTTCGTCTTCGGTCGGGCACTCACCTGGTAGACTACGGACGGTTCCATCCTTCACGTTCTTGTCCTCATCGTCGAGCTCCAAGAAACGCACGTCACGGCTGATGACTATTTGGCCAGTAGAGGTATTCAGCAAACGATAAGCCTTGCTGTCCGACGCGTATCCGACGAAGGTCATTTTTGTCGCCTTCTCTTCAAACTTCTTCCTCTTTTGTGGCGGAGTCCACACGTAGGCACTGCAGCCGAACACCTTCAGATGTTGCAAATCCGGTTTTGTACCGAACCAGATCTCGTGTGGAGTCGATCCGATCGCTAATGACGGCAACCGGTTCTGAAGATAAGCAGCGGTGTTCACTGCTTCCGCCCAGAAACGACGAGGTAAGCCAGCATCCAACAGCATACACATACCCATTTCATTTAACGTTCTGTTTCTCCTTTCAGCCACGCCGTTCTGCTGTGGAGCGTAACCAGCGGTGAATTCTGCCTTGATTCCTTCCTCTGCGTAAAACTTACGCAACGCATTGCTGGTGTACTCGCCACCCCGGTCTGAACGGATGACCTTCGGCTTCCTTCCGAATTGAGTTTAGGTGAACCTGACATACTCACGTATCTTTTCGATGACCTCAGACTTCTCCTTCAAAAAATAGACGACTGTATAGCGGCTGTGGTCGTCAATCATCGTCATATAATATCGGCACCCGCCCGGCGATGTCGTCATAGGACCGCATACATCACTGTGAACGATATCTAGCACCGCCTTCGACTTCTTCTCGGCTGCTTGTGGAAACGGCGGACGTGCCATCTTCCCTTCGACGCAACTCTCACAAGTCATCCGGATACTACATGGCTTGATTTGCATTCCAGAAGCCAAACCACGCCGCTCAACTTCGCCAATCGCATCTGGATCTCGGTGGCCTAGTCGTCGATGCCACGTGTGCAAACAATCCGTGTTGTGCTGCTTATCACTCACCAACAACGATTTTTCTACCACATTCAGACGGTACAGGCCGCTTACGCGATCAGCCGTCGCAATCACTGACCCATCGTACACCAACCGACACTGATCCGCATCGAATTCCGCGCGCACACCTTTCTCTGCCAGCTTTGGCACCGAAATCAAATTGCCTTCGAGTCCCGGGGCAAAAATCACACCGGTCAACGTAATCGACACTTTTTCGTTGCGACCGTTTACGCATTCGATTTCACAGTCCCCGACACCTGCCGTACGCAGTACTTTACCATCGGCGGTCGAAATCTCCGGACGCACACTCTCATCGAGACGCACAAACGAATTGCGGTTTTTCGCCAAATGTGACGTCGCGCCCGAATCGATCACCCACGCACTCGCATCATGCTTACCGGACCGCACCAAAAACGTGAACGACTTTGCGTCGTTTTCGCGCACTGTTTTGGCCTTAGCCTTTTCTCTCTTCGGATCCGCATTTCCGCCACACTCTGCCAGGTACGCCTTACAATTTCGCTTCCGGTGCCCTGGCTTGCCGCAGTGATAGCAGACGACACTTTTCTGCGACGCACTCGCTCCGCCGGTTCGCAGCACTTGCTCGTCGGAACCGGATCGTTTCCGAAGCTTCTCCGCTTCATCCAGCAGCTTTACCTTCACAAGGTCCAAGGTGAGCTCATCTTCGTTTCGCGCTTCCAGTGCCGTCGTCAGGGGATTGAACGACTCCGGAAGTCCCCGCAGTATCAGCGCCACCTTGAGGCACTCTTGCATCTCAAAACCGGAATTTTCGAGACGCGCATACTGCTTCTCAATTACCGCCAGGTAGGCCTCCATATTGTCACCTACCTTGAAATTCTGGTTCGTGATTTGACGGAGTAGGGTCACCCGTTGCCCCAACGTGGTCCTCTCGTGATGAGCTTTCAAAGCCGCCCACGTGTCCTTCGCCGTCGTCTTGTCACGAATCAACGCGTATTGGCTCTCATCCACCATCAAGTGAATCGTGGCCAACGTCCTCTCATCGCTATCGTTCCACGCGTCCGTTATCGGTTCCGGAGGAGTACCTGGTTCCACGTGCTTCCACAGCTGCTCCCTCCGCAGTAACGCTTTCACGGAGAACGACCATGCTTGGTAGTTCGAATTGTTCAATTTCACAATTTTCGCCCACTCCATCGCTTCGAGAAAAAACAGCAAACTCTTCACGCTTCAATTTTCCGATCACGAGCTTCCGGCTGGGCCAATAACCTATTGGAGATTCAAGCCGCAGGGAAAAAGACTTTTCCGGGAGAAAATAACTTGACACGTGTTCTAGTTAATGGTCGAACTACTAATAAAATTTTTATTTCAGACTCGTATGCTACAAGGGTGGTTGCTATGGAAGTTACATAGCAACGCAATGATGTTGAATATATCAATGATTGCTTCGATTGCTTCAACATCAAAACCCTATTCGAGCTGTGCAGTGAGGATCCTTTCGAGTATTAAATTTTATCCACCTATCAAAACATGATTTACGTTTTCAATATATCTATATTTAATCAGTAAAAAATTAACATATTTAGGGCCGCTAGCAGGTTTGTTTTTGGGAAATGGTCTTTAATTTCGTCTCTTTTTCCCTTGATAATAGATCATTAAAATAATCAAATTGGCTGCTATGAGAGGCATAGATAGCGCCACCGTAGACTTGTGCGTTTGGCAGAACAGCAGGCAAAACTGTTACAATGTTAAATCCATCTAAATTTCATCTAAAATACTATCAGGAGCTAATACAGGGTTCTCTCCAGGAATTCTTCAATAAATTCCCTTACCAATTCTTCCAGTAATTTTTCAAACGATGATTGAAGGAATTTATCCAGAATTTGCTTCAGGAAATCCTTGAGCACTTCAACGTTACTACCTCTAGTAATTTTCTCAGGGATTACTATGAACAATTTTGCAAAGACTATCCTAGGACTTCCGCAAGATATTTTTCACTAATTTTTCAACCGGATACTACAGTAATTACTGTGAGAGATCTTTGAAAGATTTCCAGATTTTTGTTTTCAAGAAAACCCGCAAAGGTTAATCCCAGGGTTTTTGATGAATATCGTTCAAGGATGTTTTCGAAGAAACCCGACAACAATTTTACGCCATTTAATCTACGGTTATTCCAAAAGAATGCTCCAAAAATTCCTCAAGGGGCTATTCGAACGGATCTATTGATAACATTTCAAATAAATCCTTAAATTCGACCTGAGCTTCATTAATGAGTTTCCCTAGATTTTTTCTAGGAATTTCTCCAGCATTTCATCCAAGGATTACTGGAGTTCTTGCAAACATTCTTCAATGAGCTTGAGCTTGAGCTTGAGCTTGATTGGCCGCCCGTGGATGCACTTCAGTATCGCCAGATCAGCTGCACTTACACAAGGAACCAACCGAATGACTGCTTGGGACTAACAGGCATCCTCAGTGTATAAGTGCTGGTGATCTTCTATTTTTAGGCAACAATGGCACCTGCCACGTCAGAATGCAGACCAATGAGGGGAAGGGGGAGGAATTGATGATACATTGAACTGACTCCCACGTAGACCGTATAATCCACTGCATCCACGTCAGTTCATGCGGGAGTGTATGGATTGGGGGAAAGGCATGGCAGAGAGGTTTGCTTTTGTGGTTAGCAGACTGCCTATGTATCAGGCGTAAGAAAGGCGTGCGTGGAAGTAGGAAGCGTCAGGGAAACGGTTTCTTGTCCGTCTCTGGTTCTAGCGTTTGCTATGAACGAATAGTTTGAGTGTGGTATATTTAGAATGGAAGATAGAAGCAAGTGAGAGATATACAACTACAAAGTACGAGGAAAGGGACGGGCCTGGGATTGAACCCATGACCTTCTGCATATGAAGCAGAAGCGGTAGCCATCAGACCACCAACCCCGTCTACTGGAGTTCTTGCAAACATTCTTCAATGAATTACTAAACAAAATCCACATGGAAAATTCAAAAGTTTCATTCACATTTTCTTGGAGAATGGAAAATACCTGGAAGAATACTTGATTTTTTTTTTAACTTCCTTGAGAAATCTCTTAGAATTAGTCAACTTTCGTTCGTTGCGCTAAACCGGTAGCCCACCTAGTGAAAAACTTTCACTAATCGGGCTGAGTTTTCAGCTGTCAAAATAACACAGCGTAACAAAAATGACATTTTTGCGTGTCTCAAGAATCAAATTATGTGTCTCTAATAGATTTTGGGTCGCTGAATCTAATGCCGTTCTCAGAAATGTTCCAGCACGTCACAATTTTTAGCTACAGATCGCCAAAGTTGTATAAAATACTGGTTTCATTGATGTTTACATGAGATTTAAAGCATGATTTATCAAACTTTTTTGTGATCTAATCCACCAAGCATGCAGAATAGGACTTAAAATTTCGATTTGGATATAGTTTAGGTTATATTGCTCGATAAAATTTAAATAAAATCGATTTTTTCAACATGCTTGCAGTCTTCATACAAAATTCTTCGTTTCACTTATATGGCAAAATACAATACTTTTCTGAAACACCAAAAAAACAACTTTTTACCATCGAAAATATTATGAACTATGTTGATAAGTATTGTTTTACACATGAAGTACGAACTCTGTGACAAATTAAGCAAACAAATTGACATACAAGCTGGCAAACTTGCATGCAAGTTGGCTGAAATAGTCAAATTTTGCATTTTCAACAGTCAATATCTCAAAAACTAGACGTGCTAAGATATTTTTGAAAACGGCAATGGATTCAGCAACCCTTAATTGAGTAAATAGCGATATTTTGGTGCTTGAGACAAAAACGTGTTCCGCAGTGTAATATATTATCTAATATACAATAGAAATTCAGGGCTACCAACACTGATGAATCGAGCTTTATGTCAGAAAGTGACGTCTGTATTCGTTTTATGTGGGCATAGTGAAACGAACAAAATTCTACTGTATTGGATGACCTATGAAAGGAATCTTAGGAGCAATCTCTGGAGTAATTCCTGAAGGTATCCTTAGATAAATTTTTTGTTTAAATGTTAAAGAAATTCGGAAAAACAATTTTATAGAAAATCCTGAGAAATCCTTGCCGACATTTGGAATAGTTTTTGGTTGAATACTCCAACATGTTTTGAACGGGAGTCTTGGAGAATGTTTTATAAAAACCGATGGAAGAATCACCGGATAAAATCCTGGAGGACTAAGGACTTTCTTGAAAAAAAATATCAGAAATAGTATATGAAGGAATTTCTGTAAGAATCCCTGAGGTATTTTATGGTAGGGTAACCAATATATTTTGAACCCCTATATATTTTGGACCTCCTGGGCCATTTTCCTGCAAATTTCCTAGTTTAAATCGAAAGACCAACTCAATTCGCATGCCATTTAGAAAGATAGGACTATTCCGCACTTGCATCAACCGTTTTTACATAGAAAATGTGTTTTTTTTACAGCTAAACCTCCATGAGTCGATGTTCCATTACTCGATATCGACTCATGGAACCATACTAAAAATCAAATTTCATGGTTACTATGATGGTCCCCTCAAACGACTTGCCATAGCATTGCTGTTCCATGACTCGATATTTCCATGAGTCGATGGTCCCTTCGAAATCGACTCATGGAGGGTTGACTGTATCTAAAATTAGTTTAATTTAATCGGTGCATCCATGCAAACGTTACAACACGTTACACACAGAAATTGAAGCCGTCAGAAATTTTTCAAATGTTAACAAAAACGTTTTTCAAATTTCTGAACTAAAAGCGTAGAATTTCTTTAGTTGTTCCATTGTCAATCGATTGATTAGACTATGGGCAAGCATATCATACAACCAGTGTCGTGGACTTTGTTGCCAAACGATAAAAAATGCCGGGGGTCAAAAATGTATACTTTGAGGGTCCAAAATGTATTGGTGTGTCCAAAATAATGGAAAACAGAGCTTCACAATTCAATTATTTTCGACATTTCTAGGATCCTACATGACCGTATGGGCCTTTTTATCTTGTAGAGGAAGTTTTTCTCTACATTTTAGCATGTTCTTTGACTTGGTTACGCTGTGCAATTCATTAATCGAGACAACAAACTAAAATCACTTCCTTAGGGGGTCCAAAATACGACCGTTACCCTATTTTTTGGAAAAATCGAAGTTTTATATTGAGATATCCAAAACAATTTTTTTGAGTTATTCCATAGGAAAATTCTTGGAGAGATTTCATGGGAAATACAGTCGAATTTCATTCGTTGCACTATCTTTAGGGGACTCTAACGAAAGACGGAAACAGGAAAGGCGGAATCACAAAAGACAGACTAAATTAGACGTGTAACAAAAGGCGGAAAATAACATAAGGCATAATTTGAAAAGGCGGAATCATTCAAAAACGATTTTGAAATACTTCCAAACGATAATTAGACTGAACTGTTAAGGTTCCTATTCATATCAGCGTTTTCAAAATCTCTAAGCTGATTTAGACTTCCTTTAGAAAAACTATGTTTTTTGTTTTTTTTTTTTTTTCAATTTATATGTAGGTATCAGGTAATTAATACGTAGATAATACGCCACCCGCAGCGCTTGCATCGTTTTTGTTTATGTTTAACGTTTACACACTACCGCCATGTACGGAGAGGCACCAAATCTTTGTAGCTAAACACGGGATGTGTGATTGATCGCTTTAAGCTGGAATAAGTTTATTGATTTAACAATTAGCATTCACATTCGTAACAACCTACACTTACAATTTTGGTGTTCTACCGTGTGATGGGGACTACGTTGTTCCGACTGCTAAAGTGGCTTGCTAATATTTCGGCTATACAAAAGACATTCGATCATTCACCTATCTTATGAGAAGAAATTAATGCATACTTATTTCCTGTATTCGAATTACCAATGCAATGGAACGATCCTGATTGGGTATAATTTGACGCTATCTCGAAATGCCAGATTCTAAACGCAAAACAAATCTAATATTAAACCATTGGTCTTTGATAAGGATATTCTACACTTTCTTACCGTATTCAATAGTAATAGTAATAGTAATTCAACTTTTAATTTTCAACTTCAATGTAAATTAGTTCAGTAATAATCAATAATAAATTTCCCACAATAGCAACTATAACTGTGAAGTGATCAATTTTGCTTATCATCACGATTGACGGAACGTTTCCAAATTATGTCATCCTTGTTTCTTACCTGCTACCAACATCTATTCCCTACCAATGCACTGTGGTAGCCAGTGTGATCCAAAGCCAGCCGAGGGGCTTGCTGCGTGCCGCAACATCCCCCGCCCGTAAAGGCTGGTAAGTCGATTGATCAGTTCTAAGAGTCCTTACCAGGTTTACCATGCTGTCCTAGGTCGAGCAGTGCAAGCTTCACGGCTGGTCTCTTGTACACTCCGGTTGCTGTTCGAACCAAAGCTTGGCGCACACGACCATCTCGTCCCGGGAATACCTTTTCGACTCGTCCTCTAATGTATCGGTTTTTGATCGATGGTTCGACAATCAGCACAAGGTCTTGTTCTTGAATTTCGCGAACTTCGTCGAACCATTTGCAGCGTCGGGTGATTACTGGCAAGTACTCCTTGATCCATCTTTTCCATATGGTGTTGGTCATATGTTGAACCAAATTCCAACAGCTACGCAAGTTGATGTGAGGGTTTTGAATCTCCGAGGGGGGTTGCTTAATGCCGGAAGAACTTCCCAGCAAAAAGTGATTCGGAGTTAACGATTCTTCATCAGCAGTTTCAAGTGGTATATATGTGAGGGGTCGTGAATTTATCATGGCTTCCGCATCGAAGAGAATCGTTTCAAGTACTTCATCGGTGGGCCGACGAGGAGCATCAATAATCGTGCAGATGGCACTTTTCACCGACCGCACTAGGCGCTCCCATACGCCACCCATGTGGGGCGCACTCGGCGAATTAAAGTTCCATCGAGTGTTCGTATTCGTGAACGTGCTGGCTAGCACTTCGTTCATGGCCGCGATTTCCAGCTGCAACTGTTTATTAGCTCCTATAAAACTACTCCCGTTATCGCTAAAGAACTCCGCTGGAGCTCCACGACGATCAATGAAACGTCGAATAGCCAGTATACATGATTCGCTGGATAAGCTATGCACCACTTCGAGGTGTATAGCACGTACCGTAAGGCACGTGAAAAGTGCCACCCATCGTTTGACTTCAGAACGGCCGACTTTCACTGTCAACGGGCCAAAGTAATCTAAGCCCACAAACGTGAAAGGTCTTACAAATGGTTCAAGGCGTTGTACTGGAAGAGGAGCCATAGGTGGAGATCGAGGTACTGCCGCTTTTATGCGACACTTAGCACAGTTTCTTGCCGTTTGCTTCACAATCGTTCGTAAATGGGCTATTTCGTAGCGTTGCCTCATTTCATTCACGATAGTTTCTTGGTTAGCGTGTTGAAAATGACGGTGATAGTAATCCACAAGAAGCAATGTTACTCGATGTGACTTCGGTAGTATTACTGGGTACTTTGCGTCGGGTTGCGCATACCAGGCGGCGCCGATTCTTCCTCGCATCCTAATCACACCGTCTAGGTCAATGTAGGGCCACAACTTGTACAAAGGACTCGATTTAGGAACCAAACGATGACGAATATCCGGGCTTCCCTGGGAATCAAGCAGCACCTTTTGCTCTTGACTATACGCTTCAGATTGTGCTTGCTTCCAGAGCTCCCTTTCTGCTTGTTTCAGTTCTTCTTGGTTCAGGATTCCGGTTACTTTTGATTTCCCTGTTTTACGACAGCCAAGGTTAGAAATGAACCTGAGCACGTACGCTTGTGTTCTTAGCAGTCGCTCCCATTTGCTGAAGCGTGTGAACTCTATCAACGATGTCGACATAACAAGGTGCACATTGAAATTACCGATCAACTCATCGTTGGTGGATGTAGTCCTTTGTTTTCTTGGCCATTCATCTTCGTGTTGGGAAAGGAATGTTGGTCCACAAAACCAACGACTACAGGGCTCAAAGCTAGGACCGATTCCCCACTTTGTTGCATCATCCGCTGGATTTTGCCTCGTGGGAACCCATCTCCATTGGTTCACCTTTGTTAGCGAAAGTATTTCGCCTATTCGAACTCCGACAAACTTATGATACCTCCTGTGGTCTGAGTTGATCCAAGCTAAGACCGTGGCTGAATCTGTCCAAAGATAAGTTTCCGCAATATCATAGGAATGAGAGGCGATCACTGAATCTGCCAAACGAGATCCAATCACTGCTGCCATTAGCTCAAGTCGCGGTATGGATAACACTTTAAGTGGCGCAACTTTGCTTTTCGCACCTACCAATGCTACTTCTACTCCCTGGTCTCCATTACCTCGTAAATACGCCACGCATGCGTATGCTGCATCACTAGCATCAACGAATATGTGCAACTGTTTTCTATCGTTGATTTGACCCCGAAAGTAGCATCTAGGAATTTTCAAGTTGCTCACCGAAGGTAGAAAACTGATCCATTGCCACCATCTTTTACACAAATCATGATTGATTGGAACGTCCCAGTCCACTCCAGTCGCCCACACATCCTGGATCAGAGCCCTTCCATGGATCAAGTAAAATGTCATAAATCCCAGGGGATCAAAAAGGCTCATTACAAGCTTGAGCATTTCTCGTTTGGTGGGAACATGAGAGGGCTCAATCACTTTTAGAAGATCGTCACGTAGAGTCAAGGTGTAAATGAAGACATCTTTGGAAGGATTCCATTTCATTCCCAATATGGATTCAATTTTTTCAGCTCGCGATATGCTCAATTGCTTTGCTGCGTTTTCTGAAGTGTTCTCGATTGCTAGCAGAACTTCTTCTGAGTTGGACAAACAATTTCTAAGGTTGAAACCTCCGGTGGAGTGGATGAATTTTACCTGGTTGACTACCGCGATAGCTTCCTCTTCCGTTTCGAAGCTATCTAAATAATCATCCACATAGTGATATCTAATGATAGCTGAAGCCACTCTGGGAAATGATTCCATATGTTCTTTTGCATTAGCGTTCTTCACAAATTGGGCTGAGCTTGGGGAGCAAGTCGACCCAAAGGTGGCAACGTCGATAATATACACTGATGGTTCATCGCCAGAGTTTTCCCTCCACAAAAATCGTTGCGACTGGCTATCTTGGGGACGTATTAGGATGCGAAGAAACATTTCTTCTATATCACCAGTTACTGCGATCCTATGTTCTCGAAAGTGATAAAGAATTGCAACAAGGCTAGTCAGCAAGTCAGGGCCTTTAAGCAAGACCGAATTGAACGATGTACCGTCCACCTTTGCTGCTGCGTCCCAGACGACTCTCACCTTGTTAGGCTTTTTAGGGTTAACAACCACGGACAACGGGAGATACCAGACACGTTTGCTGTCGGAGAAGCTCAATTCACTCGCACTTGCCCGGTGACAATATCCTTTTGCAACGTACTCATTCAATTTTTGATGGACACGAGCTTTGAGGGTCGGTTCCTTCGCTAATTTCCTTTCCAACGATTGTAGTCTTCTGAACGCCATTGGAAAACTGTTAGGAAATTCAATGTCGTCTGATTTCCACAGTAGACCTGTCTCAAATCTGTCGAAAACTCGTCGAGTTGTTTCCTCCAAAATCTTTCTGGCTCTCGCATCTGCTTTCGATTCGGGAACTTCGAAGGGTGGCTTAGTTCCTAGCTGATCCAACGAGAAAAAATCGCTGAGTTGCTCGTTCAGTTCGTGGTCAACATCTTGAGCAGCCGGTGCATGAAAATTTACCGAAACCGTTGGCATTGATGTTCGCGCACCGTATCCGAAAATCGTCCAACCCAATCTGCACATTGCGGCGATCGGATCGTTGTGTTGTCCTTCCCGAATTTTTAGTGGTATGCACAATCTTAAATTGTCCAGTCCAATTAATATTTTCGGCTCAGCATGTTCATAGTCAGCAATGGGTAAGCCACGTAAATGCGGATATCGTTCAGCTAAGGTGCCGTACGACAGCGACTGTTTCGGCAATAGAAGTCGTTCAACCGTATGAGCCTCTTCTATTGGGAACATATTAGTCTTCCCGGTACCAGCAATTTGTAGACGCACTCTCTTGGAATTTGTTTCTCGACGTGCGACGTTGCCCGTCCACTGTAGCGTCAAAGGCTCTTTCGGACCGTCTAAGCCCAGCTGTTCTGCAATCGATCGGTCCAAGAGTGTTGAGGAGGATCCCTCGTCGATAAAGGCGAATATCGTTTGCTGTTTGTTGGCGAATGATACAATGACTGGCAGTATGCGGAAGTACGGATAGCGTTCACAACTCTTGTTGAACAAACTATTATGGCTTGTTGACAAATGCGTAGAAGTAGTAGGAGTCAGTGGGTGTAACAGAAAATGATGTTTCTCGTGACATTGCTCGATACTGCAGCCCTTCCATGTTCTACAGGGCCACTTTTGGTGAAAATTCAAACAAGTACGGCACAGATTATGCTGCCGCACAATTTTCATCCGTTCTTCGACACTCTTCACCTTAAATTCCTCGCATTCCGCGACACGATGTCCAGTTGCGCTGCATACGATACATGGTTTAGGCAATTTCCTAACCGCGCCTGTGATCCTCGTTTCGATATCGATGGTGTCGTGGGTATGTACAAATGCCTTTTCCCTATTTCTCGACGTTTCGGTTTTCGCTGTCAGATTTATCGGCAAATCAAACGTCACCTCACTTGCCGCTTGAATGAGCTCGTTCATAAATTCGCCAAATGCCACGAGTGTGCTGTCTTGATGAAGTACCTTGTACCGTGCCCAATCCAATCTCAACTGCGCGGGCAGCTTCGAGACCAGTTCTTGTAGTAACACTGGGTTGTTTAAATGGTTGTCTTGCTTCGCAGCTTGAAGATGTACAACCAGATTCTCCACGGCTAGTCCAAAATCGATAAGCGTATCTAATCGTTCTGGTTTAGGTGCTGACACACTACGAACTCGTTCAAGTAGTGAGCGGATGATGAGCTCCGGTCGGCCAAAGCGCATTTGCAGTGTTTTTATCACGTGTGGCACACCAGCTGGCATCATAAGACGACTGCGTACTGTCTCTAGGGCGTTACCGCGTAGACATTTTTGGAGACGAACTAAATTTTCGACGTCTGAAAAACCACAAGCAAGGGTGGTCTCTTCGTAGGTCCGAATAAACATCGGCCAGTCCTCCGGATTACCACTGAAAACCGGAAGATCCTTCCCCGTTACTTGGCGAGCGGCAATTTGCATATAAGCATTCGGCAATATCGGGTGCATTACCTCATCATGTAACGAAAGCTTCGCGAGTTGTGAAGTAGGTACGCTTGGTGCTACAAGTTTACTTTGCTGTTGTGATGCAGCTGGGTTCAACATGTGATTCGACGTGGAGATCCGCGGTGTATGGTTAACCAAATTGTCTCCCTCTGTCTGTTGTTGGGAAGTAATCCAATCTTTTATCCTTTCGGATTTCGAAACATTAGACGATGACGAAGATTCACTTAGTTCAGCTTGCTGTCGCATCAACTCCTTCTTCTTCTCCATGGATTCCCTTCGCATCATCATCATCTTTTCTTGCAATGCCTTCTGTTTCGATAATTCCGCTTCTCGGAGCTTCGTTTCTTCCTCCATTAAGTTCCTCTTCATCTCAAGCTTACGCTGCTCCTCGGCGAACTCCTGACGTTGAAGTTCCTCTTGCTCTTTTAACTCCATTTCCTTCAAACGTTCCTCTTCTTCCAACAAGCGCATTTGCGCTTCCAATGCCGCGGCACGAGCACTAGACGTGATACTCATTTTAGATCCAACCGTTTTTTCCGCTTTTCTGCTGCGCGGCTTCGATGACTTACTGCCGCCACTTTTTATCGGTTTATCTTTCGCTTGCGGGAGGTTAAGCAGACCAGAAAAGGCTCCTTGTTCACACTTCTTGCAGATCCAGTTACGGTCCTTGACCGTGTTATCTACGCCAACGCACTTAAAGTGGTGCCAATCACCACAATTGTCGCAGGCCACCATTGAATCCATGACGTCATGCTCGTTGCACGAATGGCAGTTGTGGTCGGACGTATTCCCAGCCAGCATCCTTGGTGGCAAAATTCTTAAAGATTTTTGTACGGAGAGGCACCAAATCTTTGTAGCTAAACACGGGATGTGTGATTGATCGCTTTAAGCTGGAATAAGTTTATTGATTTAACAATTAGCATTCACATTCGTAACAACCTACACTTACAATTTTGGTGTTCTACCGTGTGATGGGGACTACGTTGTTCCGACTGCTAAAGTGGCTTGCTAATATTTCGGCTATACAAAAGACATTCGATCATTCACCTATCTTATGAGAAGAAATTAATGCATACTTATTTCCTGTATTCGAATTACCAATGCAATGGAACGATCCTGATTGGGTATAATTTGACGCTATCTCGAAATGCCAGATTCTAAACGCAAAACAAATCTAATATTAAACCATTGGTCTTTGATAAGGATATTCTACACTTTCTTACCGTATTCAATAGTAATAGTAATAGTAATTCAACTTTTAATTTTCAACTTCAATGTAAATTAGTTCAGTAATAATCAATAATAAATTTCCCACAATAGCAACTATAACTGTGAAGTGATCAATTTTGCTTATCATCACGATTGACGGAACGTTTCCAAATTATGTCATCCTTGTTTCTTACCTGCTACCAACATCTATTCCCTACCAATGCACTGTGGTAGCCAGTGTGATCCAAAGCCAGCCGAGGGGCTTGCTGCGTGCCGCAACAGTTGGCCCGTCAACCAAACACACCGATTTTAGCATTGGGCAAACTATGATTCTGACCGAGATTTGTTCTAAGTGTTACGTCTGTTTGTCTGAGGAATCATATTTTTGTAACTATTGCATTGTATTTATCTGATTCTGTTTGTCTTAAGTTTGTCAAAATTCAATGTAGCTCTATACATGTTATTGGAAAATGTTCAAGAGTTCTAAATTAACCTGCTCTTTCCCATGGTAGCATGGGAAAGAGCAGGTTAATTTAGAACTCTTGAACATTTTCCAATAACATGTAACAATTCATCATTTATCGTAATTACTACATTTAAATTTTATACATGTCGGACGCGATAACCCGGGGCCTTGATAATCCTTTTTTCAGGGCTGGTAGCAAGAATTGGTACCGAAAAAAGTTATTTTAGTGACCAAATTTGAGAAATAAGTGACTAAAAAGTGACTTTCTATTCTCGAAAAAGTGACTAAAAGTGACTTGAAAAGCAAGCCGTAATCAATTTTATTTCAATTCTAGTATACTGTTTTACGATCAATATCAATCATGATAGGGAATATTCCATATGATCTTCTGCAGGTAGTAGGTCTTCCAAATTTACAAGATATCGCCTAGATTTTTTTCAAACAGGGTAGTTTATATTTACGTAAATAATCCTTTTTAGTAGATTATCAATATTGCTGTTTGCGTTTGACGTGCAAATCTTGCTCGAATGCGTTCCAAATGCGGTAACACAAACTAATCAAAGGACACTTAGCAACCATGATCCATATCACCGCCAACCTAGCAAAGAAAAACGATCTTTGACTTCGCCTTCCTTGTTGAAAATCTTACCACTTTTGGTGTTCCCGCATTTGATATTTGCATTCCAAAAGGCACACAGCAATATTTTCAAATTGTTGTGTCTTTTATATTACCAAAGTATTTCATATTGTAAATTTTAATAAGAATTTAGAACATTTGTAAAATTAAATTTTTTGTCATTTCACATTTCCATTTAAACTCCAGCTCTTCTACCTAATTAGGTCAATATTTTTATGCATTAATCGATATTTCAAATAAAAAATGATGACAGAAGTTCGAATTTGATTAGAATACTGCTTAAATCGCGTCCTTTAAACGCCGACTAAGGAAGAAATTTTCCATCAGTAAGTTTAATGGAAGGTATTCACATTCCAAGACTTGCTCGTAAAATTACGTTAAGTAACTTTTCGTTTTGCCGTAAATTATATACCTTCATGCATTCAATCTGTTTTTTTTAACCACGAACCAAAAATAAATAAATTAAAAAAAATCATATTTTTTGTGTAAAATTTTGAAAAATTTACGAGGATTTTCTGTAAAAAAATCCTAGTGTAATTTCTGATGAAACTTGTGTGAGTTATAATGATGAATACCTACAAGGATAACTGAAAGATCTCTTGAATTCTTGATGAATATATTTCTTGATAAATTGCTATGATAATAAAAGCATATTAATCCATCAATGGTCGGAGCAATAACTGTAATAATTGCTGTAGTATTAACTAGTGTGGAACCTTGAATGAAATTTTAAAGAATCTATGCAGGTCTTGTATTTAAAAAAATATCATTGAATTGTTTGAGCCGCAGTAATAATATTTTGAAGATATGCTGGACAATTTTCTAGAGGAATCTAATGAGAAATCCCAGATGCGATTCATCGAGCAATTCTTGGAAAAGATTTTATCCAATAATATCTTAAGTAAGTTTTGAGAAATTCCGGAGAGTAATATAGATGAATTTTTGAGAGAATCTTTATAAAAAGGCCTGGATTAAATGAAAAATGCGTAGGAATTATTGTAGGGTTTCTTGTAAAAATGTCGATTTTTTTCGAAAACTCTATAATAAACCTTTGGGTAAAAACTTCTGTAGGGCATGCGGGAAGATCCCTGGAAGTAGCGATTGAAGAAATCTGTGCAAGAATCAGTGATCTGGAGGAAATACTGTTTTTTTTTTCTTCAGAATAATCTCTGTGAAAATTACTGGAGGTAGTAGCATGGGAATGCTCTAAAATTTTTAGTATAAAATTGAGAAGAAATTCCTCTGAGCTTCTATTGAAAAATTGCTGGTGGCATTCCTGGAGGAGTTCTTGAAAGTATTCCAGAAGGAATCTCTGGATAAATAGTTACGTAATAGTCTCTGAAGGTTTCTCTGGAGCCTCTAGAATGTTACACCAGAATTCATTGCAAGCAGATTAACCATCTATTTCCGACGACTTTAATCGACATTTTCTTTATGAAAAAGCGTTTTTATAAAAGGTAATTCAAAAAACAATATTTCAAAGGGTCTACTTTTTTCAAAATCAGTTTAAAATTTGTTAGTTGTTTTACAATAGTAAACTGATTGCTTACCAATAGTTTTACGGTTTTACTATTCAAAAAGTTAGTTGACTTTTGGATTAATTTGATAAGTATAGAATCATAATCTACTGTTAACTCTCCCTTACTCGATATTTCGTAACTCGATATCGAGTTAGAGAACCACAGTAAAAGTTGGTTTTCATGGCTACTGCAATGGTCCCTCGGATCGCATTTGCACTGGTTTTGTGTTCCATAATGCGATACCTCCCATACTCGATGGCACCTTCAATATCGAGTAATGGCGAGTTGACTGTAGAAACTAATGCATAGTATTCCTCTGGTTCGGTTTGCCTCAAGTTCGTCAAAAATAATTGAGCTCTGGAGCTACCATGGGAAAGAGAGGGTTATGGCAAAAAAGTGACTAGATACCATATTGATTATATAATGCTTCGCGTTAGAAAATGGGTTAACCAACGTGCGAAGTTTGATTTTTGACCAACTTCGCCGCGTCGCAACTCGATTCTCAATAGTGCGCATAATGCACACGGTGACGGGCATAGATGCGCACTATAGCGAAGTGACTCGCGACGCGGCGAAGTTGGTCAAAAATCGAACTTCGCACGTTGGTTCATCCATTTTTAGTCGCGAAGCAATATATAGTCTTTAGAGACCTTAACTAAAAATAAACACTTTTTAGAGATATGCATTGAAATAGTATCCAAGCCTTTAAAAAAGATCTGCTTACCTGAAAATATACTATTTTTACTAGCTATCTTTTCCTACAAATATTATTTATTTCATATGCTCATGAAAGATACCCAACAAGAACTGGGAATCGTATTTGCGTTTCCCATTTTAGCAATCCTAAGTCCTACTTCCTTATTTAAACAAGTTATTCGTTAAAGTTATATATTAAAAATAATTTAAAGTGAATTGACTGAATACCTCAAGTTGTAACAGCGGCGCAGCCGAAATTTTTTATGATTGAAGAAATGTTGTGTTACAAAAAGGACATATTCTGCCATAATAATTACTGATTCGAGGTATTTTTCCTGCGTATAGCCGAAATCCTCTGATAATTCCAGGTTTTTTTCCAGGTTGAATAAAATTCCATGATAATTCCAGGTTTTCCAGGATTTTTTAGGTAGACAACTTAAAACTTAGCCTAAATTAAGAAGGCCGATTCAAAATTTTCTCCCGAAAAATTAGCTCAAAATAGTTGAAAAAAGTGACTTTTTGACGAAAAAAGTGACTTTAGTTGAAATGGCTTCAAAAAAGAGACTTTAAAGTGACTGGCCTCAAAAAAGTGACCAAGTCACTAAAAAGTGACTCGCTACCAGCCTTGTTTTTTTTATCCGAAAAAATGGATCCGGGGATCTAAACTAATACAAATAGTATAGATGGGAATAAACTTTATCAAATATGTAGCAGATGACTTTTGTAACAATTATTCAATGCTTGATACAATGAATTTGAGATATTGTAAATAATTTTCCTTTTTTTGCATATATTGCACATATTGTTACAAATCCAAATGAAATTTTACTTTTGCGCCCATGAATCTGTCTTAGGTATCCAAATGACCCATGGAAATGAATGGTGCATAATCTATTTTTGCACGAGAACGCAGTACTAGAAAAACATTCAAGAATAAGCATACTGATAATGATAGATACTGAAGCACTTGCACGTTCCGTTCTGTTCGCGATGATGGACAGAGCTCTTACAAACGAAATAAAATACTCCATCATTTATTGGAATAAAATTTACTTTGATATTGTTAGCACCTTCATATTGGAATATGGGATAGGGTTTTGTTCTACTTCGTCGTAAGCGCTATTATTCGTCGTATCAAACTTTAAATGTTCCACTACGGCAGATATTCAAACTTACTTGCAACATAGATTCATTATCCAAGTGTAATTTTGTGAAAGTTGGTATGGTTCGTACAATTGTTCACCAAAAATGCAATAAAACTACTGTATTTCGGTAAATAACTTCAGTTCCATTATCCACTTTGCACTTTTACACCAAAATCGCATGGACGAACACGATTTGAGAGAAATGCTTAGCGATCGACTGAGCCACACCACTTTCCAACACAAGTTTCTTCCCGCCCCCGTGGGTGACTTACTTCGCCGGGCACTTATTTTCACTATGGAAAACCTTCGTACTTCTTCACTGAAGGATTTCATTCCAATCACACGCCGTAAAACTTCAATAAATCACCAAATTTTAGGAAATTTCCTCAACCGCCGCGTATAATTAAGAATGTAAACAAAGTTCAATCAGTCGTACTGAGAAAAAAAAGCTTGTGCGCATCAATGTGTGCGCGACGCGCGACGTAAAAATAAGGTTCCTTTGATTGTGTTGTTTTCGCTGTACTGTGAGCAAATGCCAGAATTGTACGGTCAAAAGGAATTGTGTTCATATGTTTGGGCTGAATTTTGATGACGAACAATTAATTTTAAAGGAAATTAGTATTTAGTATATTCGGTATATTCCATCATGCTGAAGGAATGGAGGGAGATGCCCGTAGATCTATATATTCTAGTAAAACATTTTATTATAGCGTTGATATGTTGTGTTTTAACCACTCAATACATCACAGTGAGACGTAAGTTGTGAGACGAATCTGGAAACTGATTACGACGGAGTTGAAAACCGATACGACGGATTGAGAATACGGTAAGATGCATTTTCTTTGCATTATTTCCAAAAAGTATTCAAGATTTATCAAAATGTTATTGTACAATCCTAAAGCCGTTTTGTGAAAGAATTGTTTGGCATCGGTTTGTATCAGCATCATTCACTGCAATACTGGGAAAATTACATTTCTCACTGATCAATGCTTAATACGATGGATACTAGCACATCTCTATTGGAATAGCTTCGGCATGCGTTGTTAAAAATGTCTAGAAGTATATAAATTGCTATGAAATTAAAAACACTTTAAAATTTGTCATTATTTTGTTTTAGCCATACAAAATTGGAGCTATTTATTGAACCTGGAATTATTTTGTGAAACCTGGAAATATCAGGGAATTTAATTTAGGTAAAAAAGAGTAGATACCCTGAAAATCTTTGTGAGCAGCAGAGCCTTCGTACGTAACCATATAGAGAATAATTCCGACGATTGTCCCTACCGTTACCATTGAAATTATGATATGGACAAAGGAACATTTAATGCATTTGGTGTTCTTATTTTGTTTCCCCGCAGTGTAGAAGCTAGTTGTTTGTTGTTATGAGTCTTATCGCACGTCGTGTCGCAGAATCAATTTGAAGAATCGAAGATGTGAGGAATCAATGAGTATTTACTTCTGGCTTACGGAACATTGACTAAGAATTTAAATTATTTCAGACTTATCTTGGAAGTTGAAGCAACTTAGTTTGAAACTCCGAGCGAATTTAACTTGCATCCGCTAGTGCCCATTATGAGATTACATCTATCGTATTCACGGTGATGTAATAACACTATCAGGTTCTGCTCTATCCAAAGATATTGTTAATCGCTATGGATCGTCACAAAGATGATCGAGCCAATTACACAGCCTTGGCCGGAGGTCTAACCGGTGTGATCACGCGCTTCATTTGTCAACCTTTGGATGTGCTGAAAATTCGCCTGCAGCTGCAAGTGGAACCGATCAGCAAGCGATCGGAGATCTCCAAGTATCGATCGGTGGCCCAATCGGTGAGCTGCATCTACCGTGAAGAGGGTCTGTTTGCATTTTGGAAAGGACACAATCCGGCGCAGGTTCTTTCGCTGGTTTACGGAGTGGCACAGTTTTCGTTCTATGAACGCTTTAATCTGGTGTTGCGCGATCTCGAATTGTTTAAAGGACACGATCGAGCGAGAAATTTCGTCTGTGGCGCTTGCAGTGGGTCGTTTGCGGCGCTCACTATCATGCCTCTGGATGTTATACGGACTCGAGTGATATCCCAGGATCCTGGGAAGGGATACAGGAACGGATTTCAAGCAGTTAGCACCATCTATCGGGTGGAAGGAGTTAGGGGGTTATATAGAGGATTGGGACCAGCCTTGTTGCAGATCGCTCCCCTAACCGGAGGACAATTCATGTTCTATAACATGTTCGGCACGCTTGTGAAGCAGATTGAGCATCTTCCTGAAAATGCGAGTCTACCACCAACTGAGCTGTTCATTTGCGGAGGATTCGCTGGCCTTTGCACAAAACTATTGGTGTACCCACTGGACTTGATTAAGAAGCGGCTGCAGATACAAGGATTTTCCCAGAATCGCCAGACATTCGGGAAGCATTTCGTGGCCAACCATATGCTGCAGTGCCTTTACCAGGTGTGTCGCGACGAAGGTCTCCGAGGGCTGTACAAGGGACTGAACCCATCGTTGCTGAAAGCTGCCTTCACGACTGCATTTTACTTTGCCATTTACGATCGACTGCTGCTGGCGTTCAACAAAGGTTTCCGAAGGTCCGACTAGATAAGACAGGTATTGCCGTTGATATTAACGAATCGATCACACTGCTGCTGAATACGCTTTCTAGTAAATGCCATTGATTTTATATTTAATACAACTGTGCCTAGGATAAGTCACTTACTCAGGGTATTCGAAGAACGCGCAAGAAAATATATATGAGACACCCACATACCGCTAATTGGTTTTGTCATGAATTGAAAAATGAAGAGATTCCCAAACCTTTCAGTTGAAATAAGAGGATGTACCTTTTGCTGTTTGCTTGGTATACTGATACGGTATGGAACCGATTTTATCAGCTCAATTCTGTGACTTGTTCCCCAATATCGCCTTCTAAAATTAAACTTGATACACTTGATGATTTTCTTGGGTGTCCTAAAATTTAAAACCTGATCTAGCGACTTGATACTTTTGACTTTTATTTCGCACCCTCAACGGAAGTTGCTTCAATAAGGACTGCTCATTTTATAAAGTGGACACCTTGTTCATGCTGTATCTTTTTTATTTATTGATCGGTTTTCTGTGCATCGTTCAACTATTATTCTACAATGTTATGAAAATATATATTCTTACAAAACGCTTTTGGTTGAAGAACTAAATAGTTTTCCCAAAAACTCCCAAGATAAACTGTCCGTCAAAGTCAAGCAATATTTTTCGCATAACAAAAATCTTATTTTTTAGGAACAAATTGTATATAGGTATTTCTTACTATTCTACTAAAGGTAAAGCTTAGGAAAAAATTATAATATTCCACCATTCTCTGACACTAGATCACTCTAGTGATTTATCGTTTATGTCCAAATTTGCTGATACACCATCCTTACACTCCCAGCAAAGAGGTAAAGTAAAAAACGTTTTAAAAAATGGTTTGATTAGGCTGATACAAATATTAATTTTCTTTTATGTCACCCCCCCCTTCGAAAATCCGAAAATTTTGAAGGGGAGAAAAAAAAAATCATCATTTTTTGACATCATTTAGGTTTTTTTCAATTTTTAAAGAAAAAACAAGTAAAATAATGATCCAGAGGACGATTGAAAAAAGTTTAACAACTATCATTAAAAATAATAATTTCGAAAAAATAACTTTTTTTTTCATTTTTATTTTTTTGTTCCTTATTTATTTTTATCCCCCCCCTCGTACCTTCCAAGTGGTCTCGGACATAAAAGAAATTTAATATTTGTATCAGCCTTACTGAAGAAACTATATTTGTATAATAGAGAGCGAAATCGTGAGTTTTAACCGGATTCTTCGGTATAAATTTCACTCGTTACGGTCGTTTTATGAAAAATTCTCAAACTTTCAAAATCATGTATGCATATTTACCGTTTTCTCAGAATATTTTTTTTTTTTTTTTTTTTTTTGTCGGTAGCGATAGGGGTAGTACTGGCACTCTTAATCTGCCCTAAGCTCCTTCCCAGCATTTGCTTTTATAAGCCTCTATTGCGTTCATCACACAGACGTTCCTAAGCAATGTTGCTCAAATGGTCACTGTGTACGCTAGCAGCAATCAGCCCTTGCCGTAGTTTTGCAGTCTAGTAGTTCAGACTACTATCAAACTATGATAAGGCCTGAAATGCTACTAGAGTGGTTAAAGTGAAGAACGAAATAGTTTTATTAAAAGGTCCTCATTCCCCATTTCATTTCATCACTCACTATCGTCACTTTTATTTTCGACACTATCACGTATATCACCGATTATCACTCATCAACTTTCGTAATACACTTCAGATATACTTTCTATTATATCACTTTTCACATCACACCATTTTCATATAAATCTGTTAGCATTACCATCTGTTAGCATTACTAAGTAATTTAAAGATATTCAATTTAAATGTATCATTATTTTTGTTGCTGTAGAGTCATTACTATTCAAACTACGATTTAGCACTATGATCAAGAAAGTTACATTAAAAAAAATCACTTCGATCCATTCTTCTGCACTCGCTGTCATTACATTAACACTTTTATCATGCACGTTTGAAGAACTAGGCAATTAAGTTTATATTCAGAAAAATGATTGCACTATCAGAATCACTTCCACCTTAATTTTCAAATTTTCATCACTATAGATTTAATTATAAAATCACTATTAGCACCTTCACAATCACTAAATTTAATAACGACGAGTGTAACGCACAGTTTCACCAAACACCCATTCTTATGTTGCATTATAAACCGATTGATCACACGTTGGCTTCGAAACTTAACCACCATTGCTGATTAGTACAAAGGATGCTACAGCTCGTGTAAACGAATTGAAACATCAAACAACCAGCACTGGTTTATAAGTAACTAATGAGCCCTGGCGGTCCCTCCGTTCGAAGAGGACCTGATAATATGCCGAAACATATTAACAGATCCTCCGCCTGAATGCAGCCGTTTCATGATAAATCATGAACCGTTGGAGGTGTGCCAAAGTATTGGGAAGGTGATATGTTTCACAGACGGGTATTATTATGGTGCACCTTCTACTTTGGCACCGTCAAACCCTGTGATCGTGGCCAGGGATTTACCGTTTTCTCAGAATATTGATAGGTAATCTGAGAATAACACATTATGAAAATAATGCACGGAAAATAATTTCGATTTCATTACAACAGTGTTTCCAATTTTGATGATTGCCATTGTGCTACGAGAGGTTTTCTGAAAATAAAAAAGTATGTTTTTGTATTGTGCTCAAAAAAGACGTGGGGGCAAAATAAGCAACTCTATGAAGGCGTAGGTAATTTTTCATATAAATACTATACTGCCCATAACTGCATATTTGTAACATTCGACAAAAGTAGCCATTGAGTAAATGGAGTACCAAGTTTGCATTCTATGGCAGTATGGGAAGAAACTAAAATTTCTAAAAATTACCAGGATCTCGAAAGTGCATATTTGAAGCTGAAATTTTGTGTACAGCTAATACTGCGTATTGTGTGAATAGCCAGAAAATAATTCTGAAGGAAATTTTATTGCAATCACAATACGAGGCTCATGTATAATCTGAATGTGACTGTTATGCGATTACAATTGCCAATGTGACAAAACAACTTGGTATTTTTTTTTCGAATTTTCTAGAACAATCTTGCAGACTTCAGTAAGTTGATCGAAGGTGGTTATCATTTTATGACTCTCCGTATTAACTCCAAATTGTTAAAAATGTCGAATGTGACAAATATGCAGTTATGGGCTTATATCAGCACTTCCGTCAGGATTTAAATTAAATTAAAATATTTTTCTCTAAAAATCGGTGAAGAATGATTTTATGATATCTGGAAAATTGTTGCACCAAAAATAACTTGATAATTTTCAGAAGGCTTCTGATTGATGATGCTTTCGAAGAACAAGCCTTTTGTGAAAATAAAAAATACAGATAGTCGAATTTTTCAGCCAATTTTCATTAATCATTGTTTTGATAACCTCCAAAAATCGGTCGTTCTGAACGTTCTTTCTTATTCGTGTGAACATAATTATTCTGGAGGCTTTTTGATTATCATATTAGTCGAAATATGTACAGAAAACCGATTGCGACAACAGAAATCATACAGATCTAGTGTATTGATCTAAGAATTGCTGGAAATCACGCAAAAATCCAAAGTTTCCATACTATTTTCATCACTTTTACCAACTTTTTCTTAAGGTGGCCAAACTGCCCCACTTTCCCCTACTTATAAAATTCAATCTAAAAGCTATTCGAACCCCTCCCGTCCTACGCCAGTTCATGCGGGCAGGTGTAGGGCTGGTATAACTTTTATTGCAAAGAGATTTTGCTGTTTGGTTAGCAGACTGCCTATTTATCAGGCGTAAGGAAAAGCGTGCTATATAATGATGGAAGAATGGAAGCGAAGGGAAACGGTTTTTTGCCGTCTCGGGTTCTAGCAAATGCAATGCACTGTGATAGATCTACTGTGATATATTAAAAGTGGCAGACAGAAGCCAGTGAAATATACAGCTACAAAGTACGAGGAAAGAGCCGGGCCTGGATTTGAACCCATGACCTTCTGCTTATGAAGCAGAAGCGGTAGCCATTCAACCCTAAACCAGTCTCTTGAGGCAAGATGAGCACCATGTTCAGAATTAAGTTAAAGTGTGAAATAATAGAACCACTTTTAGCTGTGGGATTTACTTACGGTATCCGCCTTGTACAAAACTATTTTTCAAAAGAATATATTAACAATCAACAAATTTGATCGTTTTTTAAATAAAACCTTATCAATTTATTTAACGTTATTCATTATTTGATAAAAACTTAAAAATTAAGCTACCGTCGATGGGGATGACAATGGGTCTAGGGGGTGAGATTGGGTCAAAACGGAAAAATATGATACATGAAATATTTCAGCTAATAACGCTGATATTACAAAAATTTATAATTCATATGTTGGGGAACATATTATTACACATAATTAATCACAATTTACATTTTTAGGAATAGTAGTTTTTTATTTACAATAAAATTGTATGTTGAAGCTAGAGAAAATTTACAACATTAAATTTCTCCTGTGCGAAGTATAACGCATGTACCGTAATCCGGGGTAACATTGATCAGTTTTTGGGATTTTTCTTAAATATTTCATCCAAAAATGTGAATGTTGTGAGTTTTATATTTTTAAAACAAGTACTGCCACCCATAGCTCGTGACTATGTACTGTATTTTGTTTTTTGAAAGATTTAAGCATGTTTACAAAAATGTTTTATGTGATTTTTTCATTTAGCTGATATGGGGTAACATTGATCATCCATGTAAACATCGTTCGGTAATAGGGTACCGCGGGGCATGTGGGTAAATGGGGTAAGTGAAAACAATAGGGTCCTAAAGCCCTGTCTCAATTTTAGTACCAAACACTTAAGTTTAGGGCAGAAACACATGTTTACTCAATTTTTAAATGATTTTCGTTGGTTTAAGTACAAAAAACATTGTTTTTATGATTTTTGGAATTTAGTCACACTTCTTGGTTTAAACTCAAATTTTGGGTATATTTTGTTTTCCGTATCCCTTCCGAAATGTCAGATAGGAACAACCCCAGTGTTAAAACTATATGCCCTGTGGTATTTTTGTCGAAAAAGTGAATGTCAAACAAGATCACAAGTGTCAAGGTTCATATATGGAACCATTTTTAAAATTGAAGTTTAAAAATGTTATAGCCGTTATTTGAGCTGGAAAACTTGCTAAAGTAGTTGCAAGAACATGCTCTTTCGTATTATTAAATAAAAACAAGAATTCATTAAAAATTTTAGGACCCAATTGATATATTTTACTGAATATGTGAATTAACGTTTTAAACTCATGCGTAAACCTTTGAGGTCATTGAGAACATTACGATAGGTAAGAGATTTCTGAGATTTTTCAGCCATTATTGCATAATAGAGTGAAAAATTGTTAACCTGTCAACTGTTACTCCGTAACAAGTTGGCGGCGTACAATCTTATTTTAATATTTTCAGTGGAAAAAAGTTGCGGAAAATAATTTCCTGTACCACTTCTTAGTTATCCTCTGTGACAGTTTCAAACTGCAATAAAAAAAGTTTTAGAATTAATTCGACGTAGACATAAAAATAACTAAATTTAAACACCGTCAATTACTTATCAGGTGGGGCAAGTGAAAAGTTTATCATTACATAAATTACATCACATAAAAAAGACCCTAAATACGTTATTGAAGGATTCCGTTTGATTTCTCCCGAAGAGTTATCCGACGTCATATCCGACTTTCTCAAAAACAAATAACGAGCGGTGGAAATTCTACAGAGCAGAAATGTAATTGCTGTCCTATAATGTAAGAACTAGCATTGGAAATTTTGCAGTTATAATGTTGTCGAATCATTTCAACTAACATAACTGAACAGAAGAAAATTGAAGAGAAAAGAATAACATTTTCTTTGTTTACATGTTACTTATGTTATTGTTCATTGGGAAGCCTTAACAAGTGTTGAAGCTAATAAAAATCGTGAATATGACTGTTTGTTTTTGAATTTATTGTTCAAAACTGTAAACTTTTCACTTGCCCCACTTTTGGGGCAAGTGAAAAGTAAGAAGACATTTTTCAAAAACTTTTTCTGTATTTTTTTCTTTAATTTTTCATAAAAATTAATTTCAACATGCTGCTTACATATGATGGGAGTCAAGCTAAAAAATATACACAACCTCATTTGTTTCAATTTAAAGTTTCTAGAATTGGAAGAATCTCAACTATGCGAATTCCATTACCCACTTGCCCCACGGTACCTTATTGAAAATGTCGTTACTTACATTAATCATGGCCCTTTAATATTTTCAGTGGAAAAAAGTTGCGGAAAATAATTTCCTGTACCACTTCTTAGTTATCCTCTGTGACAGTTTCAAACTGCAATAAAAAAAGTTTTAGAATTAATTCGACGTAGACATAAAAATAACTAAATTTAAACACCGTCAATTACTTATCAGGTGGGGCAAGTGAAAAGTTTATCATTACATAAATTACATCACATAAAAAAGACCCTAAATACGTTATTGAAGAATTCCGTTTGATTTCTCCCGAAGAGTTATCCGACGTCATATCCGACTTTCTCAAAAACAAATAACGAGCGGTGGAAATTCTACAGAGCAGAAATGTAATTGCTGTCCTATAATGTAAGAACTAACATTGGAAATTTTTCAGTTATAATGTTGTCGAATCATTTCAACTAACATAACTGAACAGAAGAAAATTGAAGTGAAAAGAATAACATTTTCTTTGTTTACATGTTACTTATGTTATTGTTCATTGGGAAGCCTTAACAAGTGTTAAAGCTAATAAAAATCGTGAATATGACTGTTTGTTTTTGAATTTATTGTTCAAAACTGTAAACTTTTCACTTGCCCCACTTTTGGGGCAAGTGAAAAGTAAGAAGACATTTTTCAAAAACTTTTTCTGTATTTTTTTCTTTAATTTTTCATAAAAATTAATTTCAACATGCTGCTTACATATGATGGGAGTCAAGCTAAAAAATATACACAACCTCATTTGTTTCAATTTAAAGTCTCTAGAAATTTAGGAATCTCAACTATGCGAATTCCATTACCCACTTGCCCCACGGGGGTCTACCCCGTTTGGCATAATGCCGTTTGGCATACAGTCGTTTGGCATAATAGCTGTTTGGCATAATGCCATTTGGCATAACGGTCGTTTGGCATAATCGCCATTTGGCATAACGGTCGTTTGGCATAATTGTGAAAAAACATTGAATTTAATCAAATTCCTTCCATTAAGCAAAGGGGTGTGTATAAACTGCTCACGATCGTACATTCCGTTGTCAGTTAGTTATAGGACATACTTCTTATCATCATTTTTTTTCAAGGAACCAATATCCAATAAAGCTCTTTTGGATTGCACCATACATGACTTCCGGGGTCATTATGTCCGGGATATTATGGCGCATTTTTAACAAAAAAAAATATATCCAACGCCTAAGTTATTCCATGTCATTTGAAAAAAAAGGAACATGGAATTTTATGACGCACCTTATGGTACGGCATATTACTGTACCACTGCAGTATCTTCCTTTTTCAAATTATGCCAAACGACCATTATGCCAAACGACCATTATGCCAAACGACTATTATGCCAAACGACTTTATGCCAAACGACTGTATGCCAAACGGCATTATGCCAAACGGGGTAGACCCCCCCACGGTACCTTATTGAAAATGTCGTTACTTACATTAATCATGGCCCCTGAAGCCGAATATGATGTCCAAACGTTTACATCTCATTTACTTTTTGAGTTATTTTAAAATTAAAACACCTCGAAAAGCGGAATACGCCTAAAGGTAGGCGATTTCCTAACGGAATTCTACATTCTTAACAGTAATTCGTTAATGTTGCCTAATTGAGCATACTTATAAAAGTTTTGACAGCGGAATCGTTTTTGGCGATGCCATTTTCAGTGAGAACTGCATTATCCTTGCTCATATCGCTTGCAGAATTTATGTGAGACATGAATCTTCGGTAGTGTCATCCTTAACCATTGAAATAATTGTTTCGTAAACTTGACAATTTTACGCATAAAGTTAACGCAATTTTTGCAAAAATCTTAATTTTCGGTAGCTTATAAATATAAGAAAGAGAAGCAACATTTATGCTTTGGAAATGTTTCATCAATAAATGATGATACCAACTTATTACGAGATGAGTCATTCCGATCATTGTTACCCCGCTGATCAATGATACCCCGGATTACGGTACTTCAAAATCTATGGTTATACCGGGTACCCCCGTTGGTTTAACCACATTTAATCTGAACACTTTTTAATCTGTACCCCGCTAATTTGCACATCGTTCAGATTAAAAATGGTTCAAACGTCATTTTGCTCATGGAACGGAGTGAAGTGAGATGGAACGCTGAGGAACGGAACGCAGAATCAAAACAAAACAGTGAAAGAGGTTACCAGAAACACGTTTCTAGGGTAACTAGATGTTCAAATTAA
This sequence comes from Aedes aegypti, assembly GCF_002204515.2. Classification (NCBI taxonomy): domain Eukaryota; kingdom Metazoa; phylum Arthropoda; class Insecta; order Diptera; family Culicidae; genus Aedes; species Aedes aegypti. Next base: position 112,689,489 of record NC_035108.1, on the reverse strand, counting down.
AAATGAACCCCGATGGTTTGCATGAGGTACCGTTTAAATTAGCGGGGGTGCACGGTATTAGTAGAAGGTCGAAAGTCTTTTCAATACATTTCAATCGTATTTTCCGAAATCTGTTCTATTTTTCCACAAAAATTTAATATTTTTCGGTACGGTGTCTAAAACATTAAAAATGGGGGTGAGATTGGGTCATACAAGAACGATTGTGACTGTAATCACAAGTCTACATTTTTGTCGTTTTACGGTGCCGTGTGTACTCTTCCATCATTAGGATGTGTTTATTCTTTCTAAATACAATATCCTGAAACATCAAACAAGTCTACTTAAGAATGCCGTGCATTGAATAACAATGCAACGCATTTTTACAACTTCTCAAACCAGCATCTGTTTTTTCTTGCGCAGCAACAACGTAAAATTTAATCAAATGGATTTTTTGTTTAAAATTTTTTATTATTTATTAGTAGTTTCATGTTATAGAAGCATCTCACGGAAGTACAAATGAAATGGATCGCTGAAATACCAGGATTGTGACGTCAACAACTGTATGAAATGTATTGATCGTGGAATGTCGCACCGATATTTAACTATTTGCGAATGTTTAAAATAATAACTGTTTCAGTGCACCTTTGGGAAAACTGAATATGTTTTGTGGCAATAGGGATGAGACTTTGAAGTTAATTTGAAGGAAAAAAAGAAGAAAATTTATGTAAACTTGACGATAAATGCTGGGTTTACACATTTTTTCTCATAGCTCATTTTTTTAGTATAATCGTACTTTTAAATAGGTTTATCATACTTGTGAAACATTCTAGATGCCTTTTCGTCTTGTTTGCATCGTATTTCATCAATATTTTCCAGATGTGGATAGTTGTGCAATTACATTCTCAAAAACAAGTTATTTCAATTACAGTGACCCAATGTCACCCCCAATGTCAGTTTGGGTCATTTTCCATTCACTTGTAGTGCCGTAGTGAATACATATTTTTCTTTATTTTTTTGTACAGTTGTTAATGAACTATCAAAGTACGTACCCACCAAATTTAAAGTTTATTGGAATTAAATTGCGATAGTTATTCAATAAATAATTCGTACATATCCTTTTTTGACCCATTCTCACCCCCAACGACGGTAGTTGAAGATAAATACTATAAAAATTTAACGATAATATCTTTGGATATCACAAGCATTGAAAAATTATAGTTTTCTTTAATAAATTTCATCTTTTTATGGGAGTGCGCATCTTGCTCGGAGTATTTTTGACCGATGTTAATCATCGCTATTTTTTAACAAATAACACGTTAAAAAATAGCGATGATTAACATCGGTCAAAACAACTTTTTAAGGCTTTTAATTGTTGGAGATCAAAGTAATAATGTAAAAGATAAGCATGGTCACCAATTTTACCAAAATAAGAACGTCTAAGTAGGCTTAAATCGCGCTCGTCTTGCCCTGCCTGACCCTACAAGAAATAAATCTAAGAATAGTTAAGCATTTTTTTGTAAAATAGCAATAAGGGCTTATGCCGACACTTAAAGTGCCGACAAATTTGTGTTATCACAAGAATGAAACGAGCCCACCACCTTTTTAAAGGTCGATTCGAATATATGATAAGTGGTCAATCGACCGTGACTATGATTTTGATCGTATTATGTTCGAAGTGTTACGTTTGTTTGTCGTTGGTGTTTCCTTACGGAATTTTAAGCAAGTGTAATACAAATATTTTTTATAGCAGTATAACTACAAAGAACTCCTAATGGTTTGGTTAAGGTAAAATCATTAATAAAATAATAAAATATAGCATGTGATAGGCCACCCAATTCTACCACCAGATGGCGCTAGTGAGCATGCTGTATATTGATCGCAGCTATCTTAGGATAGCGATATTATAGCAAGATGGTGCTACTGAGTATGCTATATTTACAACCCAAATATCTAGGATCGTGATTGCATAATCATGAAAATAACGTCTACAACAAAGTGGTTTATTCTATTCAAGGCTAAAGTATGTTGCAATAATCCGTTTGTTTATTTAAGTTTCATTTGTCCATTGACCATTGGAACCGTTGAACTGAAGAAATTTGCCAAAAACATCAATACTCTATCTTGCCTAGCTTTAGATTGACAATCAAAATTGCTCCGCGTATACTCAGTGCATGATGCGACCACTTGTGTAACTTTTTTTTGAGCGACTGACGGAAGATTAAGTAAAATGCTGTATTTTGATGCTTGACAAATATCTGTTCCGCAGTTTTGTTTATTCATTAATTAAATACAAAATACATTCGGCATCTTCGGCAGAGTTACACATCGTATGGCGAGTTACATAATGTTTTAACTCGCCATACGATTTGTAACTCTGCTGAAGATATCCTTGTATGAATGAATTGATACCGTAATCCGGGGTATCATTGATCAGCGGTGCTAATAAAAGTTAATGTTTTTTGCGAAAATTGAGTTTACCTTATGCGTAAATTTGTCAACTTTTTGAAATAATGATTTCGATTGTTAAGGATGACACTACCGAAGATTCATGTCTCACACAAGTTCTGCAAACGATATAAGCAATAAAAATGTGATTCTCACTAAAAATGGCATCTCCGAAAACGATTCCGTTGTCAAAACTTTTATAAGTATGCTCAATTAGGAAACACTACCGAATTATTGTTAGGAATGTAAAATTTCCTTAGGCATTTGCCTTATTTTAGGCTTATTCCGTGGTTCGAGGTGTTTTTAATTTTAAAATAACTCAAAAAGTAAATGATTTGTAAGCGTTTGGCCTTTATATTCGGCTTCAGGGGTCATGATTTAAGTAATTTAAGTAAGTAACGACATATTCAGTATTACTGAACGTTGTTTACATAGGTGGTCAATGTTACCCCATATCTGCTGAATCAAAAAGTTGTCTAAAACATTTTTTTAACAAGCTTAAATCTTTCAAAAAACAAAATACAGTATATAGTCTCGAGCTATGGGTGACAGTACTTGTTTTAAAAATGTAAAATTTTCAACATTTGTATTTTCGAACGAAATATTAAAGAAACATTCAGAAAAATGATCAATGTTACCCCAGATTACGGTACGTGCTTTTAATATAAAGGTGTCCATTCAAATCAGTTTTTTCGATTCTCAGATTTTTTTTCGGATGCCTTAAAATTTAAAATTGTGTGACATCATGATTCTGCAACTTGATATTTCTAGACTTTTCATAGAAAGTCGTCAGTAGAAGAAGTTTAGTCACTAATAGGCAAATGAATTTCGATTAGGTACCTACTTGAAAATCTTTAGATGTTCCAAGGATTTGATTCAACCAACATTTGTTTAGTTTATTTTTTTAGCCAAATTGATTAGGAGTATGGATAGTTTTAGGTTTTATGATTCATCGCTGTAGCGGTGGTTCCATACGATATTTATTCTCATAATTGCCTCAACTCAGGTCAGCAGTAATTCATCACTCTCATACATGCTTACACTCTGTGATGCACGTCCACGAATATTGCATTCCAATTCCAAGATAGCAGGTACTAGTTGCTATCTGCTAACGTATAAATGGATATTTAGGTACTTACCTCTTATATGTGAACGATCGGAATATGTACACGATTCTTGGCAATCCATCAACTGCGCATATTCTCAATCGCTATCCTCCTTGTTGTAGATGGCTTGATTCCTTCGTTTGAACTTTTTCATCGGTGGCTTTTCGGATGGATCATCGCTTTTGCTATCTCCTGCGGGTAATTTGCTGATCCCGTCCAATAGCGAAGATGAAGGTGAAGGTGATCCCTTATCGACCACCAAAGAGAGCTTAGGGCTGGACAGGTTCAAATTTTCAATGGTGAAATTATCCGACAGATTTGAGTCCTTCTTCGGCGTGGGCAGACTCATGTTCGAAGTGGACAGTGACGAATCATCCAGCGTGGAAACATCCGAGTTTGAATCGTGGCGCCACATTGGTTTCGGAATGACCGAAGCTAGCGGAGCTCGGGAGAGAATATGAGACGGTTTCTGCTCCTCGTCATCATTAGGGCACGATCCATCGTCGTCATCGTCCAGGAGGACTTCATCATCGTTACGCTCGGAACTAATTGAAACACTGGACGGGTTCTGATCTACGTAGGTTGAAGTATTGAGGGCATGTCCGGTCATTAGCATTACCAATCGCAGGGGATCATCAATTTTGAGCTTGTCGCAAAATTCTGTCGTCTGGGGATTCAAAAATGCCTTCGGTTGGCCAACCAGATCCATATCCTGTTTCATCGCAGGGTTATAAGGTTCAACTATCCGTGTGAAATTCTGCGGAATGCGGAGATCGTTCTGGAATCGTTCAAGAATCATCTGTTTCTCCGCTTCGGTTGGGGTAAATTTGAATCGCTCTCCGCCACCTTCGCCTGCAAAATGTATGTTCATCTTTATGGATTCTACAAAATTCCTCAGAAAAAAAAACTATTCCCTCGAGAAGCATTACATTTTCTCAGAATACACAATTCCATAGAACGCTATATATACACAAAGGATATTTGATGAGCACCAAATAAAATATGGGTCATACCACAATATTCCTAAATAATGGAAGCAGTGGTTAAAAGGCTCTACAGATGAGGAAAAAAAAATACACTACCCGTCATAAATACGGACTCGCTTGAAAAAGTATTGCAACACTCAGCTGGATATTGATTCACTCTGAAAAGTTTAGCATCACCTCAAAACAGGAATAATCATGATGCTATATCTTGAGATGGTGATGATACAAAGGTATTCTTCAACAAAGTTGTTCAGCAGATCAAGGACATCCGAAAAGCAAAACGTTTGGTTTGCAATTTTGCCGCAAGGTGGCGTGTAAAATTGAGCATTATAAGGATATTTTATTTTGTAAACAACATGCGATACAAAGTTCGAGACTTTTGTATATTTGTACTTATTACATTCAACTGACCGACAATTGATCTCATTGAACTACTCTTAGCAACAAAAAAGACACTAGGTAATTATAAACTACACGTAATACAATCATCAGGTAATACAGGCATGTTCAAATATAAATTTTATTCAACTAAAAAAATGCATTCTTTAATGAGGCTTCCATGTATCGTTCATGCGGTATTTGAATACACGATATTTTATTTCTTTTGGCCAAGTAGATCATTACAACTAGACAGTGGCACACGAAGCGAATGAGAAAAGTATTAACGAAAACTCTCCACTCTCATCCCCGTTCTCAGTTTGCGATGAGCAGCAAGCATTTTCATTGGAATCGTCATAGGTCACCTTAGGTGAAGAAACAGACGTTGAGTGTCGATTAGGGGCAACTGGATCAGACTTAGGCAAAGTTGTTCAGAAAGGTAAACCATTTGGTTCGTAATTTTACCGTTAACTGCTCACTAGCATAAAGGCAAGTGTTCAACTAATAAAAACGATATTTGTTATCCCAAAGTCTTTCACTAGCTTGGGTCAATTCCACATTAGCCACCTGCCAATAGGTTATGGGCGCAGATGTGAATCCAAAGCTAGAACAATACTGTTGAAGATTTTTTTTAAAACGGCAGAATAAAAGCAGGAAGATCAAGAAAGATGGGCGATCGAATGTTTTTTTTTTCTTCCAGAAGTTGAACGGTACGAATTTTGACAACTGGAGTTTCAAAATGAAGCTACTTTTGACCAAATATGGTTGCTGGAAAGTCGTCAACGAGGAGAAATCGGATACTGCTCCTGCAAACTGGACAAAAAGGAGAACAAGCCTTAGCTACAATTTTATTGGCTGTGGAAGATAACCAAGTTGTACACCAGGCCTACCCAACTTTTTTGAATCGCGGGCCAAATCTCAGAAAAAAATATCGTGCGGCGGGCCAAACCCTTTAAAATACAGTAATTGTTTTTTTTTTTTTTGATAAACCAAATAATAGTATGAAAATTTCTTTTGGAAAATTGAAAAGAGACATTTGTTTTTGAGATAATCTTGCCTACAATTCTGTGAGAATTGTGTTAATGATTAAGACAGAATCCAACACAGGATTTCCATGTGAGAATGGTGTCCAGGATTTTCTAAAAAAAAATCATTCTCATTCTGATTGATTTTTTGAAAGGATTCTGACAGTACCTCATCTAGTATTATTTAAAAATCCGTGCAGGGGTTTCTAAAAATAAAATCCCGAATTTTGCGAGAATCCAGCGCTGGAATTTTTCTCGGTGATAATCCTGGCAAGGGTTTTGTGTAATCCTTTTAAGAATTCAAAGAAGAATTCCTTTTTTGTGAGAATCCTGCCCAAGTTTCCGGTGAAATTTATGAGAATCCTGAATATGCATGCTATAATGTTTGCTATAATTATCCATGCTTAGGGTTAGCGAAAATCTCGCTTTAGATTAAGCGAGATTGGGTCCAGCAATACACAATTTGTCGCCAACATTTGTTCAAAATTGATATAAAAATCAGTTATGTTTATTGATACAGTATGAAGTTTTGACAAGATTTCTTGCATTTATTTCTCATAAAAGTTAGCTAGTTTTAAATAAAGTGTTTTCAATAATTTAAGGCCAAGTTCAAGACAGCAAGTAAATTTAGAAGGATCAAAAACTAATGTGAAGAATCTTTAAAGTAAAATAGCTTAAAATCTAAAGTTGTAAAAATTAATTCTGAAATGCCCTGAAAGTCGTAACAAATAATTCCTGTTCAAAAATCAAGTTAGTGAGCAGCAAAAGGGCAAGATTGAGGAGGATCTTAAAGCTATTCGCGGGCCGCACAAAATGATGCGACGGGCTGGATATGGCCTGCGGGCCGTACGTTGGACCGGCCTGTCGTACACATTAGGAAGGCCAAGACCGCGGCTGAAGCCTGGAAGATTTTGTAAAAGTTCCACGTGAAGCGGACTCTCAGTACCAAAGTTCCAATCATGTTCAATCAATTTGCGCGTTACGACTGGAGAACAACGGTGACATGGAGGCCCATATCGGAAGATAGATGGAACTATTCGACAAACTTAACGGACTTCAACCCGACAAGGTACTGGATGAAACCTGGCTTGTTGCGATCATGTTCAGTAGCCTTTCTGAAGAGTACGACACGTTGGTGACTGCATTGGAAGCCAGATCAGAAGAGGAACTAACTTTGGACCTTGTTAAGGGTAAGTTGATCGACGAATGGAACAAGCGAAGAAATCGTGGCAACTTGGAAGATTCTTCAAACTGGTCCCAAGATCATGAAGTGCTTCTTCTGCAAGAAACCAGGCCATCAAAAGGCAGACTGTCAGGAATTCAAATCCTGGAAGGAAGGACAGAAGAAGAAAACGAAATTTCATAAAGAAAAAGCAAACAACGTGCATCAAGGCAACGCAGTTGAAAATTGGTGTTTCTATATTGAAGATTGTCAAACCCAAGATAATTGTTGGATCCTGGACTCAGAGGCTACATGTCACATCGCAAACTACAGAAGTTTTTTTCAAATCAATATACGAAACTGTACGTGAGGACGTTTAGGTAGCGAATGACACGAAGTTCAAGTCTTGGAGCCGTGGATCTGGTAAGCTTGAATTGCTGGACAATGCTGGTAATAAGCAAACGGTTACGATGGATGCGGTGTTATTCGTTCTTGAAATGAAGTCAAACCTGATGTCGGTGAAGCGTTTTGTGCAGAAGAACTTCACGGTGAGTTTTAATCAAAACGGTGCGCAAATCGATCGTCGCTTGTCGAACTTGTCGAGGAACTGAATTCATTCAACTCTGTAAACCTTGTATGGGTACCTGGCCGTTCTTCCATCGCTGGAAATGAATTGGCTGATGAGCTAGCTCGCGATGGAGCATCGCATGACTTCATTGGCCCTGAGCCAATTTCGAAGTGCTGGGTGAAGCTTCAGATAAACTCTTGGGCGGCAACTCAGCACAAGCAATATTGGAATAGTTTGGAGTCATTTTTTTCTGTATTTACGACACTTTACACCAGAAGGGTGCATTCGTGTCGGCAGTTTGGAGTCATGTCGTCAAACAAAATTGTACATTACTGAGCCATCTCCAAGGGTGGCGAAGTATTTAACAAATCTGTCAAAGCAGAATTGCAGTCTCTTGGTCAGAGCGATGACAGGTCACTGCCGACTCAACTATCACATGGCAAATATTCAGCGTGCTGAATCATTTGTGTGTGATAGTTGTGACTCCGATTATGGAACTTCGTATCACCTGATATGCAACTGTCCAGTTTTTTCGCAAATGCGATTCCAATTACTTGGTAAACACTTATTAAGTGAAACTGAATTCAGAAGCCTGAATCTTCAGGACATTCTGTTATTTTTAACCCGACATTCTGTTATTCTTGACCCGCTGTGGTAATGAGCTATAGGCTCTCTTTACGCTCATGCGTTTTGCAGTGCCCTTTTTAGGGCACCCATTGTGGTACGGAGCTACATTTTTTTTTTTTTTTTTTTTTTTTTTTTTTTTTTTTTTTTTTTTTTTTTTTTTTTTTTTTTTTTTGTATGGTATTCAGTTGGAGCTGCCTGACAGCTTAACTTGTCAAGGCTGAACCCTCGGTCTGGCTTTTGCCAAGTTTCCCCTCTACCAGGACCAATACTCAGACGGACTAGGCAATGGCGCCCACATGAACACTGTTTTTTTATTAGTATTGTGACGTGGTAGTTTTTGAAAAGTGCCCATATTCCCTTGCTTCTGAGAAAAGGAAGCATTGTGAAAATCAGCAGCTCCATCAGAATTTGTTTGAAATAGTTGTGTAGTAGTGTCATTACTAATACTGTCTAGTCGAAATGGTTTTGAATAATTTGTCATTCAAGTGCTATTCTGATTACTCCTGTCTTTTACGTAAGATTAGAGTCTTAAATGTTAATTGTCTTCAAGTTTTAACAAAATTAGGCTGTTTAGTAGTAGTTCTAGTTAATTTTATTTTTTGTTGTTAAAAGTGTTTATTGGTCATTACGTTCATATATCCTTAAAGAAAAAAGTCGCTTTCCTTGTCTGATCAACAATTTTTCGAAACTAGCAAGTGTACCCTAATGATCGATCTCAGCGTCTTACTTTCCATAGTCATTTTATAGTGAATATTGAAGAGTAAAGTTACCTTAGGCTTCTATTACAGTCTCCTACATGATTCACTTTTCGGTGGCAAATGCAATGCTTCACAACGCCTACTTTCTACTTGTAAATTTTGCGAAAATGAAGCTGGAATTAGATTATTTATACCGCTGTTACAAAAGAGGTATTTCTTATTATGGCAATGTAAAAACCATATTAAAATAAGATTGTCGCCACTTATTTCTACTCAGTGAATCTACTAGTCATTTTCCTAAGAGTTCCTATGTATTCCCTACGTCGTATATGATAACGATGTATCTAACTAGCTAATAGTAAGAGTGGCTACGGATCATTCTGGTTAGCAAAAGGCAAACTGAACGTCACCAATAGTATTAATGTCCACTTCGAATAGATTAATTATTTGAAATGGGCATCAATTCTATCAATGACGCAGAATATCCGTTGGATCACATCCGAGATATTATTGCGTCTATGCCATATGAATTATGACGCGGCTTTAAGCAAAAAGTGCCAAAATGTGATACCACCACTACAGGTTACGCCTTTGGTTTCCATCATATGAGCTAATGGATTATGCCCTCCCATCGCGGCAAGGTCGCATAACCAAGGGGAGGGTCCATTGTGGTACGGAGCTACATGCTCTCATTTCGCTTATGCGATCTTCCCTCTTCAAGGGACCCCACTCCTATTTCCTCCCATCTTTCCCTTCCCTTTCCTCTTCCATCGGGCAGATGATGAAATAGGCTCAAATATGGCGATGGCACAAATCTCCCAACTGGTGGGGAACGTGCCTTTGGAGCCGGCCTTCTGATACCTGATACCTGCGAAGCAATCCGTGTCCCTGGCAACGTTCAGAACTATGCATTCACGAATGGCATCGTATTTTGGGCCATCGAGACTGCAAAGCTGTGAAGAAATTGTGCAACTTAGCCAGCGGAATGCAGTTCTAGAAGTGCGATTGTAACATCGAATGTGAGGATTGTATATCAAAGGAAAAATGTTCCGTCATGCATTTCCGAAGGCGTCTAGGAACAGGTCAAAGGATATTATGGAGCTAATATCCACCGATGTCTGTGGTCCTATGCGAACGATGACCCCAGGAGGAAGAAGGTATTTCCTGACGCTGATTGATGATTACGGTTCCGAGTAATTTGGCCGAATGCCGTTTGGCTGAACGCCATTTGGCCGAAAGGGTCATTTGGACGAATGCTGTTTGGCCGAAATAGGAAATGATAGTGAATTACAGTTAGCATGTTATTGTAGTGAGTTTCGAAGCTGAATTTCAAAGAATTCATTAAACTTATTTTTGAAGAAGGTTAATCATCATTGATATACATATAATTGGCTTTTTGGTGTTAGTTCAACAAACAGTCAGTGCTGAAAGAAGAACATCCTAAATGTAAGCAAATATTCACTTTTTTGCTAGCGGTAATAGCTGCCAGCCAGCAGAAGTTTTTGCATTGTGTTTGCAGTCAGCTTTTGACAGTAACTAAAACAGTTCACGACTTATTTGTCCTGCTGCAGGACTGGATTGCTTCGATCCCTCGAATCGTATCAAGTAAATTATTTCATAATTCTAGTAACCGCAAGCAAATGTTGGCTTCTTCTATTCACAACGTAGAAACTAAGAGCTTTTTCCACGTAATTGTTGGCCGAGTCAATCGGTTTACTGCTATACGCAAGCAACGGTGCAGAGCTCTGTGCACACGTTGAAATCCTAATATTGGAGGAGAAACAGAAAGAACAGCCTTTGATCAAAAGAAGGAAAAATCTCTTATGAAGTTTAAGCAAGTGCGATGCGAACAATTGTTGTATTAGTATAACAGCAAAGAAGTGCCGATGACTCAAAGAAGGTAAAATTCTCAATTAAAATATAAGCTGATTTATTGCCAATAGTAACGAAACCAGTATAACTCGAAAGAATAGCATATGCTTAAAAGATGGAAAAACTTCTCATGTAATCATTAAAAAACTGGAATCCTATCATACCGTTGGTAGCCCCAGATGAAACAACCATGAGTTTTGAGTCTTGATACAATGCGTGGTGTTCACAACTTAGTCCTTAGTCGAGACTGAAGGCGAAATGGCGAAGACTCAGTTCGGAAGAAAACCTAAAATCATACGTTCGGATCGAGGAGGAGAGTAATCCGGAGAAGCTGTGAAAGCATATTTGAAGGAAAACGGAATCAAGTTTCAGTATACCGCCCCCTACACCCCGGAACAAAATGGAACAGCTGAACGAAAGAACAGAAGCTTAGTCGATTGCATAATAGGTTTTTGGGAGAAGCAGTGGTAACGGCGAACTACTTGCAAAACCTTTTACCATCCAGGTCAATTGAAGGAACCCCATATGAACGCTGGTTTGGATCAAAACCGAATCTCCAACACATTCGTGGTTTTGGAGTTGATGCGTACTACCACGTAGCTGGCGAGAAACAAGGTAGGCTGGAAGAAAAAGCTGTTGAGTTGAAACTGGCTGGCTACAGTGAGGAGTCTAAAGCTTATCGTTTGCTGGACATCGTTAAAGGGAAGATAACTGTAAGCCGTGATGTAAAGTTTCTTGAATGCTCATAGGATCAGTGATGATAGATCCCTCAATGAAATTGTCGTGCCGTTGGAAGTTAATTGCAAAACACACCGTGATACCATCATTAACGCTACTCCTGAATTTGAGGATGCTGAAGCGGTTGAATCTGGCGATGAGCAATGGTTTTCTGAAGACGTTAATACAAGCACATCTAGCGAGGACACGTTTGTGGGATTTGATACGGACAATGAAACCGAGCAGTTGAGAAGATCTACCAGAACTACAAAAGGTAAGATGCCGAACAAATACGTTTGTAGAGCCTCCACTGATAACCAAAAGGAGCCAAGGAATGTACAGGAAGCGTTATCATGTCCACAAAAGCTACAGTGGAGAGAAGCAATAATGGAAGAGCTGCAATCCATAGAATCAAAGCAAACTTGAGAACTGGTTGATCTACCCCCGGGAAGCTTGCGATCGGCTGTAAATGGGGTTTAAAGCAGAAGTGAGATTCAACTGGAAGGGTACAGCGATTCAAGGCACGTTGACTTCAGTCAACAATATGGCACGGATTATTATGAAGTATTTACTCCTGTCGTTCGACAAACAACTTTTCGAACATTGATGAATGTGGCTGCTAAACGAAAAATGATGGTCAAACAATTCGACGTCAACAGTTCCCAGCCAAACTTTGCCTTCGTCGGACGTACTTCTTTGCCCTCTCGCTTTCGTTTGCAGTTTGTGGAAAATGTGCAGTGCGCGAAATAACACTCTAGTGGTGGACTTCAGTGTTCTCCCCGTTCGCCCTGATGTGGCAGATGTGCAGCAATTTTTGGAGAATGAAATAAAGCTCCAGCTTACTGATCTTAAGAGCATACAGTTGCATCACACGCGCAACTGTGTGCTCATCGAAATGAAATCAAAAGAAATTGTCGCTCGGTACCAATTAGAGCATAATTGGAAGCGAACAATGCTGTGTGGTAACACGAAATTTCGAATTCCGGTTTACATCGATTGTGACGCAGTGACGGTCCGAATCCACGACCTCCCACCGTCGATGAGTCAAGTTACAATCGCTGACCACATGATGAAGTATGGAGAGGTAATCTCCATTAGAAGTGAGAAGTGGAAGCACTACTTTCCAGGAATTTCAAACGGAGTGCGAGTACTCAGGATGAATTTACTTCGAGAAATTCCATCGTTCATCACCATAGAAAAAGAACCTACTATGGTCTCTTATGCCGGCCAACCCAAATCATGCCAACGATGCTCCGAACCATCTCATCCTGGCAGAAAGTGTGCAGATTCAAGCGCTGCACCTGCTCATAAATCACTGCAAACATCGACAGCATCAAAATCGTCCAACAACTTGTTCAATCAGGAGGATTTTCCTCCCATAAACAACAACCGACAAACATCACCATCTCCTGACCCAACTGAAGCGAAACAACAAAACGACGACGACAATGACGACGACTGGACTGATGATGACAATGGATCAAACTCATCCACAGAACACAATGAGGCTACACATAAGCGACGACGATCGAGGCGGGTCAACGGGAAAAGTGCAACAAAAAAGGCTTGCTCTGACCAGTGTTCCCCAAACACGGATCATACGGAACTTAAACAGAGTTTATCGAATAATAAACTTATAAAGGGTTTGAATTTTTCTATTAGTAATAGAAACTGAGAATCGGCTCTGTGATGCTGGATATGGCGTGTGAGCCTTCTAATAAATGAAACAATAAAAAAAAAAAAAAATTCGACGTCAAGACGGCATTTCTTCACGGACACCTTGAGGAGGAGATATTGATGAAACAACCTCCAGGTTTTGCTGTGATAGGTGCTGAAAACAAAGTTTGCCGCTTGAAGAAAAGTTTATCTGGTCTGAAACAGGCCGCCTGCTCTTGGAATGAACGGCTTCACGAGGTGCTGGTGTCTATTGGTTACGAATAAGATGATCTGATCCATGTCTATATCGGAAGTACGTCAACGAAAAATTCAGTTACGTGCTAATTTATGTGGATGGCCTGATAGCAGCTAGTGAAGACCAATCGATCTTGGATATCCTTGAAGAAACATTACAAGGGGAGTTTGAAATAACCAGAGCCTTGAGCGCTGCAGTGGGAGTCGTAGATAACGCACCAGACATCGCCATCAAGCACATCCTTTGGAGATGACCTAATTTTGATTGGATTGATCTCACTTCGCTCTTTTGCCACCACACAAGACATCGATATGCCAATATTGGTCGAACAAATGTTGTGTAAATCCATTTGATATACTTGGGTTTGAGGCTGCTATGAGATTCCAAAAAAAAATGACGATAAGACGGAGGCATACAATTTGCTCCATGGTGAAAAATATTTCGGGAAATGATTTTCTTTTTATATTTTCAATACATTGCTGAGGACATTTCCTTTTGATTTCACTAAAAGACTTTTGTTCTACGATGCATAGTTCAGGACCCATGAATTTTTAAAGTTTGAGATATATAGGCAAATCGTAAAAAATCATCTAGAGTTTTCCAGGAAAAAAGGCCAGTATAATTTTTTGAATTTTACTTTTGATCATATATCCACGAGGTCTACCTCTGGTAGTTTTTTTTTGATCTCTTGACCTTGACGCTTGCTGCTGGGCAGTGCGTCAAGAAAGCCAAGTTTTTTTTTTCTTTTTCGGGTCGCGCGCCTTTTTTTTTCTGAGTGCTTTTATGAGTGAGGCTGAGAGTGGATTGTGGCTGCACAGTGAAGGATAAAGGATCAATTGGTGAGCTCGTTTCATGCTACTATTTCTAATCTATAAAATTTGTATGACTGCACATTTATTCGTTACAATTGTGGGACGTAAATATGAATTTTCAACAAACTATGAATTGTTCGTCACTGTGAGTGTCGACACAAACTCTGATTCATGAATTATTTATGTTTCACATTTTTTTTTTTTTTTAATTTTCAGAACACCCCTTGTTACCTTTATTTTTGTAATTAAAAAAAACTTTGAATGGTTCGACACTACAAGTGTAGACTTGCGAAAAGTTCACTTTATTCAACAAACTTTGGATGGTTCGCCACTGTAAGTGTCGGCATAAGAATAAGAGTGTTCTATGATGTTCCAACCAATCAAGTTTTTTGTTTCTTTTCAAATAGGGAAGGTGTACCAGTTGTGGTCATAGTGGTTCCCTGTTTGGCCATACGGGAAATTTCGATAACTTTCACATTTTAAATCTTTTTGAATGTTTAAACAAGAAGATATATTTTAAATCTTACTACTACAATACAAAAAAATCTTTCAAAATGTGAAAACATTCAAGTAATCCCTTGTGGCGGCATAGGGAGCCGCTGTGTCCGTGTCTGGTACACCTACCCTAAGTAAAATATAATAACACATGCTTTCGTCCTGACAGCTGTAGGAATGTTACATTTAGGTATTTGTTCAACAAACTTTGAATGGTTCGTCACCCCAAGTGTCGGCAAAATTTTCCACTACATAGAAATTGTTCATATCAAATGAAAATATTATATTTACAAATAAGCATGTATATATCTCACAAATCATTATTTATCATGGTCTAATCGCTAATCAAAGTGAATCCTGTGACCCAACGATCCTTCCCATTAACAAACATCCCTCCCAGTAACCTTTGTGGAGATGCAGAGGCAAACACGGTCTCCAAATAGCAAAGGTTACACACTAACATTCCTTCCCCCAATCCCACCTGACTGCAAGGACGTGGCCGGCGCCGTTATTGACCCTGTAAAAATAGAGGCACTGAATTATGCACATTGAAGAAGATTATGACCAATCCCAGCCAAACTTCTAGTTGATTCTTTGTGCATTTTCACTGACTTCGGTCAATCACGGAATAGCAACCATTGATATGTGTAGTCAGTCTAAACTAAGCTAAGCTAAGCTATATCCACGAGGTCTACCTCTGGTGAAAATTTCATACAAATCGGAGAACCTCCGGCCCAAATTGTCCGATAATAAAAAAAAATCCCCACCCTCAATGTGGACTGTCCATATTGGTAAGCATGTTGATCCACATGAAGAGGCATGTTTTCAAATAAACATCACGGATGTGATGTTCGATAATACGGTCCAGACATTTCAGAAGAAAAGATATCAGACTGATTGGTCTAAAACTCTTCGCTACGTCATTCGCCACACGTCCTCCTTTCGAGATAAACTTCACAATAATACTACCCCAGGATCTGGGAATATACCCGGTAGCAAAACTGCTTACAAGTAGCTTTTTCAAAACATGTTCGATAAACTCAAATCCCTTCTGGAGCAGAACAGGATAAATCCCATCTGCTCCTGGAGATTTGAAAGGAGCAAAACTATTGAGTGCCCATTGAAACGATTCAGTAGTTACGATACTGCGAGCCGAAGCCAGAGACTCATAACTACATAAAAAGACATTTGGTTCATTCGAAGATGCTATGTTCACACATCAATAAACATTCTAAAATGTCTTCATCAGAAGAAGTAAAGTCATCATTAGGTAAGCGAATTTCGTTCACTTGGAAATCCTTAGATTTTGCAAGGATTTTGTTCAGCCGACTGACTTCACTCAAACTGGAAACATTTGTACAAAGGTTTTTCCAGCCGGCTCGTTCAGCAGAACAAAGAGCCTTCTTGTAAGCCTTGCGAGCCGACTTGAACGACTCTGATCCAGCTGAACGGCGTCTGTTCCAACTCCTTCTACATTGTTTCCTGAGCCTAGTCAGATCGGAATTTCACCATGGGGTTCCTGTTGTAGTCTTTACAGAGCGCAGAGGACATGCTTCTTCAAAAGCTTCCATAATGTAGGATGTTGTAGTATCAACGGCATCATCCAAATCACTTGGATTTTCAATGGACGGAGAATATCCATGAAATTCGGTCGCAACCAATTCAGTGTAGAGTTCCCAGTTTGTTGACCGGGGATTCCTAAAACGCAAAATCTGCGCAGTTACATTTGAATGTTCAAAGAAGATGTAGCGATGATCAGATAATGATGCCTCATCTGATATATGTCAATACGTCAACTTGTGACTGATTTTGTTGGAGCTGAACGTTATGTCTAACACTTCCTCTCTAGTAGATATCATGAAGGTTGGGCGATTGCCTATATTAAATAATCCAAAATCCGTACTACTTAAGTATTCCAAGAGGGGTTCTCCTACTTTTGTAAACTCTATCCAACAAGAGGTTCTTGATCTCACGATCTGTAGCGACCTGCTATCGGAGAAGATTGTGAACTGGCATGTTTCTGATGAAGAATCATTGTCAGATCATAAGCAAATTTGGTTCGATTTTAAAGCTGGATCAGAAATAACAGAAAGCTTTAGAAACCCAAAAAACCTATTGGGATCTCTATCGTTTTCATTTACCGAATAAGAATTCGTATAACGGTGAACAGTTCACGACTGTTTCACAACTGAAAAATGCCTCTAATGGGATCATTGACCAAATGGTCTCATCTTATCATGCTAGCTGTCCTATTCAACAAAGGTCATCTAACAGGGATGTGCCTTGGTGGAATGACAAGCTGGCAGGATTGAGGAAGAAATCCAGGCGGTTGTTCAATAGAGCAAAGATCACTTTAGATTGGGTTGAATACAAAAAAAAACCCCTAACAGAATACAACAGAGAACTAAGGTACGCCAAACGTAAGGACTGGAGACGGGTATGTGAAAGCATCAATAACGCTCCTGCACCTGCAAGGCAAAGTCCTATCAAAATACCATTCAAATGGTCTAGGTAGTCTTAATAAAGAAGACGGCAGTTCTACTGTTGACTCTTCTGAAACACTGGAAGTAATGATGAGAACTCATTTCCCTGAATCGATCCCATGTTCGGATGAAAAGCAGGTCTTAGATGGGGCAAGACATGTATGGTCGATAAATGCCTATCAGAAAGCTAGTGAAATCTTCAGGCCTTCACGGGTCGAATGGGCATTGAGTTCTTTTCAGCCTTTCAAATCTGTCGGGAAAGATGACATTTTCCCAGGCCTACTGCAACAAGGAAAAGAGACGCTTTGCCCGTTCTTAACCGAAATATTCAAAGCAAGTGTTGCGCTTTCATATTTATATTCCAAAAGCGTGGCAAAAAGTTCGAAATGTTTTTATTCCAAAAGCTGGAAGAAAGGATAAAACAACTCCCAAAGCCTTTAGGCCTATAAGCCTTTCCTCTGTTCTTTTAAAGACAATGGAAAAAAATAATTGATGACTTCATCAAGTCAACTAGTTTAATAGAAATGCCTCTTTGTAAATACCAGTTTGCGTATCAATCAGGTAAATCTACCATTACGACGCTGCAGTCGCTGGTAAATAAAATCGAGAATTCTATCGATGCCAAAGAAATAGCCGTGGTTGCTTTTCTCGATATTGAAGGCGCATGCGATAATGTATCTATGAGTTCAGCCATGGAAGCAAGGGGCTTGGATAAAAGTGTTATCTAATGGGTTATGACAGGTTATGACTATGCTCAAGGATCGGATAATTTCTGCTGATCTAGGAGGTGCGCAAATATCTATTAGATCTACTAAGGGATGTCCTCAAGGAGGAGTGTTATCGCTCTTACTGTGGTCTCTTGTAGTAGACGAACTCCTTAGAAATCTAAAAGATCAAGGTTTTGAAGTAATTGGATATGCCGATGATGTGGCCATCTTGGTTCGTGGAAAGTTTGATAACACGATTTCCGATCGGTTGCAAACTGCGTTAAACATTACTCTCAAATGGTGTAGGAAAGAGGGGTTAAACTTTAACCCTTCAAAAACTTTTATCGTGCCTTTTACCAGAAGGAAAAAGGTAAAGCTTATACAGCCTTCTTTGAATGGAGTTCAAATTCAATTTTCGGAAGAAGTTAAACACCTTGGGGTTGAACTGGAACTCTCATCTGAGCAAGGTCATAAGTAAGGGTACTAATGCCCTATGGGTCTGCAATAAAGCCCTAGGAAAAACTTGGGGACTGCGACCTAATATGGTGAACTGGATTTATTCAGCAATAGTCTGACCAAAAATTAGTTATGCTTCACTGGTATGGTGGCCCAAGACAAATGAGGTAACCGCTCAGAAGAAGCTGGCTAAATTGCAAAGACTTGCTTGTATATCAATGACAGGGGCAATGAAAAGTACACCATCGGTTGCCTTGGATGCCCTTCTTAATATACTGCCTTTGCATCAATTCATTAAACTGCAAGCGGCAAAAAATGCCTTGCAGTTTATTCGTTATAATAAAATACTAGATGGTGATTTGATTGGTCACATGAAGATCATCAAGGAATTCAATTTGAATTCAGATATGAAAACAATAGAAGATTGGATAACAACGAAGACCAACTATGATGTTCCCTTTAAGGCGAAGTAGGCCGTCATTGAAATGTGTACGCGTCGTTAATGATTGTTGCTAACTCGTCTCACGATTTCAATTCAAAGAAAATCAGTTGGTTTTGCACTGACACTGCTGAAAAAGTATCAGCATACTTTATGCATGTTAACGAGTACAGTGATACTTTTTCAAGTCAATATAAACTATCAAGACTGAGTTTTATCACTTTAAAATGCAAGCTGAAAAGTCATCATTGTTGCCAAAACGAATGACGGGCTACTTAGCCTTAAAGTGATTAAACCAAACCGCTATATTTGGCATTCTGGTGGGCCAAGTTTACGTCCAGGTTCTATTGTATTTTATACCGACGGGTCAAAGATGGGCGACAATACCGGAGTTGGAGTTTCCGGTGCTGGTATCAGCGCGGTAATCGCTATGGGGCGCAGTCCCACTGTGTTCTAAGCTGAAATACAAGCCATCATTGACTGTACAAATGATTGCCTCAAAAGAAACTATAGGTTTGCAAAGAACTGTATTTTCTCGGACAGTCAAGCAGCTTTGAATGCTCTAAAGGCATTCACATGTAGATCAAAGTTAGTGTGGGAATGCATTCTTTCTCTGAAGCAATTGACCAGTAGGAACGAAGTTACATTGTACTGGGTGCCCGGCCATTGTGGAATTGAGGGGAATGAAATCGCCGACAATCTAGCAAGACAGGGTGCAGCTTCGAGCTTTGTTGGCCCTGAACCGTTCTGTGGTATTCCTGAGTGCACTCTCAGGATAAAACTGAAAAATTGGGAAATTTCCATGGTAGAATCCAATTGGATCCGCCTCGGATAGGGGAAGGGGTGGTAAAATGAACACCTTAAGGAAATCATCTTGTTTCTGATAGAAAAACGAGGAATTTGTATAGTTCTATCCCACAACATCAAAAATAGGAATGTAATCTATAGCAGCGACATGGATTCAGACTAAAATAGCTAAATTTTCACATATTTTTATCGCTATCAAAAAGCGATGCAAATGTTCATTTTACCTGCACTATGTGGGTAAAATGAACAGCGGTTGGTGGTAAAATGAACACCACGCAAAAAACGTGAGCATAACAAAAAAATCTGAAATTTTTTATTGCCCCACCGAAAGTACATCCATTAATAATTGTAACCCATTCAAAAAGAATTCTAAAGGTATCAGATTTGACATCATATCATAACGATATTCACCTCACTGAAAAACCTCCAGTCTTACGAGCTAAATGTTACGTCAATTCTAATTTTCAAACGTGGTTTTCTAAAATCTTAGTTTTCGTTGATATTTTCACTTCAATTGACCTACGTATCAACTCGAACACTCAGATTTATACTCTAAATCGTCCGTGTGTGATAAAAATTCATCGAAATTTGTTTTTTCTTGATAAAATACACGGTGTTCGTTTTACCACCCCTGTTCATTTTACCACCACTTCCCCTACATCCAAGCAAGCGAAAAAAAATCATAAAGTCTGGGCTGTATTGAATCTTAATAAAGGAAATCTTAGGGTTATAACTGGCCTGATGACCGGTCACTGTTTAAGTAGGTATCATCTTAAAAAGATAGGAAAAATCCAATCCTCTGAATGTCGTTCTTGTCAAGCTGGAAACGAAACTGCTGAGCATTTACTGTGCAACTGCGGAGTATTCCTTAATCAGAGAATGTTAACATTTGGAAAAGAATTATTAGAGCCCTTGGAAATTTGGCAAGGTAGTCCTAATAGGGTAATAGACTTTATAAAACGAGTTGTGCCCAATTAGGACAGTGTGACACATCAACCAATGTCTATCACATCTCAATTGTTAAAGGATATTTGATGAGCACCAAATAAAATATGGGTCATACCACAATATTCCTAAGTAATTGAAGCAGTGGTTAAAAAGCTCTACAGATGAGAAAAAAAAGTATTCCAACAGACTGGGGCCACTCAAATTAATATCTGAGCTGTCCCAGATGTTGTGATGAGCATTTACCCTTACGAAAGTAAGTTTCTAGGATATGTATAGTTTTCTGGTGAATGGTGTATCCTGGGGGATGTTATAGAATTTCTTCATGCATCATAAAAAAAAGTTTCCCAACTTACCTGGCATATAGCCTTTCCATCCCCTAATGCTGATTAGATGATTCGTCAGATGCAAGATAGTCAACCATTCCAAATCGTAGCACAACGAAACTCCACTAGATGCTTCCTCACACTCTATGTCCAGCACCTGCAGGAACTTCCTCTTGGGTAGGCACTTGTCCAGCCCCAAAAACTTGGTGTCCTTGCCATCGTCGTGCGGAATCAGCGCCGAGAACTTACAATGCATATGTGCCGAAAACCAATAAAGCGGTTTCAAAGTCCTCAGCAAGACATCACAGGGCGGGCTTCCCAGTTTGTGACCTTCAATCTGCTCCCTAAAGTGCGGCTTGATTTGTAAAAGCTGATTCGCGTTGCCATAATCCGTCACGCCGAGAGGCCAATCATGCGACAAAAGGATATCCACCTTCGGTGTCAGTTGCTTCAGCCGGAACACATCGATCTGCCGGATGTGGTAAACGCTACGTTTCGTCGACTCGTTAAAGGGGGAAAATTCAAACCGACCCTTGAGGTAGTCGTGCCCTTTGTAGATTCCCGATAAACCCCCAATCCGGATGCCATTCACATTCACAACTCCGGCGTAACCCAGATAGTAGATGTTGGGCGCGACCCAACCTCCGTACGGAAGTTCCTGGAGATAATTGGAAGCCTCGTGATTGCCTCCGACGAACAGGGTCAAGACGGGAGCTTTCTTCTCACCGCTGTAATACCTTGAAAAGTAGAATATAGAGATTTTGATAAAACGTTCACGATTGGTAGCGGCTGAGTGCCTTTAAAATATATAGTAACTTTAGATGCATTATTCTTGAGGAAAGAAACCAAGATAGGAATCAAAAAGAGATCATACACTGATTCATACAGTAACCGAGAAAATAAAAATATTCCAAACAGGAGTTAGAAGCTTCAAGTTTTCAAAAGATATATTTGTGTTTTGTCCATGGTTGACCAGGCCATACGTTGTTTTTTTTTTAAGTTCTGAAGGGGCAGACGAATATACGAAACCGCATCCACGAACATCTTGAAGCGAAAACTCCAATTTTCAAATCCCGAGATCTTGTAGGGTTTCCCGGAAAACCCCTTAGCGAAATTCTTCAAAAACTCTAGAAAAAACTTTTGAATTTTTTGTATAAACTGTAGAAATATTTGGGAACTCTGATCGAGTTACTACTGGAGAAATCGGTTGAACAATTAGTTGAAACATTTCTGAAGGGAATGGTGGAAAAGTATCTGTGAATTTTCTCAAAGTAATTTCTAATGAAGAAAAAAGTGACCTTAGACACCATGATTCAAAATACCGACTTGCATTTAAGGCGAAGTAGGCCGTCATTGAAATTTATACGCGTCGTTAATGATTGTTGCTAATTCATCTCACGATTTCGAATCAAAGAAAATTAGTTGGTTTTGCACTGACACAGCTGAAAAAGTATCAGCAGACTTTATGCAAGTTTGCGCGTACAGTGATACTTTTTCAAGTCTATAGGGTGCCGGTGCCATTAGTGGACTACCTAAGCTATAAAAAATCATAACAAAATAACGAAAAGCCCTAACAGAGATCTTTTGGCGTCAACAGATAGATTTCAACCTCTACTATATGGGAAAAATATAAAAAGAGTGATAAAACTAATTTTTTAACATAAAATTTCTTGAGCCACTATTGGTACATGTGTTCCAGTAGTTGCGCTAGTGCTCCAGTAGTAGACGTTCGGGAATGATACAAGGAATTTTAAACAAAATGGTAAATTTTTACATAGGTTTAACATTTTTCCCTCGGAACAGCAACTAATATCTTTCAAATGAACCATAAAGATCATCTCTGGCACTTTTCTTCATTTTTATACATTTTATTTTAAAACCTGCTTCCAACCGTTGATCCACTACTGGAACACGACGGCTACTATTGGTGCAAGGGAGCCAATTTTTTACGTTAACCTAATTATTTATATTACTTTTTGATAAGATAAAAAGTTGAAATTTGGCAAATCGACTAAACTAGAGGCGATCTATCCACCAAAAATAGCACATGTTGTTTCTATCGAAAAATGTACGTTTTATTCCATAGTCCAATCTACTGGTACATTACAACCATTGGTACCGGCACCCTATAAACTATCAAGATTGAGTTTTATCACTTTGAAATGCAAGCTGAAAAGTCATCATTGTTGCCAAAACGAATGACGGGCTACTTAGCCTTAAATAGCGATTAAGTCTCTGAACGAAGATCTGCTACCAGCCCTGTCAAATTCTGCTCCAATAACTACTCACTTGTAAAAGGTGCCAATGTCCATGAACTTCTGCGGCACGGCCATGCACTGCAGGTCTTCCAGGTTCCTCGTCGCCTCGAAATCGCCACAGCATAAGAGCAAATCAATCTGGTACCCTTCCCGGGTCTGGATTGTTTCGATCACATCGTAAATCTTCTCCAGCTCGCCGTGAGCACATCCTTCAACCGCTATCTTCATGCCGATCGCCGGGAATTTTTCTTTTGCCTGAGGGCTCACCGCTGATTATTACAAAACCTCAATATGTTTTATGTTCACTGGTTACGACAACGAACGACTTCAGTTTGAATTTATCATGTTAGCACAAACAAGTTCGTTTAAAACATTGTATTTTTCTTTTGAATTATTGAAAAAAGTATCAACTTTGTTGCATGTTCCGATAGCTTTTGAAACTCGACGCGGATCTCATCGATGATTTGATAGCTGATTGAAATCGTCAGAGCCTTACAACGGTGTGGGCAAGGTATCTAATATAATAATATATACACTGTAACACCGAAGTTCCCTTTAAAGGGTAAAAAAGTACCCTCTTTGAGAGAAACTAGTTTAACTCATAAAAGAGTAAAGGGCCTTTACTCATTTAAGAGCAAACAGCTTGTACGTCAAAACAACGAGTAAATTTTACCCATTATCCCGAATAAAAATTTTGGCGAAATGGGTATAATTTACACTGTTTTCTTTTCAAATTTATATTTCTTTAGAATAAGTGAATTCCATGAAATAAAAAACTGAATGACAAACCTCAGATTTGATTAATTAGGTAGCTTTATTCATAAAGATAAATATATATTATAATAATCATTGCAGCAGCACATTCGGTAGCAGATGATTTTTCCAATCAGGGTCCTCACGCAGCGAACTGGACTATCGAAATAGGGTCCTAAAGCCCTGTCCCAATTTTAGTGCCAAACGCTTAAGTTTAGGCCAAAAACACATGTTTGCTCAATTTTCTAATGTTTTCCGTTGGTTTAAGCTCAAAAAACATTTTTTTAGATTTTGTCACATCCTTTGGCTTAAACTCAAATTTTGGGTGTATTTTGTTTTCCGTGTCCCTTACGAAATGTCAGATAGGAACAACCCCAGTGGTCGAACTAAAACCCCTGTGGTGTTTTTGTCGACTAAGCGAACGTCAAACATGATCAAAAGTGTCAAGGTTCATTTATGGATCAAATTTTTAAGTTAAAGTTTAAACATGATATAGCCATTATTTGAGCGGGAAAAATTGCTAAAGTAGTTACAGTAACATGCTTTTTCGTGTTATTAAATAAAAACAAGATTTCATTAAAAATTTTAGGACCCAATTCATACATTTTGCCTTATGAAAGATGTAACGATTATCACAATACGAACGCTTTATGTATCGTTTTAGCATCACTCCATACCAAGGCGTCGATAGGCGCAGGGTGTACGCACGAGCCTATCGATCGCAAGGTCCTTGGTTCGATTCCAGGTTGCCGCGAAAACTATTTTTGTTTTCAAATTTCTGTTTCATAAGGCAAATTTATGAATTTCAACCCGATTCCTTGTGGCGAATTTTCATAAGGGGTTCCTATGTTAATCGATAGTCCATTTGCCTGAGTGCTTGATTCCTATTCGTTTTATGCAGCACATCCTGTAAACCATATGAAAAATTTAATTTTCGTTGAACACAATAGTGATAGAATAAACAAATTGCCGAGCAAGTTGTAGTTACTTACCTTTCCTACCAAGCCATTTAATTTAATTTTAAATTTAATCATTTTAATTATATACAAGCAGTTTTTGTTGCTGAACATTGATCACTAGAATGATTAATGAGAAACTCCAAGAAATTTTTCACCCTTTAATGGGTAAATCCCTTGAACGTCACAACAAGACAAGACAAGAGTACCCTTTATTCAAAATTTGAAAGTACCCTTTATTTTGACATTTCCATATATCAGAAAAAAATTGGGTATTTTTTCCACATTAAAGGGTAATGCCGAGTTTACAGTGTATATATATATTATAATAATCTTGGGTGTGGGTTTGCTCGGAATGAAACTGCTTTATCGATCATCGTTAAAAAGCTTTAGGTGGTTATCCAACGGGTCATCCATAAACTGCGTAACACTGTGGGATTTTTCAACATATTTATATTAATAAGCTCAAGGTATCTATAATCAATCTTGGGCATGCTGTTTCGCTTAAGAAATTCTAGCGTAACATTTGAAAAGGGCCTAACTGCAAAATGTAAACAAACTTGATTATTCATTATTCGTATAATTTTTTACGTAAATTACTCCTACATACTCTTACGGACATGCAAAATGCATTATGAATGGTAATTTTATTCAAATTTAAAAGGGCCTATCTGAAAATGATGAAACTAAGAGGGCCTAACTGGTCATAAAAGGGCCTAACTGAAAATTTCCATCAAAATCAGATTGGCCCTTCCGTGCATTTTTAATTTTCCTCCATATTTTTCAATATTTGGCCATTGTATAGTGTTTTTCTCACATAATGGAACCCAGTGAAATATTTGAAAAGGGTCTATCAGAGTAACGTAAAAATTGAGAAATGCTCGATTGAAGATTCTGTAACATATTGATTGTTACCATTTTGAACTCATTGCTATCTAATAATTTTAAACTTTTGTTCGACACTCATAGTCTATTACTGGGCCACGAAACGTTTTAAATCTAAAACTAGTAAAAAATGTTGAATTCAAACATCATCGGCAGATAGGCCCTTTTACGAGTCTTCAAACCAGTTAGGCTCTTTCAATTAGGCCCTTTAATTGGACATGGTTTCAGTTAGGCCCCTCCAGTTAGGCCCTTTTATTTAACATAGTTCCAGTTAGGCCCTTTTGGAATTTGTTAATTTTATTGATTATTGAATAGATTTTCAAAGTTTTAGAACAAAATCAATCGATTATGTGAGAAAATCAACATTGAATATTGAAAATTCTTTATTGAAGATTCAGTACTATATTGATTATTCATTATTCAAACCCCCCAAGTAACCATAAGCACTAATAATAAGCCCTTAATCAGCATCATAAATGCGTACATGCATTATAATAGCACCACAAATGCTTACACACCCTATAACAGCACTTCCGCTGCATAGAAACCCTATTACAGCATCATTAATGCTTCTAAGCCTGATGCATACGGGCATTGAATAAGCACTATATTGGCTCTATATTCGCATACAGGGCCTGTTTAAATGCCATCCAGTGTTTTGACAGATATACCACGTGCTTTGTGTTTACATATAGTGGTGAGAGGGAGTCAAACATAACCCAAGTAACCAGTAAGCACGATAATGCGGCACGGTAACAGCATTATATGCGCATATAGGGTAATCATTTGATGCTTGTCAGTTTTATATACGCATATAATGCTATTATAATGCCAGAAAAGGCGAAATAGCGTGCAATTATAATGCGAAGATATAACCGTGCAGCTCGGCATCACTAGTGCTGATATAAGACCACGTGAGAAACGTCAGTTGTTTTCGCCAGGTTTTTCGGGCGAATATTTTGTGCTTTCGCGTACGCAGCCAGAGAGCTTTCGCGTATGCGGCCAAGCAGCTGGTACACGAGGTAAATAAATAAATGAATGAAAATGGAAACCTCGAATAGTATGCAAAATGTAATAAAATGATTGAGATAGTACTTCTCCGTATCAGACTTATTCATTTTGGTGGTTTTAATCCTTTTGAGGACTTGAAATTGCCACATATTGATCCTTGTTTTATGATGATGAAATTCCTCATTTTGCGTCTCGAACCTGCGACACCTGTATTGTTGAGTTGTTAAAGTTCTGCTCCTTTGCTCCTTCGCCCACATAAGATGAATAGTATTGGAAAGAAAAGTGACCAATTTAAACCACCACTTTTCCCCGTCATAAAAGCTGCAATTGTAGTAGTGAGAAGACTTATGTTTGATTCCCTCTCACCACTATATGTAAACACAAAGCACGTGGTATATCTGTCAAAACACTGGATGGCATTTAAACAGGCCCTGTATGCGAATATAGAGCCAATATAGTGCTTATTTAATGCCCGTATGCATCAGGCTTAGAAGCATTAATGATGCTGTAATAGGGTTTCTATGCAGCGGAAGTGCTGTTATAGGGTGTGTAAGCATTTGTGGTGCTATTATAATGCATGTACGCATTTATGATGCTGATTAAAGGCTTATTATTAGTGCTTATGGTTACTTGGGTAGTCATATGAGAGACATATACTTTTGCACTATTGGAATTTCATATGAATCTTATCATAGGGAGGAAATGACAGTCTTGAACTATATGCAATACATATAACTTGCACTTCGGTCAAGCATGGCATTATTATTTGAAATGCATGTTCTGTTTACAAGTGGGCTGCGCATATCGTTTTCATACACTGAAATGAATTTTATTGTAGAAACTACTGAATCCATGGTAAAATTAAGAACTGCACCAACGATTTTCAACCGACTACATTAATCTGTTAACTCTACCAAAACATAGTCAACATAACTACTCAAGAAAATATATTCTGTTTATTTAACTACAGTTGTAGTATTAATGACTAGGTACATTCTAGATTTGACAAGTTTGGCATTATACTTTTGATCACACTGTGTTGTACGGTGGGTGTCACGGATCGAATTACAATGCTGTGTAGTCGAAGTTACTATGGACATAGTCACATTAAGTGCGCTGCTCAGTGATTTTCACCAGATTATAGTATACTTATTTTGCGTGTATGCCTCTAAAATGAAAATCAATGGACATAAGTAACTTGTTTTATATGCGATCTAGATGCATTTCATTATTATTTTCAATGGTGATTTTAATTATTAAAATAAAATACCGAAAAAAATAATCATTTCTTTAAAAAAAAATTATTTTCATTTAGGTTTGGTATTGCTCTACCGGAAATAAGGTGATCATCTTAAGCTGTTGGATTTTTCGAGATGGTCTGCTAAAAAAGAAGATGATTCTGCTGAAACAGAAAAAGAAAACAGCTTGAATCACTTAATTATGGTACGATACCTCATATTTACGCTGAAAATGTGGTTTAATCGTCCTTCCAATAGTTTTTCAATGAAGTCAAACCATATAGAAAGACTTATGTGCTAGGCCACTAAAATATAATAATATAATAGAAATAATCATTCCATATAGTTTTGGTAATATATAATGATTACTCACCATTTAAAGTATAAGGTAAACTCTGAAATTGTTGCTTTAAAAGCTACATTTTAAAATTCCGGGTTCAGCAAGGCAACTTTGCTTTTATTTCTCACTCACTCCAGTAAATAACAACAGCCGAAATGATTTATTCAATATGACACGCATGCATAGAAAAGACACAAACAAGCCGGTTCGTGAAATGTATATGCGAAGCTAGTATCGCTCATATTATGGGCATATCACTTAAGCGTGAGCTTACGTCTTTCATATTTATATGAGCACTGTTGATTTCGAACTGGAATATGAATAACAAGTATCGGAATGCATTTAAGATGTATGAGCCTAACGAGGAGTTTGATTTACATGAAATTGCTGATAAAATATCGTCCCAGATTTATTTCAGTGTAGAGCTCATTCACAATTTTTGTTACCATTGTACCATTTAGTGAACGAAATAAATCAACGTATTGGATACAACAAAACGTATTGTAATTGAATTTCGAAGCAATATTATTCTTGCTAGGTTGGCCTTTCCCATAGTAATTTCTATATAAACTTCAGTATTACGCGTTGCAAGAAAACTTTTGATTCCGGGAAAATCCCGAGTTATTGGTCGCCTAATTTTCCATCAAAATCATCATAGTCACCACTGATTAAAGAACGTGCTACCGTCAACGTACCAGTATCCGCTCATGTTCCAGTAGCCCGCTCACGAGCTTAAAAAGTAAGGTAATTTGAGTAAATACACAAAAAAATGTCCACAGTATGATTCAATTTGACGATTTGAACCGTATAGCGGCTATAGTTTTCAAATTTACTTTGAGTAAACTTTTTTTTTTTCAGTGTGAGCGGGCTACTGGAGCATGAGCGGATACTGGTGCACTGATGGTACTTGTTTATGATGAATCTGTTGCCATAATGTCATGAGCGAAACGTATCTCTGAAAACTTCAGCCTGAATCGTATTTTTTGCATTTCCTTAAAGTGGGGAGGGGAGTGTCACATAGCTGGAAAACATAATGGAGACATGTAGCATCTGGAAACTGAAAAAAAAACTACTTATTACATACTTGTAGCGTGTTGCTTTTTGGCTTTTGTTCCCAACGCTTGATGACAATAATAATGTGGATGCCAGCTAGCACACACTTTTTAAAAATGGGAGTCACGGACTAGTCACCCACCAGCTACAGGAAGTTTTTTGGACCGTCTTATATATAAATTACAGGTGTTTTAGGGATGATTGTTTCGAACCACATGGGTAGAGGCCTAAGTGGAGGCCCGTTGCTTAAGGGGGCAGGATCCGTCATTGATTTCGGAATTTTCAAAAGCAGTTTTTTTGTTCAAAATCAAGAAAATTTACATGAAAATGTGTTCACTGTATGCTACTCTCCAACCGAAACACAGTGAACACATTTTCATCGAATAATTTTCAGTTTTAAACCAGAAAACTAGCTAGCCGTTATGGGTAGTTGTAATTACGATTAGTGTGCCGTAATGAAAATACATTGACCGAAGAAAATGTGCTGCATTTCAACTATAGTTATGTTGCAAATCAGTAATGTCAACGAATTGAATCATTTGAGAACTGCAATGCTTACTGTGGTTCATTTGCTCTTTGCGGGGATTGCTCGCTGCGCGTTATTTCCGCGAAGCAATCCAAATTTTTAAATTCCCCCGCAATATTTGTATGGATAAACAATACTTTTTTTGTAGGACCAGATGAACAATTTTAGCGCTTTAACCCGTATCCGACCGGGTTAAGAAAAAAAAATCAAAAAATTCTCGTGAAGCTATTTTCTATCCGATTTGCAAACTTCTTTCACTATATGAAATCCAAACTCTTCTATTTTTCTATGCTAGGGAAAGTGGTCCAAAATTTTGCCTGTGACCGGAGTTATTCCGGTGTCCTCCTGGGTCAAGTCGGGTGAAAAAATGATCAACTTCCGTTCCTGAACAGTTTTATAATACTAAATTGTCATTTAACTATTAACCAGAGTGAAATAAAACGCGTGGTTCGCAGTAGGCACAAGAACAACGAATGACATTTTATTTGACGTTCGATACACAGCTAATCAGGGTTATGATAATTCAATTGATATTTACCCAGTTACACTGTTATCATCCCCCCTCAATTAATTACCCCAAGCACGTCTCTGAGTTTATGAAATCTTGGCGAAGCCAGCCCCTTCGTCATTACATCTGCCACTTGATCTTCGGTCGCCAGATATTTCAACTCTACTGTCCCTTTCTGAACTAGTTCTCGCACAAAAAAGTTTTGAATTTCGACGTGCTTCATTCGCTTATGTTTTCGTGGCTCCACCGTGACCGCAATACAAGGTTGGTTATCCTCGTAAACGGTAATCGGTTCTACTACCTTTACTCCAACAGAATTCAGCACATTCACGATCCACACGACTTCGCAGCTGGCCTGACACAAGACCATCAGCTCTGCTTCCGTGGTCGATAAGGCCACAGACGATTGTTTCTTGGTCGCCCACGTCACCGTTGATCCAAACAGCTTGACAACATATCCGGACACCGAACGTCGATCATTGGGATCATTACCCCAATCCGCGTCCGCGTACGCTTCCAACATCTCCGCTGATTCGTCTCGACGATATAACAGCTTGTAATTCATAGTGCCTTTCAAGTACCTCAATATCCGTTTGAGGTGCACCCAGTGTTCTTCGGTTGCACCGCACTGAAATCCAGCGAAGTAGCTCACTGCCGCACAGATGTCCGGTCTCGAAGTCACCATTAGGTACATGAGGCACCCTATGAGCTCCCTGTACGGCTTGTCTGTAGTCTGCTCCTTATTGCCTTTCATTAACTTCAGGTGCGGCTCCATTGGAATGGGCGACGGTTTGCAACAGTCCATTCCGAACCGCTCTAGCACGCTCTGGATGTACGCCTTCTGGTCTATGGTCATTGTTCCCGCTTGCCGATCTCGCTGAATGTTCAACCCGAGAAAACTCTTCACATCCTGTAGATCCGTCATCTCGAACTCGGTTGAAAACCGCTTCTTGATCCCGACAATCGCCTTCTCCGAGTTACTCACGATCAGAATATCGTCCACGTAAATAACCACAAAGACGATTACTCCATCACACGACCACTGGTACAGACAGAAATCATACTCGCTGCGTTTGAATCCTAGTTTGCACATAAAGTCGTGAAACCGTTGGTTCCAATTCCGGGAAGCTTGCTTTAAACCGTATATAGCCTTCCGGAGTCTGCAAACCAGGTTTTTCCCCCTTTCAAACCCAGCGGGTTGACGCATAAAAATTTCCTCATCAAGCGAGCCATTCAGGAAAGCACATTTGACGTCCATCTGATGAACGTGCCAGCCTCTTTGGTTCGCCATCGCTAGAAGAATCCGGAGCGTCGCCATTTTCACCACAGGGGAGTAGGTGGCAGTAAAGTCGAATCCCGGCCGCTGCGTAAAGCCACGTGCAACCAATCTGGCTTTATACCGCTCCACCTCGCCTTCACTGTTCCGCTTTACCTTAAATACCCACTTGCTGTCAATCACCTTCTTGCCAGCGGGTAATTCAACAAGTTGCCAGGTATCATTCTTCTCAAGTGATTCCAGTTCGTCCTTGATGGCACTCTTCCACGACAGCCAGTCACCTCTCTGTTTGAGTTCTTCCACATCAGTCGGAATGTTATCAAGAAACTCTTCGGCACTCAAAGCAAACGCACTTATGTCCATATTGTAGTCACTGTGCCAACTCGGTGGGACTATGTTCCTACCACTTCTTCGAACACTGTTATCTACTACCGGACCACCCGAGGCACCGCCGGAATTTTCTCTTCCACTATCGTCATTGTCATCGTCCGAGAAAAAGTTTTCCGAATCACTTCCTAGCTCT
Source organism: Aedes aegypti (assembly GCF_002204515.2). Lineage (NCBI taxonomy): Eukaryota > Metazoa > Arthropoda > Insecta > Diptera > Culicidae > Aedes > Aedes aegypti. The sequence goes on along the minus strand of NC_035108.1, from coordinate 112,657,217 downwards.
GTATCACTTTCTCCTAGTCTTAGTTCTGGTTCACAATTTTCGTCAGCAACCTGATCCTTGATAACCACCTTATCGTTTTCGCTTGTCTTCTTACCAGACTTCACCGTACACAGACGCAACTCATCCTCGTTGAATATTACGTCACGGCCCACGAAAACCTTGGTTCCGTTCCACAATCGGAAACCATTCGGAGCGTACCCTACAAAGCTTACCTTTTCGCTCTTGGCATCGAGCTTTTTGCGCAACTGCTTCGGAACGTGAATGTAGCAGTCACTACCAAAGACACGCAAATTCGCAACATCCGGCCTATGACCATTCCAGGCCTCGTACGGTGTCACATCTCCGGCAACCGCAGCACTAGGGCTCCGATTCATCAAATACACAGCGGTGTACACAGCTTCACCCCACAGGCACTTCGGAAGGCCACTCGCTTGCAGCATCGCTCTGGCCTTTTCTTCGATGGTACGATTGAGCCGCTCGCTCACGCCGTTTTGCTCTGGCGTATAGGGCACCGTTTTCTCCATACGAATACCCTTGCTGCGACAGAACTCCTTTATTGCTCGGCCAGAATACTCACCCCCATTATCCGTTCTGAGGCGAGAAATCTTCGAGCCGAAATGAGCACTGGCCATGGCCTCATATTCCTTAAGACAGTCAAGCACTTGGTCCTTTGTTTTCATCAAATACACTACCGAAACATGAGTATAATCATCCGTGAACGACACGAAATACTCATTTCCGTCCCACGACACTGGCGTTATCTTCCCGCATACGTCACTGTGTACGATCTCGAGCGGACGCGACGCGCGCTTCGAATCACTACGCGGTTTGAACGGTTCGCGGGTTTGTTTCGCGGTGATACACGGTTCACACAGTAGCTTCTCGTTTTTCTCACCGGCATCCATGATTTTCATGCCCTCCACCATTCTCTTGTTCACTAGCTTCAGCAGATTTTCATTACCGAGATGGCCGAAACGTTGGTGCCACAGTTCCAGATGCTTGTTCACCCTACCGGTCACCAACGCACTGGATGACACACTCCCATTCCGCACCTTCACACACTCGAAGTCCATACCGTAAAGCCTGCCGTGTTGTCGGCCGGTAGCCACCACTTCATTGTCAGCTTCTACCGTCACGCGCCCCCCGAAAAAAATCACTTTCTTACCCGAGTTTTCGAGGCGCCTCAGCGACAACAAGTTCAGCGACAATTCCGGAATGTAGAGAACGTCTTCGATCCGGATTTCAATTTCGCTTCCTCCCACAACCGCACAAGCAGTGACACGTCCTTTGTATTGAGCAATCATGTTCACTCCACTTTTGGCAGTTTGAATCACCACCGGCTTAATTTTCTCCAAATAATCGAAAAGTGCCTTGTTGTTCGACATATGTTCGGATGCACCACTGTCCAAATACCACTTTGAACCCGCCACCGCACTAGCCGCAACAACATTCGATCGACTGTCCGCCGCAATAAACGAAACCGCTTTCGTACCGACGTTCGCGTTTTGCATCGCACTTTTCTTCGCTTGCTTCGGAAATACTGGTTTGTTTTCACCACTTTTGGGGCACTGTGCTTTTCTATGTCCCGGCTGCCCACAACCAAAACACTTGAATTTTGTGTTCTTCTTTCCCGCAAAAGCCGCTTCTTCCACTTCTTCCTGCTGCTGCCCTCTTCGCTTCGCCTCTACATCCAGGTACTTACGCCGAACGAGATCCATGGTGAGCTTTTCCGACACCGCCTCCATGGCAGTGGTGACTGCGTCGTATGACGACGGCATTGTCAACATCAGATGACAAATGACGTCTTCCTCGTCCATCTGAGCACCGGCACCTTTGATCTCGCGGACCAACTTATCAAAGCGGAGAAAGTGGTCCTGAAGCCGATCGTTTTCCTGGTACCGCATCGAGAGGAGCTGCCGCTTCAGCAGGAAACGATTTGTGATGCTCTTCCTTTCGAACACATCATGAAGTCCGTCCCAAATTTGTTTCGGACTCTGTTTGTCTTTGATGTATTCGAGATGACTGTCTGCTATCGCTTGGATGAGCACCGAGCGGCACTTGTTGTCCTGCTTTATTCGCGTTCTCTGTTTCGCCTCCTTCACCGCCTTCACGTCTGCCGCATCCGTGCCCGGAATGATCCAGAAATCTTCATCCTCCACCGCTACCTCAACGCACCGTAACACTTCCAGCTGCTGGAGATATGCTTTCATACGGAAGCACCAGTTGTTAAATCCGGTCCCGTCGAACGGCTTAATCCGGAGACTTCTGGCTTCTTCATCCATTTCAACACTTTTCGCGGAACTTTATCGAAAAAAAAACGCGGTTATGCTGGGACCATAACCTATTAACCAGAGTGAAATAAAACGCGTGTTTCGCAGTAGGCACAAGAACAACGAATGACATTTTATTTGACGTTCGATACACAGCTAATCAGGGTTATGATAATTCAATTGATATTTACCCAGTTACACTGTTATCATTAACTACTTAAGTTTTGTAGGAACAGTCAATCATGCAACATGAAAGATATTCAAGTGATTTAAGGAGTCACTTTCATGGAAGTTTCCTTGAAAAACTGAAATATGCCTTCCGGAAGATCCGGAACATCCGTAAAAGTGGTCAAATCGTTAAAAATGACTTGGAAAGCCGCGGTTTTTTTCAATCTTACTAGTTTCCTGCATACATGGACATAAACGATGCTTTGAGTGCATAAGACCCTGTATGGCCATTGGGGGGCTCACTGGAAGATCCGGAACATCCGGTAAAGTGGTCAAATCGTCAAAAATGACTTAGAAAGCCGCGTTTTTTTTCAATGTCGTTAGTTTTCAACATACATGGACATAAACGATGCTTTGAGTGCATAAGACCCTGTATGGCCATTGGGGGGCTCACCGGAAGATCCGGAACATCCGGTAAAGTGGTCAAATCGTTAAAAATGACTTGGAAAGCTGCGGTTTTTTTCAATCTCACTAGTTTCCTGCATACATGGACATAAACGATGCTTTGAGTGCATAAGACCCTGTATGGCCATTGGGGGCTCACTGGAAGATCCGGAACATCCGGTAAAGTGGTCAAATCGTCAAAAATGACTTAGAAAGCCGCGTTTTTTTCAATGTCGTTAGTTTTCAATATACATGGACATAAACGACGCTTTGAGTGCATAAGACCCTGTATGGCCATTGGGGGCTCACCGGAAGATCCGGAACATCCGGTAAAGTGGTCAAATCGTTAAAAATGACTTGGAAAGCCGCGGTATTTTTCAATCTCACTAGTTTCCAGCATACATGGACATAAACGATGCTTTGAGTGCATAAGACCCTGTATGGCCATTGGGGGGCTCACCGGAAGATCCGGAACATCCGGTAAAGTGGTCAAATCGTTAAAAATGACTTGGAAAGCTGCGGTTTTTTTCAATCTCACTAGTTTCCTGCATACATGGACATAAACGATGCTTTGAGTGCATAAGACCCTGTATGGCCATTGGGGGCTCACTGGAAGATCCGGAACATCCGGTAAAGTGGTCAAATCGTCAAAAATGACTTAGAAAGCCGCGTTTTTTTTCAATGTCGTTAGTTTTCAACATACATGGACATAAACGACGCTTTGAGTGCATAAGACCCTGTATGGCCATTGGGGGGCTCAACGGAAGATCTGGAACATCCGGTAAAGTGGTCAAATCGTTAAAAATGACTTGGAAAGCCGCGTTTTTTTATTTTCAATGTCGCTAGTTTTCAACATACATGGACATAAACGACGCTTTGAGTGCATAAGACCCTGTATGGCCATTGGGGGCTCACCGGAAGATCCGGAACATCCGTAAATGTGATAAAATCGTTAAAAATGACTTGGAAAGCCGCGGTTTTTTTTCAATTTCACTAGTTTTTAACATACATGGACATAACCAATGCTTTGAGTGCATAAGAGTGCAAAAACCCAGTATGGCCATTGGGGGGGCTCATCGGAAGATCCGAAATATCCGGAAAAGTGGACAATTAACGTGACTTACCCTACAATACTACAATTTTTTGAAAATTTATTGTTTTCAGTATTTAGGCCACCATGTGACTCTAGTTGGCTACTGATTGGTCCCCCGAACGATCCGGAACATCCGTAAAACTGGCCTTATTATAGAAGATCTATCGAAAATTCTCGTTGTTTTTTATTACACTAGTTTTCTACATTCCAAGACGAAACTAATATTTCGAACGCTTTATGATCAGCTATGGCCACTTGGGGGTTAACTATGTATGTTGACAGCTAGTGAGAATGAAAAAAACCGAGGCTTTCCAAGTCAATTTCAACGATTTGACCACTTTTACGGATGTTGCGTATCTTCCGGTGAGCCCCTCAATGGCCATACAGGGTCTTATGCACTCAAAACATCGTTTATGTCCATGTATGCTGAAAACTAGTGAGATTGAAAAAAAACCGCGGCTTTCCAAGTAATTTTTTACGGATTGACCACTTTACCGGATGTTCCGGATCTTCCGGTGAGCCCCCCAATGGCCATACAGAGTCTTATGCACTCGAAGCATTGATTATATCCATGTATGTTGAAAACAAGTGAGATTGAAAAAAAAAACGCGGCTTTCCAAGTCATTTTTAACGATTTGTCCACTTTTACGGATGTTCCGGATCTTCCAGTGAGCCCCCCAATGGCCATACAGGGTCTTATGCACTCAAAGCATTATTTATGTCCATGTATGCTAAAAACTAGTGAGATTGAAAAATACCGCGGCTTTCCAAGTCATTTTTAACGATTCGACCACTTTACCGGATGTTCCGGATCTTCCGGTGAGCCCCTCAATGGCCATACAAGGTCTTATGCACTCAAAGCATCGTTTATGTCCATGTATGCAGGAAACTAGTGAGATTGAAAAAAAAAACCGCGGCTTTCCAAGTCATTTTTAACGATTTGACCACTTTACCGGATGTTCCGGATCTTCCGGTGAGCCCCCCAATGGCCATACAGGGTCTTATGCACTCGAAGCATTGTTTATGTCCATGTATGTTGAAAACAAGTGAGATTGAAAAAAAACGCGGCTTTCCAAGTCATTTTTAACGATTTGAACACTTTTACGGATGTTCCGGATCTTCCAGTGAGCCCCCAATGACCATACAGGGTCTTATGCACTCAAAGCATTATTTATGTCCATGTATGCTGAAAACTAGTGAGATTGAAAAAAAAACCGCGGCTTTCCAAGTCATTTTTAACGATTTGACTACTTTACCGGATGTACCGGATCTTCCGGTGAGCCCCCCGATGGCCATACAGGGTCTTATGCACTCAAAGCATCGTTTATGTCCATGTATGCTGAAAACTAGTGAGATTGAAAAAAAACCGTGGCTTTCCAAGTCATTTTTAACGATTTGAACACTTTTACGGATGTTCCGGATCTTCCGGTGAGCCCCCCGATGGCCATACAGGGTCTTATGCACTCAAAGCATCGTTTATGTCCATGTATGCTGAAAACTAGTGAGATTGAAAAAAAACCGTGGCTTTCCAAGTCATTTTTAACGATTTGACCGCTTTACCGGATGTTCCGGATCTTCCGGTGAGCCCCCCAATGGCCATACAGAGTCTTATGCACTCGAAGCATTGTTTATGTCCATGTATGTTGAAAACAAGTGAGATTGAAAAAAAACGCGGCTTTCCAAGTCATTTTTAACGATTTGAACACTTTTACGGATGTTCCGGATCTTCCAGTGAGCCCCCAATGGCCATACAGGGTCTTATGCACTCAAAGCATTATTTATGTCCATGTATGCTGAAAACTAGTGAGATTGAAAAAAAAAAACCGCGGCTTTCCAAGTCATTTTTAACGATTTGACCACTTTACCGGATGTAACGGATCTTCCGGTGAGCCCCCCGATGGCCATACAGGGTCTTATGCACTCAAAGCATCGTTTATGTCCATGTATGCTGAAAACTAGTGAGATTGAAAAAAAAAACCGCGGCTTTCCAAGTCATTTTTAACGATTTGACCACTTTACCGGATGTTCCGGATCTTCCGGTGAGCCCCCCAATGGCCATACAGAGTCTTATGCACTCGAAGCATTGTTTATGTCCATGTATGTTGAAAACAAGTGAGATTGAAAAAAAAACGCGGCTTTCCAAGTCATTTTTAACGATTTGAACACTTTTACGGATGTTCCGGATCTTCCAGTGAGCCCCCAATGGCCATACAGGGTCTTATGCACTCAAAGCATTATTTAGGTCCATGTATGCTGAAAACTAGTGAGATTGAAAAAAAAAACCGCGGCTTTCCAAGTCATTTTTAACGATTTGACCACTTTACCGGATGTTCCGGATCTTCCGGTGAGCCCCCCAATGGCCATACAGAGTCTTATGCACTCGAAGCATTGTTTATGTCCATGTATGTTGAAAACAAGTGAGATTGAAAAAAAACGCGGCTTTCCAAGTCATTTTTAACGATTTGAACACTTTTACGGATGTTCCGGATCTTCCAGTGAGCCCCCAATGGCCATACAGGGTCTTATGCACTCAAAGCATCGTTTATGTCCATGTATGCTGAAAACTAGTGAGATTGAAAAAAACCGCGGCTTTCCAAGTCATTTTTAACGATTTGACCACTTTACCGGATGTTCCGGATCTTCCGGAAGGCATATTTCATTTTTTTCAAGGAAACTTCCATGAAAGTGACTCCTTAAATCACTTGAATATCTTTCATGTTGCACGATTGACTGTTCCTACAAAACTTGAGTTGTTAAATGACAGTTAAGTATTATAAAACTGTTCAGGAAAGGAAGTTGATCATTTTTTCACCCGACTTGACCCAGGAGGACACCGGAATAACTCCGGTCACAGGCAAAATTTTGGACCACTTTCCCTAGCATAGAAAAATAGAAGAGTTTGGATTTCATATAGTGAAAGAAGTTTGCAAATCGGATAGAAAATAGCTTCACGAGAATTTTTTGAATTTTTTTTCTTAACCCGGTCGGATACGGGTTAAGCTGTAACTCAACACCATGGATTTCAAAGATGAAAAACGGAACAAGATCCAATTTGATTTGAAACACCTGATCGCTGTTGAACACATGCTAACTGAGGTAGAAATCATTCCTTGGGAGTAAACCACATAATTATTTGACTAGAAGAAAAACACAAATCCATTCAAGACGAGTAAATTAGCTATTATTTATTATTTACAGGAAAAAGAGCACTATAAATATCTTCCTATTTTTATCAGTAGTAAATGCAATTGCTTGTTTAAGGGTGTTGAGTAGAAGCATTAAATCTTATTGGGTGAAAATGAAAATCAAAAATATACACAAAGTTATTAGTCACATATTTTAAAGCATTTTTACGTCTGTTTTAGCTACGTTAATCTTTTAATGATATATTCATCAACTTAATAAAAATGTCAGAAAACACCCAGCCGCAGATGAATATGTTCAACACGCCCATCTGGAAATCCCTATCAAATTATAACAAACCACATAAAACCTTGAAAATCGACGAAAGTACATTTGCAAAGTTTCGATACAAACATCAAAATAAAATAGAAGAACACAAAACCGGTGTTTCACCACCGCAGGCTTTCACTTTCTGATGTTTCGAATTTTCCGTTCACTGTCACTGTCGTAGGCAGTTGACTTGACATCACCAGAATTTCCGGGCACCGCCGACGATGACGAAGGTCCAGCTGTCGCACCAGCTTTCATCATCCTGTACCGATTGATCACGCTTGCTGCCGAGGTGTGGGCTGTGGATTAAAACAAATGTATTATAAATGTTTATGGAAGCAGTAAAGCAGAAACTCACGTCGACTGTTGGTTCGCAGTAATGGCCGTGGGCTTTTGCCAACCCGTTTTGGGCTGAATTTACGATTCTCCTTGTTCAGTGTTAACGTCACCTTGGAAATGACATTGCCTTTCATCGAAGCGCGCCGCAGCACTACAGTGAAACAGAATTATCATGATGAGATTTGCAAAATGCGATCGTAGGAAGCCGATGGAAGCTTTCTTCAATTAGGCGACTTATCTTCCCAACCATAAGCACTAATAGGGGGGCTGGGGGCAAGAAGGACACCTTAAGATATATATGTTCAAATCATGGTTGATTAGCACAATTTTTGAAGATTATTCCAGTGTAGGTGCAAGCTCACCTCTTGTTCTAAATGATTTTATCGATAGATTTCAAAAATATAAGAAACACATGATGATTTGAGGCTTTTGAAAATGTCCCTTCTTATGAGGTTTTTAAACGAGACACGGGGCAAGAAGACCACCAGAGCAAAATGCCACAAATTTTGTATATTATTATTTCCCCGCCTAAACGATAAATTTTAGAGTAAGTAAAGACAAAAACTGAGGGATAAAATTTGACTTATAGTTACTATAGACTTATAGTATTTTTACTAAATTAATTTAGTTTTCATCTTATTTGACTGTAACAATAATAGTAAAACATTTCAGAAACCATTTTGAATGTCCAAGATGGTTTATTTTGATTCTATTTAGTAGGAAACATTGATTTAATGTAATATTAAACAAGAAAAATAAAAGTTCATTTGATTTTATATGAGAAAATTGCGGTGTCCCTCTTGCCCCATAAGACATACTGTTATTATATATGTAAAATTTAATGTCAAAAGGACTTTTTCGAAAAAAAATTCCTCACAGCTATATTAAACAATTGAAAATCATCAATACTGTGCGGAAAAATCAATATGTTTTGTATTTATTGGGAGTCAAACCTTATTTTTCAGTTATACATTCTTATAACACAGCGTAACAAAAATGACATGTTTGCGTGTCTCAAGAACCAAATTATGTGTCTCTAGTAGATTTGGGGCTGCTGAATCTGATGCCGTTCTCAAAAATGTTCCAGCACGTCACAATTTTTAGCTACAGGTCGCCAAAGTTGTACAAAACACTGCTTTTTTTAATGTTTACATGAAATTTAAAGTACAATTTACCATACTTTTTTGTAATCTAATCCACCAAACATGCAAAATAGAACTTGAACTTTCATTTCAGACATAATTTGATTGAAATTGCGCGATTAAATTTCGATAAAACCGATTTTTTCAACATGCTTGCAGTCTCCATACAAAATTCTTCGTTTCTTCTATATGGCAAAATACAACAATTCTCTAAACCATCAAAAAATAACTTTTCCGTATCGAAAATAATACAAACTTTGATGATAAGTATTGTTATACACATAAAGTTTGAATTCAGTGGCAAATTAAGTCAATATATTACCTTACAAGCTGGGAAACTTGCATGCAAGTTGTATGAAATAGTCATTTTTTGCATTTTCAACAGTTAATATCTCAAAAACTGGACGTGCTATGATATTTCTGAAAACGGCAATGGATTCAGCAACCCTTAATTAAGTGAATAGCGGTATTTTGGTGCTGGAGACAAAAACGTGTTCCGCAGTGTAATATTTCGCATATTTTGCGTTGGTGAGTTAAAGACATTTTTCAATTTTTTTGTACTAAACATTTTTAACTGTAATATTTACACAACCCTCAATTAGAACTCAATTTATACTTATCCTGCGTTAAACATCAAAAAATTGATTTGAACTACGTGAAATTAGAGGTGGCACTATTGCCCCGGGTGTCCTTCTTACCCCATGTCCCCCTAATAAGCCACATCAGCATACAAATTCATATAGGCATTATAATAGCACTATAAATGCATCACGAATAAAACAACACTTCCAACAGAAAAAAAAAACATATTACTGCATCATTAATGCTTTTAAGTCTGATGCGTGCCGTCATTAAATAAGCATTATATTGGCTCTATATTCATATATAGAGCATATTTAAATGCTATCCAGTGATTTGACAGATATACCACGTGCTTAGTGTCCATGTAGTGGTAAGAGGGAGCAAAATATAAAGCTGTCAAGCATTAAATTACTATCATATATGCGTATATAATGCTGTTATTAGGCTGCATTATCGTACTTACTGGTCACTTGGGTAAGTAAAGAAAGATCTTTCCATCGACTGCCTTTGATCATGTGTAACGTTTCGAACAATAAACATTTACCTTTTTTCAGTACATGTGGATCTACGTTGCTGCCTACCAGTACATTGGAAAACAACGAACTAGTTGCGTCCTTGTCCCCTTCGATGCAGAAAGTGCTGTTTCCAATTCCACCATTTTCATCAGGGCCGTCCGAAGTGTCGCTAGTGTCGTTGGAAGACGTAGATGAGTTGGCTACCTTTTGTCGTTTCTTTGCACTGGATGGTTTCGGCGGATTACTCACAATCAGCTTAGGAACTTTGAATTGCGTAATTGTGGTCGTCTTTTGTGTTTTAGTTGGCGTTTTCCTACTAATGGTTGACTTTACGCTCACGCTTTTCGCTTGAAGATTCAAGGGTCTCAGCGCTTTCGGCCTTTTAAACTCCAACTGCTTATTGTGGTCTTCTTTGGCTTTTTTGCGCTCGTTTTCAGACTCGGATTCATCGATATCGTTCAGCCGTTTTACGCCACAATCGGTTTCCATATCCAAACCATTTGGCGCAGGAAAATCAGCACAATCAGACAGGTTTGTGATTTCATCGAAACTCGTATCGGTGATGTTGACTTCCTGCATCAATTCGTTGTGATCATCATCGTCACTGAATCGTACGCCTCGTGTGTAAATGTCCAGGCGAGCCATTTGTTCCATCTTTTCCAGTGTCACGTTATCCAGCCTGCCCATGCTTCTGAGCAGCAAATAGTCCTGCTGAACAATTTCTGCACTCAGGGCCATGATTTTCTCCAGCTGTTTGTTCTCGTCCGTGTAGATCATATTTATCTTCATAACGTGATTTTTCTTGTAGTTTGACTTGTTTGCATCTATCTCGGAATCCTTTGCTCGCAAATAGAACCCAAGTAAAGTGGCAAGATCGGAGGAGCGAATTTCTTGGCGTAGAGCTTCCAGGCTTTTCATTGCGTCTTTGTATCGTTTTGCCCATCGGTTCATTTCATCCTTTTGACGAGTTACCTGTTTGTTGTAGCGATCGATGGAAGCTTCCAAGCGGGCAATGTCCTGTTCAAAAGGTGAAAATCATATTGTTATATTTTTGATGGTAAGTTTTTGTTGTAATAAAGAGCTCTTTTGAGATTAAATGTTTCACACTTAAATTATTTCACCGACCTCAGTAAAATTTTTCGCCGAGAACCCAACAGCTGAGAGCTCGATAAATTTTAATGCCGAATCTCGGTACTTATTTTACCGAGATTTCGGCAATCCGAATTTTTTGCCGAGATCTCGGCGAACGTTACCGAGATTCGGTAAACGTTTACCGAGAATCGTCAAATTATTACCGAGATATCAGCTGTTGGGTTCTCGGCGAAACCGTTTAAGTGTGTTCGTTAAAAATAGTAATATGTGATGACATACATAGCTTTGAAATGTGTAGTTACAGCAAATCTTCGCTCAACAAGAAAGAAATCAGAACACAGAAATGATTTCTCCGACTTCAGCAAAACGATTCGCAAAGAACCCAATATGTAGCTAAAATTCGCTAATTTTCAATACCAATCTCGACACAAATTTTACAAAGATTTCGGTGAACATTACCGATATTCGGTGAATTTGTTTTACCGAGATTCGGCAAATAATTAAAAATAATTAATAAGGTCTTAGCTACTGGATTTTCAGCAATCCGTTTACTGAGATCGATTTTCGAACTCAAGTGTTTCGCTATGTTGCACACTTAGATCAAATCATCGAGTTCGGTAATGTATTCATAGAAATCTTAACAGCTGAACGATCGGTAATCCTTTCGGTAAATGAACCAACTAACGACTTGTCGGTAAGTTACCAGAATGGGAGCCTATTTGCGATAGCCTTAGCGCTCGTGAAAAATTGGATAGAAAAGATGGTAAATGCATTGGATAAAATACTGTTCTTTCTATAGTAAAGCTGTTGGAATATATGATATTGTTACTACAGAAAAACAGACGTAACAATTAGAACGATTATCAATTTAAAACATAGAAACGCGAACATTTGCACCCATTGCTAAAATACTGTGCTTGGTCAACCACTGTTAAAAGTCAATTTTTTTTTGAAAAAAATGAATGCTCGAAGCACTCTTTCATACGAATTATAGTATTAGCAAATATTTCCAAGCGATAGTTATTCGGAAAAGGTCGCCGGGAAAAATATTTCCGATGACCTTTTGCACGGGAAAGGATGATATAGGGGATAGGCAAAATGATTGATAGGTCAAATTTTGCCTAAATTCAAATGCTTACAACTTTATGAAAAATTGATGAAATTGAATGCATCCGAAAACAGTCGACGGCAAACTTAGTCTAGTTTCAGGAACTTGCTTGGCCATGCATATTGGACACAGGACACCGGAGGTATTCCGGATTTTCCAAGGTCATGTCCAAATGGATTTTTTTTTCTGTCGCTTGTATTTTTGTTCGGTGTGAAGTTGTATAGATGTTTACAATTTTCCTAGAAACTTGAACTAATAGGAAGTTGAATGCCGGCGGACGCATTAAGATTCGGTGAAAATTCTCAGCAATATGACCATTTCCGTAAAACTGGTTCCGGAAAATATGGTCAGTCGTGTTAGTATTACCAATCATGTAAATTAGACTGGCCCTTAAACAAAAAAGTTGTACAACTCAACGGGGCACCCCCTAGATATGGCTTTAGGGCAAGAAAAAAGCTCTCTCAAAATTTCGACTCATTTGGTTGCTCTCCCAGTTGGCGCATTCAATTCGAAGTTTGTATGGAATATTCGTTTCAAATATAATGGAAATTCACCCTATGTCACTGTTTAGTTCCGTATACTAGTTAATCGCGTACAATTGAGCCCAGAATGACGAATTCACTAGTTTATACCCTAATAAACATAGTTGCAAATGTTGTATCTGGATTTAAACTCATTTTAATTGATTTTTCAGTTGTTGAAAGTTAGGCTTAGATAAGCACTCTCGTGCAATCATATATATGCATGCACCTTGTACCTTAGCTCGCCCAGCGTCATAGGTGGCTATGATGCGCTTATTGGCTACCACCCAGCTATGTTGAAGAAATACTAAGCAGTATTGCAAATCTACTTCGGATAGTTCAAACACCAACTTTCTCAATTTTAGTCATCATACAACCTTCTACAATATTATTCGCTATGGTATCAAGCAGTGTTTTTGACATTCTGAGTTAAATTGAACGTGATCAACAATTTTCCTGAACCAAACAGGAGATGATGTGCTGTTTCCCATATGTTTGAGCTTAAAATCTCATAGGGGCAATGGGGGCAATATGAACATACGGGGCAATATGAGCCACTCCGGTTTTGACCTCAAAAACAGTGTTTTAATGTCTAGTGTCATTATGATCTGCTAAAGGATGCCTCAAATAGCCACCACAATAAAACCGTAAGAATATTCGTTTGAACACTCAAGATATTTACAAAAATGTACAAATTTGTCCTTCGTAATGAAAAACTTATAATTTTGGCAGTTTTTAATTAAGCCTATAAGACAATTATATTTATAATTCTGGTAAATTTTACCAATCCTTTGAAACTTCTAATCATAATGAACAGTTCGTGAGTGAAATTAGATTGGTTCGTGAACAAAATTATTGAAAAACAATATATTATTTTCAAGATGGAGGGGCGGGGATAAATGAGCCACCTAGATTTAAGCAAAACAAACGATGTTTTGAACATAAAAATGCATTGCCTAAATATATCAGATTATTTTTTTACTGCATAGGGTAACCAATATATTTTGGACCCCTTTGGCCATTTTCCTGCAAATTTCCCAGTTTAAATCGAAAGTTCAACTCAATTTGCATGCCATTTGGGAAGATAGGACTATTTCGCACTTGCATCAACCGTTTGTACAAAGAAAATGTGTTTATTTTATCTGAAATTAATTTAATTTAATCGGTGCATCCATGCAACCGTTACAACACGTTACACACAGAAATTGGAGCCGTCAGAAATTTATCAAATGTAAACAAAAACTTTTTTCAAATTTCTGGACAAAAAGCGTAGATTTTTTTCGGTTTTCCATTGTCGATCGATTGATTAGACTATAGGTAAGCATATTATACATCCAGTGTCATGGACTTTGTCGCCAAACGATAAAAAAATGCCGGGGGTCCAAAATGTATTGGTGTGTCCAAAATAATGAAAAACATTGCTTCACAATTCAATTATTTTCGTCTTTTTTTGGATCCTACATGACCGTTTGGGTATTTTTATCTCGTAGAGGAAGTTTTTCTCTACATTTTGACATGTTCTTTGACTTGGTTACGCTGTGCAATTAATTAATTGGGACACAAAACGAAAATCACTTCCTTAGGGGGTCCAAAATACGACCGTTACCCTAGCCATCTTTATGCACCATTACAAGTGGAACACTTTGCTAGAAAATACGTTGAACCAAGTATCGCAATTTAATACTAGTATAACATGGTCTGTTTACTATGTATTATGCATCTTTAAAAAATAAGCCGCTAGAATCAATTATTTCAAGCAAAGCTAATACAATTTTCTTTCCAATAGTGTACTTTTCACCACTAAATCTTCTCTATACTGTTTTAAATAAAAATCATTCGATTGAATGAGGTGGCTCATACTGCCCCGTAGGGTGGCCCATAATGCCCCATATGGTTGGTGACCACGTAGAAAAACATGGTTTTCCAAAAAGATCCTGACATAATTTGCAAGTTGATGTTAACATTAATTATCGACGTAACATGGAAGATAACATTTTATAGTACAACTCACTTGCATTTAAACCTTATTTTTTGCTGTTTTTCTATACATTTCATGACGTTTTCCTTAGGCGGCCCATATTGCCCCGAATGTGATGGTCTGGGGGTGTTTTTCATGGAGCGGAGTAGGAAGCCTCGTGAAAATCGACGGAATAATGACGGCAGATTCCTACATTAACATCTTGCGGGAAAATCTGGAGGTTTCGCTGATCCAGACGGGCTTTGACGAGAAATTCATATTTCTCTAGAACAACGACCCGAAGCATACTGCCAAGAAGACCAAGTCTTTCTTCCGGTCTTGTCGGATTAAACCGCTGGAATGGCCTCCACAAAGCCCAGACCTCAACCCCATCGAGAATTTGTGGGCGATTATCGATGCCAGGGTTGACAAAACTGG
The DNA here is from genome assembly GCF_002204515.2 of Aedes aegypti. NCBI lineage: Eukaryota > Metazoa > Arthropoda > Insecta > Diptera > Culicidae > Aedes > Aedes aegypti. Next base: position 112,642,095 of record NC_035108.1, on the reverse strand, counting down.
TGTTACCAACAAAAATAATTATTTTGAAGCCTTGGAGCGCGCCTGGGAAGAACTAGATCCACAACACCTACAAAACCTGGTGAAAAGCATGGCAAAGCGTCTCCAGCAAGTCCTTAAGGCCAAAGGAGGACACATTAACTTTTAAATTGATTTTTATTTTTCTTAAATCATCTTTTCTGGGGCCAAGAAGAAAGTGGGCATTTTTTTATCACTATTTTTTTTTCAATGCAAATTGATTTTCTTTTTCTTTGAGTAAAATTCTTTTTTTTTATCAAAATTTCGTAAGTGCAACTTTAAAAGAATATCAAAAATAAAATATCAAAAAAGATTTAAGTGTGTTAACTTTAATTTGAACCAAATCAATGAGAGAAAACTGGTAAGGTGGGCACTTTATTTTGCCTATCAGTGTATGTACCCGACATGTTTCTGAGCGAGAACAAAGGGAACAGCAGCGACATTCGTCCTCTATAGTTTTCTTTCTCTATTATTTATTCCGATATAATTTCTGATACCACTTGAGGGTCTTCTACGAAATTGCAAAATAGTGGTTTACTGAACAACGGCATACTTCAGTGCAGCAAAGTAGGCCGTTGCATGACAGATACGTGTGATGAAAAACATGTTGATGAAAAACAATACAGTGTTCTGTTACAATATATTATGTTGTTTTTGAATTGTAAATTCATACAAGAATGATGTTGCTTCGACATCTAATTACAATGCGCTGTATTGTATCCAATACGTTATATTGTACATTAATGGTTTATTCCATTCACTGAATGATACGTTTTTATATAGCGATGAGAATGAGAATGCGATGAGAAATGGCAAAACATTGTGTACGTAACACGTTGCAGAACTCGATTTTTACAGCACTCGTCGTAATTATCCTACTCGACAAGCCTCGTAGGGTAAATTTACGACTCGTGCTGTAAAAATCATTATTCTGCAACTTGTTCCGTAAACTATGTACTATTTTGATTTTTCGATTTTTTGTTAAATATTATTTCACAGTTCTCTCCGTGTCACCAAGAAGCTTTTGAACGAAACTTTCACTCAGCTTGACGAAGAAATTCAAAAATTGACCAAGACCGAAAAGAGAGGTTATGTGCGCTATGTTATGTCAGCAGAGAGGGCATCATCTGTTATTGTTTTCCTATCGAATCCTGTAGATCAGAACGTTCAATCCTATGTTAAAAGTGCGTAATTTTCAAATAATCCAAGCAAAATGATACGAATTAGTAACGCACGAGTGCTGTTGCGTGCATTTATCGCACATACTGCAGAATGTGCTATGCAACTGAGGCCAACTGTACAAACAGTAGCACCGAAACTGTTGCAGCCTTCGATTGTCGCTTTCCAACAGCAGCAAATCCGCAGCAAGCATAACAAGGACCGGAAAAAGGAAAACAAGGGCGCCGCCAAAGTTCACATCAATGAGGAACAGCTGGCCGAAGTAATCGACATCGAAAGTCTGCGAACTCACATGGAGAAAACGCTGGAAACCATGAAGGAAGACTACATCAAAAACTTGTCCCTTCGTTCGGCCACCGGAGCAATCGAAACGCTCAAAGTGTCCTATGAGGGAAAGGACTACCAGCTGCAGGAATTGGCCCAGGTGGTCCGGAAGAATCCCAAAACGGTTGTGGTGAATTTGGTCTCTTTTCCGCAAACGATCCCAGCCGTGCTACAAGCCATTCAGAAAAGCGGCATGAATCTTAACCCCCAACAGGACGGAACAACGCTCTTCATTCCGGTGCCGAAAGTGACCCGTGAGCATCGCGAAGGCTTGGCCAAGAACGCCAAGACACTGTTCGTCAAGTGCCGGGACGCGATCAAGGACATCCAGAACAAAACGATCAAACAGGTCAAAAAGCAGGCAAACATTTCCGAGGATTTGAGCTTCCAGGTGCAGACCCAGGTGACGGCCATTGCCAACGGATACATCAAAGAGGCGGAGAAAATGTTGGAAACTAAACAGGCGGAACTGTTAGGCGATAAGTAGATATTAAATCGAATGATGTGTATAGGTAATGTTGTGTTCGAAATAAAGTTAAACCTCAAACTTACCGCAACTGAGCAAAATTTAGGCGTATCTGTTCATTGAAAATTGTATGAAATGTTAAGTACCGTAAAGTGCCCTAATTCAGTGCATTGCCTAATTCCGCGCATTTCATACAAAACGATTTATATATGGAAATACACATCAATATTGCAACAACTTTCAATGCCATTTGATGCTACTACTATTTAGAATAAGTTCGAATCATCAATAAAAGCAAATAAGGCATTTTTTCGCGGCGTAAAAAAAATAATCAGTTGAGGCCCGTCGAAGTTGACGCCATTTTTCTAATTTCCTTAGCGTCCGTGCTAAGACTGTAGGACAAAAACAAAAGCGATTTTTTTATTGAAAATGTTTTATTTTTTATGCAATTTTCTATGGAACTACTTGCTACAGATATGTTTCATGATGCCTCTATGAAACCTTATCAAATATTAGCATACTTATTGAGTCTCATCCCAAAAAGTAATGCGCGGAATTAGGTCACGTTTTTTTTTTTATAATGCCCTAATTCCGCGCACTGTTCTTCGCTGAACAATAAACAAGTTAAACATGCTATATTCGTCTTCACATCTAACTATTTCAATGAAAAGTGTCTTCATGCATAAATACGTTTCACGGGCAAGCAGAATCTCGGGAAAGCTCACTTACAGGGAAACTAAAAGCGACCGTCCAGAAACCACGTGGTCATTCATGGTGAGAGGAAAAGTTTGACCAAAGCCCATAAAAATTTTAAAATTGTTGTCTGAACAATATACCACAAGAGGAGAGAATCTATACATCTGTGCACACAAAATTTACTTAACATTGTGAACCACAAATAACAAAAAGTATGATATACGGGGAAGAGAGATTGCAAATGGCCATATTTTGTGAGACGTAATTTATGGATAAACTTTATGGATCTTCTGAGGTTTCTAGTTTGCTTAACAGATTTAAGTTTCAGGTACCCGTGGCATTAGCGGATACAATTGATTGAATTTTTTAAGACATATCGATTCCAAGCAATAATGCGAACTGGTTCTTGTGTTGTATGAACAATGCAGAATACAAATACCTATACTGCCCATAATCGCATAACAGTCCCATGTCGATTTTTGACCGATTTGCGTTTTTTACATAAATCAACTCAACATCGTCAGAAGATCGATAAAAACTGCTAAAAAAGTAGCCTTTGTTCCTAACTTGTACAAAAACAAACCCCACTTGTGTTGTCCCATCTTGAAAATATTCGCATAACAGTCACATCAAAGACCGTATAGTGGTCGGGCTCAGAATGGGTACCACTTCTAGTACTACATACGGTCTCTCGGTACTACTAGTTGTTCACTTATGTGTAACGAAGTAAAGGGAAACCAATTATACAGTGAAATCTCCATGAGTCGATGTTCTATGTCTTAATATTGACTCATGGAACCATACTTAAACAAAATTTCATGGTAACTATGATGATTCGCTCAAACAGCATTCCAAAGCATTTCTGTTCCAAGACTCGATGTTTCCATGAGTCTATGGTCCCTTCATATATCGACTCATGGAGGTTTGACTGTATTTAATACACACTTGATTACGGCATTGTAAATGTTATGTATTCACGTTGTTTCGATAATATTTTTAAATTAGTGGATATCACACATAATTATGTATTTTCAATTACGATACATTAAAGATTTTCATTTTAGATAAGGCTTATACAAATATTAATCTTCTTTTATGTCCGTACTTAACCATTTGGGTGGTACGAGGGGAATAAAAATAAATGAGGAACAAAAACAAAAAAAAATAAAGTTCATTCTACATTTTGCATTTAAATTTTGTGGATTAGCTTGATTCGTCCTGAACCAGGTTGTTTTGGAACACCTCGAATCATTTCCATCGTATTTCATTTCCGCATTATCCAAAAGATGATCATCTGGGTCTCTCATGACTGGGACTCATGACTGTAAGCGCATTCCACATCATGACGTGTGTTTTGAGAAAGTATTCAATCCTATGTTTTTTTATCTGATGATTGAACCATGGACATACAGTATACTATCCGTAACTCGCTATTCCGTATCTCGATATAGAGTTATAGAACGTGTAGTAAATGTGGGTTTTCATGGATACCTCGATGGTCCCTTTAACCAAAGTTACCCTGATGTTGTGTTCTTTAATACGATATTTCTCTAACTCGATAGTCGCCTTAACATCGAGTTACGGAGAGTTGACTGTATTATACAGTGATACCTCCATGAGTCGATGTTCCATGACTCGATATCGACTCATGGAACCATACTAAAAACATAATTTCATGGTTACTATGATGGTCCCTAGAAGCAGCATTCCAAAGAATTGCTGTTCCATGACTCGATATTTCCATGAGTCGATGGTTTCTTCAATATCGACTCATGGAGGTTTCACTGTAATAACTATTTTTTTACGGCCAAAGAACATAAATAGCAAATGAAACAACCAGTACTTCAATAACAATGAATGTTTTAGTAGCTGTCGAACGAGTCGATGAACATGATGGGACTGATATGCAAATACATTGGTATATTATATTGTGTATAATCGCATAACAGTCTCGCTACGATTTTTCTGCATTTTAAGGCAAATTTTCAACTTGAATTCAAAAGAAAATTTATTAGGTTTGTTCGTGTACTCAACAAATAGTGATATGTAGAAATTTAACACATTTCAGGCCAAATAGAGACTCAAAATGGAATGAAATTGTTTTCACATTTCAATCGTCTTTTTCTCAGTTTGTCGTTTTCCAACATGGGACTGTTGTGCAAAGAGGGGCAGTATAGGGGTAGTCGGGGCGGTTTCGCCAATGGATTGGAATGAGCACCTCTTGAAAACTGCATAAATTTTTGAAATTTCAACTGAAGTAAAATGCAACTCCAAAGCTGGCAAGGAAATTAAGGAATATGTATGTTATAAGTTAGTTTTCTAAAGTAATAGAAAAATGAATAAATTATACTCGAAATACCATCAACGTATTTACCAGTATCCGCTCATGTTCCAGTAGTCCGCTCACGAGTTCAAAAAGTAAGGTAATTTGAGTAAATACACAAAAAATGTCCACAGTATGATTCTATTTGTCGATTTCAATTGTATAGCGGCTAACGTTTTCAAATTTACGTTGTGTAAACTTATCATTTTTCAGTGTGGTGCACTGATGGAAGAATGTTGATGATTGATTGTTACATTTAAATTTAATCTTTTTGTAAAGAGTGTTTTTAAACACTAATTACTTTCCAGTTGAGTGAACAAAATAATTAAATTACATGATTCTATGAGATAATTTCACAATCTAAAATAGGTTGCTCATATCATCCCATCGATAAAAAATCGACACGAAAAATTACAAATTTTGAAAAATCATTCATTCATTCGTGAACTTTATAGGACAACGGAAATCGTGCGGATCTAAACATTGTTGGAAATAGTACAAAGAACTGATAATTCTATAATATTTTCTGCACTTTTATCGAATTTCCTTAAGGTCTCCAAACTGCCCCACATTCCCCTATACGAAATTCACAAGTATCAATGCCACGTTAATGAAAAGACCATAACAAATGTTTATCTTTGTTTCATGTGATGGTCATAAAAATATAAGAAATAAAACTAAACGGCTCATACAAAAATTTACCTTTTTTCATACAAAAAGTATTATGGAGGGTGGAGGGGGTTGTAAATTTTCTATTTCAGCGTTACGTAATGAATGAATTCTGCCTTACATTAAAATTAATGTTAATTTGATTGCTTCGCGAGTGCGCGGAATTAGGCGCTCTTCTGCGCGGAATATGGAAAAGCGTTTTAAAAGTGCGCGGAATTAGGCAATTTCTACAAGTGAACTATTTCAAAAAAATCTCAATTTTAAATTATAAATACAGTCTAGTTTATATTTTTCCCACAATCTAAAATGGATTTGCTAGCGATCCACTCATAAAGCTTTTTAATTGATGCAATACTTTTTTTTAGTTAATAATTTGAATCATTTTATTCCTTAACTGCGCTGAATTACGGCACTTTACGGTATATAAAAACCTACTGTTTGTAGTTTTTTTTCTTTTCTTTTTTTTCAGAGTGTCGATTAATTTTAAGAATGGAATTCCCTGATTTTCCCTGTCGATTTCCAGAAAAGTTCAGACCATTGCATTTGATGAGTTAGGTACGGTGACATGCTCTATTACCGTGAGGTTAAAAAAACTCAAGTTTCAATCGATCAGATAAAAATTATGTATGATTATTTTCAAGTTTTAGATAGTAGACCGTTTTATATACTTTGCATAAAAAATATGATTTGAACCATTTTGAAAATTTTATCCATAGTTACAGTTGTTGTTGTTAAACATACCTTTGTTCCAAATACCGTGCATCTGACCCCGACTGCCGGGTCACATTTTGAAACATCTCTCAATTGAACCGAACGAAGCGCATCAAAAATAAAACTTTTGTATCAAACAACGTATTGAAGTTTGCATGATTGATTCGGGAAATAAAATATATATTTCACTTCGCCATTTTGGAATTACCGTGACCTGCTCTAATTCCGTGTGCTGCCTAATACTGTGTATTTGGGAATTATGTGGATTTCTAGCATATTATATTATTTATTTTTCTAAATGATTGTCACAAACGTTAGCACATTAAGTAGTACCGTAAAACGGGGTAACTTTGATAATGCGGGTAACTTTGATAGTGCGAGACCCCCAACATACTAAACGAAATAACGAAGTTTCTGTCAATTAGTTAAGAAAAACGAATGCTATAGTAAAGAGTTTTATTATGACACTTTATGTCAAAGCTATTTTCGTTGGAATCAAGTGCATTTGAGGATTTTTATGCAAATATTAAAAATTTACAAGATTTTAGCATTTTTGCAACGCTTACAAACAATCTGTTCTACGACCACTATTTGATAAAATCATAATGAGTTCGTCACTTACCCATGATAGCCTAGTTATAGTAGAACATGAATTCGGTCTCAAATCTCTTAGCGAAAACCATTTTTACAAACTGGGACCATTTTTGTAATCTAAGTCAGAAATTTCCATATAGCGTTAAACGCCTAGAGGTATGCAACGCCCTATAAATGTTCCGTAATTCATTCAATCTTGTTCGATTTATACTCCATTATCAAAGTTACCCCAAAACAGAAAACCGACTTTCGATTATATGAAAAATTATATATCCATTCAGAATAAATCTTTTGGCAATCTATCAAGTGCAATCGATTGCTAGGATGTCAGTACTTGTTTTAAAAATATAAATTGTAATTCTTTGAAACAGCATGCATAAATATTGAAGTTTTCTTCGAAAAAACTATCAAAGTTACCCCGTTTTACGGTATTTAGAAAGCCATGACAAACTTGAACTAAAGTTGCACACACAAACAAGCAAAAATAATGTTAGAATGTAATCGCCTGGTGCCAATACACGGTATTAGGGCACGGTTGCTTATGTGTTCCAAATACCGTGTTTCAGTTATGATTCCAAAATGGCGAAGTGAAATATATATTTTATTTCCCGCATCAATCATGCAAACCTCAATACGATCTTTAATACAAAAGTTTTATTTTTGATGCCCTTCGTTCGTTTAATTGATAGATGTTTCAAAATGTGACTCAACAGTCGGGGTCAGATGCACGGTATTTGGAACACTGATATGTTTAACAACATCAACTGTAACTATGGTTAAAATTTTCAAAAATGTTCAAATCATATTTTTTATGCAAAGTATATAAAACGGTCTACTATATAAAACATAAATGACTTGAAAATAATCATACGTTATTTTTATCTGATTGATTGTAACTTGATTTTTTTAACCTCACGGTAATAGAGCCAGTCTTCAAAGATCATCATTGCTGCACAGATACTTTGAAAAGCATGCTTTGAAAAAATCAATGCTTCACAATGGATTTGCGCTTTTTGCATTTGGTTGCTCCTGTGCTCACTTGATCAAAAATAATGCATCATTGATTCAAATCATTTCAAAGCAAACTACATACTCTAGACCACGGTAAGCATAGAAAATAAATGGCAGTGTACAATAACGGTTTTCAGCTGAAGATGTCAGGGATCGAGCCTCCTGTCAATTTCCTTGACGTTCCTGGGCGTAGAATCTCGCTTAGATTATCACCCTTTTTCTTGTAAACAGCTTTCAATCGAATCTTATTCGTTCCAATCCATGCCCCATATGACGTAAACGGGAATGCGAAATGATTTTTGATCGGAAGTGAATTCGAACCTTAACAAGAATACGGGAATAAAACCTTGCCTGCAATATACGAAGGCTGAAAATGTTAACTTTGACAAAGAACGTTTCCAGTTCATAACTGTAGAAGTGCTCTTAGAACACTAACCTGATAGGCAGACTCTGTTCTAGTGAGGACGTAATACCAAGGAGAACAGAAGGAGAAGAAGAATTTGGTATTACTATCATTAGTCAAAACTACATATTTTAGTAACATAAATCGTTATATAGCTATTTCTATGAGCAATATCTATGAAAAATAGTCAAACTTGACCATCCGGTCATAACAGAACTTGCTTATCGGGTGAAATGGACTTTGAAAGGGGAACTTTTGATACGTTTGTTCAATTTGGGGTGCTGTATCGAACTGCCGGACGCTTCGAAAGTCGGACATTGGCCTTTTTCCTGGTGTTTTTGGATCAAATTCCAATGTTTTTCTACTAGAATCCATAATTCAAATGTTTTCTTCATACCCCATGCATTAAAATGTCGAAAAAATATTTTTTGGGTGATTTAAGGCCGGTGTCCGGAATTCGAAGCATCCGGACACTTCGAATCAACACGGTATGTCAAAAAAACGTTTTCCATGATTTTTAATGTGTTAGATCTTTTTCAGACATATCAAGGGATTTTTTATTTTCATTCATTTTCATTTTGCAGCGTTTGGTGGGGCAATGAGAGCGCAAGTCAGTCCAAAGCCGGGGGCAGGGATTGGTAATGGCCGTAATAGTCTATGCGGACCACTTGAACACCATCGGAAATGATAGGAAGGGTTGGGGTAGGGTATAGGAAATTGGAGAAGACTTGACACAGTAATGCGATTAATGCTGCAAATTGTAAATGTGCTGAGAGCAATTTAATTTGAGTTTTGAAGCTTGGTTTGATTTATTAAAATTTCAAACAATTGTACAAGTAAGAAAGAATGAGCTGATCGCTTTATAGAAATTTAATAAACAACAAAGTAATAACAATATGAGAGTGATGCTAAGAACTGCTGATGGCCCGATGCGACGCTTTAGGAGCTTTTGATAATGATTGAACATTACTATAAAGAACGAAATTCAATCGATGGTGACAACTTTACAAACTTTATCTTTTTTTTTTATGTACAGATATAAAATTATAATTCAGTTCACTGATTGGCGGTGCTGATTTATATAAAAAAAAAAAAATTGATATTATTAAAATGAAATGTGTTACTTACTCATGTGGTTCATACTTCCCTGACCAGAATTATTCTGTTTTGAGCATCTTTTTCGAAGCTATTCTATCCAGTTATCCATTGACTGCTTACAATTCTGAAATTATTCTTATTGTGCATGCTCATGCATTATATTAGTAATGATCATAATCATGCAACAGATAAGAAGGTGAGAAAGAGAGAATTAGGAACAGTGATTAGTAATGAGTTAATTATGTAGTTTTGTTAGAATAATAAACAATTAAACAGCACTAATGAATAGCTTAAAAAATGACATTACAGCATAGCTGAGCCTTTCGGATCATAAGACCGATGTATAGAAATAATTTGTTTCGAAATTGTCCGCGTGGTCTTCTAGTGCCCCTATTAGATCAGAATCAGTCATAGACATACATACCGAATGCTCGCCATGACCCTATGACCAACATTTGTATATGTATAGCCTTAGCTGATGTGGCTTTTCTAATAGGTAGTTCTTTCACTCATTGATTGTCTTCAAAACCTTGTCAAGTATAGAAAATTGATTTTATTTCATTTATGACTACATTGAAGCTACATTTTACTTATCGAGTATTAGGTATTATTTTATGTTTTTATCCCTATTGATATTATCAAGGCCAGAATTCCCAGTGAGTGAAGAATTTTATAGTACTAGAACACCATAGAAGATCGCTAAACATTACCTAATCATGGAACGGCTTTTTGCTCTATTATTTTAAGTAGATGCTATTGATCTCCCTTTGCTCCTATCCGCAACCCGGTGCACGCGCCCTGTTGGTTTTCGAAAACCTCGAAGAAGATTACAAACCGTCAATGGCATTCCCAATTACTACCCCACATTGCACATTCAAGGGTCTGACTGTGCTCCTAACCCACCCTCAGTTTGTAATCTTCTCGCCAGTTTGAAATTATATTTTCCCGAAGTGAAAGTAATTTTGATGAGTGATAGCCGTACTATGCAGTAGTTTAACCAGAATCTTTAGGTCAGAAGACAAAATCTAAATTTTGTAATAAAAAGGTTGCCATTGTTTTGAAATTCACCCAATATCTAATCAAAGCTACTAACAACAGCGATCAATCATCAAAACTCATCGCTCCCTGGAAAATATAATCCCAAGCCCAGGGCATATCAAGGGATTTTTTATTGCCATAAAAATAGGATAAATATTGTGGAGTTTTGAATAACAGTGTGTCAGAGATCAGAGTCCGTTGCATAGAGCCTTGTTCTAAACGTGGCAAGAATGTTTGGGCTACGTGATATGATCCATGCCTCCAACAGCGGCTACGGAGATGGTGTTTCTGTTCGAGCATAACGCCAATGTCATGAGCAGCATATTTGATCATGCCATTTTCTCCAGAAAAGACAGCTGAAACTGAAAGATTACATGAAAGTCTATTTACGACACATGAACAAATTCAACTGATACTTAACAACAGCGTAAAGCAACAACCCTAGATTAGTTGAATTCTGGATATTTAGATGTCTTAGATGAATCACTCTGTTTACACAAGATCGATTACTATTTTGAGAAATAACTTCATTTGTAAACCATTGACGCGTACTTAGTGAAATAGCGATGAAAAAATAAACAGTATTGGTTGCTAGGCCTACCAACAATGTTTGTTACCCATCTGCAGCATAGTCAACCTTGTTGAATGAGCCACAAATGATTCTGAAAAATGATGCAGTATTTTCACCGAAATGATAGGATCAAATCAAAGCCTTTTTGGATTGAAAAATAAGGATCGTGCATTCTCTTTCTCCTTGTTTTATGAATCAAAGCAACGCAATGCAAAGGCAATTTTGAAGACTGAATAGAGCATGTCACGGTATAACTGAAACACGGTATTTGGAACACATAAGCAACCGTGCCCTAATACCGTGTGTTGGCACCAGGCGATTACATTCTAACATTATTTTTGTTTGCTTGTGTGTGCAACTTTAGTTCAAGTTTGTCATGGCTGTGTAAATAGGGGGAGATCCCCCAGTACCGGACACTTAAGCCACTAAATTCATATTTCGAAAAATATTGATTTTATGGGCTCGTGTTACCCATTTGTGATAAATATTATCATTTTTATAGTGTACAAAAATAAATTTGAAAATATAAACATGAATTTTGACATTACATTTTGATGATGTATTTAAGTACCAAATTGATCGATCTTGAAAGGTGGCACCCAATACCGGACACGATCTAGAAATGCCTCGAAATCTGAAAATTTGAACATCATTGAATGTGTACACTATAGGAATGGTTTATAATTACCAATTCAATGCATTTGCATCATTTACAAGTATAATTTGAGTTTTTATTATTTTGCTAGATGCCTATCAAAAACATCTTCCATATATGATGAAAAATAGCACATTTTACGATGTTGTTCTGAATGTTAATTCTTACTAATTTTATTGCATGTTTGATACCATGATAGACGGAACCCATGAAAAATGAAAGTATTTTGAGACACTGACGCAATAATTACAAAGATATCATATAACAAATCAAGCTGTCCGAAACTGAGGGACAGAAGGTGCTTAACGAAAATTGTAATTTGTCCATATTTAGTTCGATTATGGTACAAAATACATTCATACTATCATATTAGGATTATGTTCGATCATGCTTGCGTGATCCAAAGTATTTTTTCATATTCAAAATAATTACTAAATAGGCTCAAAATTAAGGGGATACGTCAATTTTTTAAAGATTTTCAAACTTTTCTACTTTTTTAAAAAGGCATGCATATTTCAAGGATGTGTTATTCTACGCAAACATTAGTCTCCATAATAGCTTTCTTTTCTACTAATACACCTTCTTGATTGGACCATGATTTCTCAATGTTTCGACTTTGTCCGGTATTGGGTGCTGTCCGGCACTGGGGGATCTCCCCCTACTACTTAATGTGCTAACGTTTGTGACAATCATTTGGAAAAATAAATAATAAATATAATGAGCTAAAAATCCACATTATTCCCAAATACCTAGCAAAAGGCAAACTGAACGTCACCAATAGTATTAATGTCAACTTCGAATAGATTAATTATTTGAAATGGGCATCAATTCTATCAATGACGCAGAATGTCCATTGGATCACATCCGAGATATTATTGCGTCTATGCCATATGAATTATGACGCGGCTTTAAGCAAAAAATGCCTACAGGTACTACAGGTTACGCCTTTGGTTTCCATCAGAGGCGCGTCCACGTTCGAAACCATGGGTAGGACCTGGGAGGGAGAAACCAATACAAAATTTCGGTACGTCATAGTGAGCCGGGATTCCGCTGTCACGAACTGTCACTGTGAGCCCAGATCTCAAACATTGGACTAACATGGAAAAAGCGCGTAACTGATTGAAACACAATTTCGCATTTCATCAAAAGTGACAAAAATTGAATGAAAATCAATTCATGCACATAATGCAAGTAATGTCACGTGAGCACCTTTCAACTGATTGAATATGAAGCATTGAAAAACGCATAGTTTTACTTTTTCCAATGAAAATTCATATTTAGTGCATAGAAAACTGTGGCACTTTTTCCATGTTTGTCAGCAAAGATCGAAAGTACACAACAAAAGAAAACTAGCGGTTTTCTCCAAGCCTGCCTTGATTGTTGTTGGCAAGCTGGAGTTATCTTGCAATTCAAACAAACGTTGTTCTATATTTCGTGTGTAGTATCGGTGCCTCCCTACCAGGGTAGGACAAACGTTGGTAAATATTGTGTGCACAGTGAAGCAAAGAAAAAATAAACCCTGGACTTGGAATTGAAGTTTACTATTTTTGAGGGGCTTAAGCGCTATAAGTGACATTTTGGTCGGTTTTGAGTTGAGTTGAGGGAATACTACTGTTTTCAAACGTTCTAGTGATTGAAAATTGAAACTTCTATATGAGTACATTTTGTGAGTTCATTGTGAAATTCCTAACTCTTCAAAGATTTTATCCAGCGATTCCTCCATCGCTTTTCCTGGGACATTCTCCAAGATTCGCGGTCAAAACATCTTCTAAAATTCAAATAATTAATAATAAATCAGAAAATTCTAGCGTTTTCCCTCAATATTGTGTATTCGGTTTTATACACCTTCAGTAATCGCTCTAGATTTCGTCTAAGATTCCTACAAAAAATCTCTAGTAATTATTTGAGATTTTTTCAAGTAGGCCTTATATTTTTTTGTGGCGTTGTTCCAGGAATATCTCCAGGGAAATGCAAGGGATATGTTTCTGCAAAATAAATCTAAGAACTATTTCTAAGGAAATCCTAGTAAATAAAACTTTTGTAAGTTAATCCTTAATGAACAAGGATCGTTGCAATAACTCCTGAATCCTTCAAGAAGATTTTCTATACAATTTCTTAATGTAATCGAACAAAAATCAATCAAATCTCGGAATAGTATTCTACAGGATTTTCTGGAAGAATTACTCGAAAAACATTGGACAGAATCTTCACAGAAATTTGTGTAGGAATGATCGGAATTATTGACAAAAAAAATTGCTGTTGTGCAAACTGGTGTGGAAATTAGAACAAACTTTTAAACTTTTTAAAAATTGCATGGTATTTGAAAATTTTTTGGAAGAACGACATGAGTAATACTTGGATGAAATGCTGGACAATTCCTAGAAAAAAAATGGATTTCTGGGAGAAAACGTTGATGAATTTTTGAAGGAATCGTCATGAACAGGCAGAGGTATTCTCGCAGGGTTTCTTGAAAAAAAAAAAAAATCATCAAGCTTTTTTTCAAACACACTGGAATAAATCTTTGTTGAATTCCTCGGAAGAAATACTGTAGAAATCATTGGAAGATCGCCTAGAGTAACTACTGGAGAATTCGATTGAAGGATTAGTTAAAATATCTGTAATAAATTCTATGGAAAAAAGCTATGCAAAAATAATATCTGAGGTAGAAGCTTTAGAGTTCTGAAGGATTTCCTGGAGCAAATTCTTCTAAGCGTCCTTTAAAAAATTGCTGGATGAATTTCTGGAAGAATGCGTAAATAAATCTTTTGAAGAATTTCTGGAGAGATCCCTGTAAGAGACCCTGAAAGTATTCTGAATAAAATCACTATGATAGTTCCTGAAGCTTTTTCTCGGGGAATCCGAGACGAAGCTCTTGAAGAGCCTGTTGAACCCGTTATAGAGTCTGAAGATTTCTTTGGAGCATGTACAATGTTGGATCAGGATTCAATGCAAGCAAAATGAGGAAAAATATACTTTAGAGACCATTTTGGTTAACACCTTCCATGAAAAATTGAAACTTTTTAGAGACTTGCATTAAAAAAGAGACCAAGCCTCCAAAATGAAATCGACTACCAGTTCTGTTTTAAGGATCATTCATTGGATCATCTTTTATTATCATACGTATTAAAAAATGTGAATATCCCTTGTATGCATGTACTTTTGAATCGTGGGTAGGACAACCCTGTCCTACCCAGGTGTTTTCGTGCGTAGTACATGTCCTACCTGTCCTACCCACTTCCCGCGCCACTGGTTTCCATAATATGGGCTAATGGATTATGCCATCCCATCGCGGCAAGGTCGCATAACCAAGGGGAGGGATTTTGTGTTCCAAAATTAGAAAAATTGGGTAAATAACAAAAATACAAAACAGTCAGGTTTTCCAGTTAAAATTCCCGTATCAATTAAAATCGCGATATGCACATCGTAGATAAAACCGCCAAAATTTTGCTCTGTTGTTTAGGCCCCCAAATGGAATTGAAAATAATTGTTGGATTCATTCAAATTTCACCATAAACGGATTACCCTTTCTAAAATTAAGTCTCTAAAAACTTACCGCGTTCAGGTGTTTTCCATCCAGTGTGACAATTTTCTTGATACTTTCCACTTGGGCCTTCAGCTTGGATCGAAGGTTCAAAATTTTCTCCTTGCTCTGTAGATTAAAGTAATGCTCCTGGGCTTTCTTGACGGTCGCATAGCACTGGTCAATCCTCGAGCGCCATGTATTGAGCAGGGCCTCGCTTGGCACAGAGAACCCGGTTGAGGCCGATTTGGCAGCTGCCACAGCAGCAACGGCAGCAGTTTTCTGTTCCTCCAAATCTTTCAACCGTGCCTTCAACCGATCGATCTCGGCTGCTTGCTCGTTGACCTTCTTGACGAGGAACTCCTTCGGCACATTGGTTGGAATGATGTTCTGCCTGAGGGTCGTTCGGATCTTCTTCGCTCGGGATGCATATTTCAGTGTGTTGTACGTATCGTCGTAGGTTAGCGAGGAAGGGGACACATTCGCGATCATTAACGTTTGGCAATTTCCTCCCAAACTGTCCTTGAGAATACGAGTGAGATTCGAATCTCGATAGGGAATGTGTTTGAGGCCGTCAGCTAGCTTATTGATGCAATTGCCCAAAGCCAA
This sequence comes from Aedes aegypti, assembly GCF_002204515.2. NCBI lineage: Eukaryota > Metazoa > Arthropoda > Insecta > Diptera > Culicidae > Aedes > Aedes aegypti. Next base: position 112,626,213 of record NC_035108.1, on the reverse strand, counting down.
CAAGCTTTTGTTGATATTGGCGCCCTCTTTGAACCTAATTCCGATTCCTTTCGTGCTAGCCGCCCGTTCGCTTCCAGCGAGATCAATCATAGACAGTTTTACAGTTCGCTTCTGACCCGTACTCTTGTCCACCATTCTTATGTGCACCTGGAAGATTGCGTGACTTCGACTGCTCTCGGCATTCGCATCCGTTGGATGTTGCGTTCGATTTTGATTGCCCAGGGCCAACAAATCCAGCAGCTCTTCGGCATTGTGAATCTGCTTCAGGATCAATCCACTGACCACCACGCCACTGGAGTCCTCTCGGAGTTTCAAAGGACCGGTTTTGGTCAGCAGGTTCATCACGAGCTCATTATAAACCTCCAAATAGGATATGCCGATGTCAAACTTTCGCGAGGTGCTCAAGCTGTCGATCTGTCGGAAAAGTTCCTTCATCGTCAGAAACGTAATTCCCCGGCATTCCTCGTTGCCCAGCATGGTGAAAGTTTTTCCCGCCCCGGTCGCTCCGTACACGAACACCGAACAGTTGTAGCCATCCATCACGGATTGGACCAACGGTTTGGTGCACGTTTCGAAGATGGCCTCGTTGTTAGCCTCGGCGTCGAACACTTCGTCGTACTCCATGGTGAGTTTTTTCTTGACCCGTTTTGTGATGTCCCGGTGGGTCTGTTTCATCCCGTGGAAGAAAAACTCATCCTCGTCCTCGTCCGGGTCAAACATCAGGGTGGTGTGGTCGAGAACCTGTGTAGATATGAGATTAGACAAAATTTTATTGAATGTCACTATTCAATTTGCAAATAATAATGTACAATGCAAAAAAAATTTCAGTATTCCCTGAAATCCGAAAACAGTTACAATTAACACTCTTTTCCCCTTGGAACTCCATTGATTTTCAGTGAACCTAATAGAATGAATCTTATGAAATAGTTAGAATAGCGAACCTAGAAATAGTCCAGTTCATAAAACAATATCTCGTTAAGCGCTTGCAAATCGTAGGGCAAAGCATCTAAAGCTTTCTAAAATGATGAAATTCAAAAGAGTCATTACTCATATATTCATTTATTGTTTTTTTTTTTTTTAAGTTAAGAGCATTGCAATTATTTCAATGGGTAAGAATGACGCAACCGAACATTCACGTCTCACATAAGTTCTGCAAACGATACGAGCTAGGAAAATGTGATTCTTACTAAAAATGGCATCGCCGAACACGATTCCGTTGTCAAAACTTTCATAAGTATGCTCAATTATGCAACATTAACGAATTACTGTAAAGAATATAGAATTCGCTTAGGTAATTGCCTACTTTAAGGCGTATTCCGTGGTTCGTGGTGTTATTAATTTTAAAATTACTTAAAAAGTAAATGACTTGTAAGCGTATGGCCTTCATATTCGGTTTCGGGGGCCATGATTTAAGTAAGCAACGACATTTCCAATATTACCGAACATTGTTTACATAGGTGATCAATGTTACCCCATATCAGCTAAATCAAAAATTCACTTAAAACATTTTTTTAAACATGCTTAAGTCTTTCAAAAAACAAAATGCAGTATATAGTCACGAGCTATGGGTGGCAGTACTTGTTTTAAAAATATAAAATTTGCAACATTTGCATTTTCAAACGAAATATTTAAGAAATATTAAAAAAATTGATCAATGTTACCCCGGATTACGGTACTACAACACGTACACTAACACAAGCAAACTTGTTAGACGCAAAAAGTAATTAGTTTGAAAATTGTTTTCTATCAATCAAAAATCCATTGTACCTCTGTCTAAAAACGAATTCTATTATTTTTTTTAGACACATGGTGAGCATTTCAGTTCTAATTGAATGAATCACAATGAAAAATATGTTATTTTTTATAAATAAATACAAATATATTGGACATGGTACACTTACCCCTACTTTTTAATGGGGTGGCGTTGGCAGACTGCTTACGAGAATTTTAATAAGCTTTAATATCCGCAAATGTTGTTTTCCTTTATTTTGTTCCATTCCCAGCTTGAATTTGTCAAATTGACCATAGAAAAATTGAATTAATCCACCTAAAAGTTTTTTTTTAACCTTTCTGGCATAAAAAAATATAAAAAGAATAATAATTTCAAAATTCACACGAACTTTGCGTGGTTTATCTAAGTTGAGTTGTAAAAGAGCAAAATATACTAATTTTCCAATCGAAAGCATAGTATCGTACCTTATTTGACCATATATATTGTTCTAGACAAATGATACACATATATTCATAAATAAAATAGAACGATTTCAGTTTGTTATTCAAAAGTAAATGTAACTAATATTTTTAAACCAAGAGTGTTTTTCGAAAATATCGTTAGGAATTATCTTACAATACTTCTGAATAACTTATGCGTATAAATAGATGCATTTTCCACAAATTTTTCTACTTACAATGTATTTTTTTTTGTTCAAATTAGTATGAGCTAATATATACATACTTTTGATTATATTTTGATTAAATAAAGATACTTTTTAATTTTAAAGTATTTAAATGTAACATTACTAGCACTAATAACAAAAACGAGGGTTATATGATTCTTATCAAACATAATCACACTACATTTGTTTCGAGAACAGATGTTTTTTAATGGTGATCCACTTAGGGGTAGTCGGGGCGGTTTGGCCAATGGGGTGGAATGAGCACCCTTGAAAACTGCACAAATTCTTGAAATTTCATCTGAAATAACATGCAACCCTAAAGCTGACAAGGAAATGAAGCAATAGACATCCTAGAAGTCAGTGTTCTAAACTCTAAGAAAAATAAATAAATGAAGTTCGAAAAAACTGCCCATATTGCCCCGAATGGCTCTTTCAAATTCCAACATTTCAGAATTATAAAATTTGAGTGTTAGAATGATTTTTAAAATTCAATCTTTTTGCACGGAGTGTTTATAACTACTAGTAACTTTCAAGTGTGGTGAAAAAAATAATTGATTTTTTAGAATATCTGAGATAATTTTACAACCAAATATAGGGTGCTCATTTCACCCCATCGGTAAAAAATCGTCTAAAAAAGATACAAATTTTGAAAAATTTCTCATTCATTCGGGAATATTATAAGACAACGGAAATCATACAGATCTAGTGTATTGATCTAAGAATTGTTGGAAATCACGCAAAAACCCAAAGTTTCCCTAATATTTTCAGCACTTTAATTGACTTTTTCTTAAGGTGGCCAAACTGCCCCTTTTTCCCCTACCCCACCATGGTGGGACAAGTGGATCATTTGGCGCAAATTTTTAAGTCTCTCATACTCAATACATAACAATCAGAAAAACCGGAATAAATGACAATTTGAAGTATAATAGTCCCTTATTTGTTATCCACAGAAAAAATGTTTGAGTTACATTATTCACGTTAGCAGTACATAACAATGAAGCTAACTATTGATTTTTCTGTATCCACTTACCCCACGGTACCTTATTTTATTGTTATTCTTGAAGCTGGTCAACATTTTTGACATAAATCCTAGTTTATCTTCTCAGCAATCTTCAAAGGATTTGGTCAATAATCTCAAAAGATTAACAAAAAACTTGCCAAGAATACCTAAAGACCTCGCTATTTATTTATTCATCAAAGATCTAGCCTTGAAATTTGGCGTGGATGATTCGATGTATGCGCTGTGAATCTGACGAAATCTATACAACATCTCGTCTGGGCTTTTATAACAACATTGTCATAGATCAAAGAATAGTCAAACTAGTAATCCAGACAAGGTTTCATCAAGAATCAAGATAAACAAAAACCTCTGAAATCCACCAAACGGAGTTCTTAATAAGTCAGTTCAGAATTTTAGTAGATCGCCCTAGATACACTCCCGTGCAAAAGTTTGGGTTCACCCCCCAAAAAACATACAAAAGTGTTCTATCCATATCTCTGCGATTACACGTCCAATTGAAACTCTTTAAGCCGCATTCGAGAGGCAAAGAGTTATTCTTACTTCGTATGTATTTTTCCAAAAACATTTTTTGAATTTTGTATACTAAATTTTTACTTAAAGTTGTGACATTTTTCAAAAAACACACTGAAAAACCATATCTAATTTCCTCAGCATTGGATCGACCAAAATTTTGAATCAAAGTGTCATTAGAATCGTAATCTTATATTTTTTGAAGAGACCTCACGAAATTTTGGCGGAAAAATCTGGAAAGTATTCAAAATCAATGAAACGGTCAGTCAAGTCATCGTGCAAGAGTTTGGGTTCATCCCTCAGTATGGTGTATCGTGCAAAAGTTTGGGTACACCTGAACTTACCTTAATCTGTGAAATCTCAAACCAATCATGTACGCGCCATTATTTGCGCTCAAAAAAGCTTTAAACTATTAAAATCGGTTGAAAAATGGCAGAGATATTGACAAAAATGATGTGCGTGCGGCTCTGCCTTTGGTTTCCATCATATGGGCTAATGGATTATGCCCTCCCGTCCCGGCAGGGTCGCATATCCAAGGGGAGGGACTAAAAATGGCCGGAAGAATTCGCTGTAAATGTGCATTAATCTGTACAAAATCTCTTCAGGAATCTGATAAGGACCAAGGAAGTATCATAACAAAGCTTCACCAAATATCACAAGGCAACCACCGAACAGGAACACTTGATGAATCTGTCTAGGATTTCAGTAGAAAACCACCTAGCTCTCCCAAGCTAATTGCTAAAATCCTTTCAGCTTAGTTTTCCACCAACCGCTAGAAATATGCTTAGAATGTCAAGAGAAATCGACATCTTTTATACAATTAACTAATCTTTTATACAATTAACTTAACATTTTATTAGCAATCCTCAGATAACTATTTTTTCAGTGACTTTTTAGAGAACTTTCAAGTAACTCAAAAGTCAATTATCGTCTAAATTTTTGTTAGGATTTCTGCAAAAATCTCATGCTATGAAACTTAAAAGAAGGCTATCAAGCATCAAGGAAATATTCAGGAGTCCCTAAGTACTCTTTCAGAGATTGTTCAAGGATTTCAATAATGTTTCATAAGATCCTATAAGATCCATAAGATTCCTATTCCTGAAAAGAAATCACCTAAATTGTTAGAAAAAAAAACTGAAAATCTCTCCAGCAAACCAATGATTTTAAAGGACACTGATAAAAAATACTAGAAACCGTTAACCCGTTAACTATTTCTTAACTTCGAAATAAATCGGGAGTGCCACGGTCTATGTAGAATGCTCGCTCAAGTTCAGCTTCAGCCGCGACTCATTCTTTCCCATACTTTCTCCGGAGATTCCAACTTTACTTGACCTTAGGAGAACTCTTTCTTGGCCGTTTCAGAGCTTATGCGCTTTTATGGTCGATTACCTAGCTTTGGCGCATAGGTAAGTCGTAATTTAAATGCTTTAGCGTACCTCAACCGTACCCCCCAGATTGATGCTCATGTTGGTGCTATGTTTGACCGTGTGTGATGCTGTTTGACGAACCAATTTGACAGTTTGTGAAACCAATTTGACGGTTGACGAATCGATCGGCCAAAATCAAACGAGTTTGATTTTGCTCAAACCACCGGTGGGCGGAGCCAAATGTTCGACGAACCGATCGTACCGTCTGTAGGGATGTTGCACGAACATCGACGTCATCATGTCAAATTGAAGCTTCGACGACCCAGGAACTGCCGATGCAGATGGGTGGAAAGTCAAAATGCGTGAATTTACGCAGCGTCGGTGCCATGTGATCTATCAAATGCCCGCTCTTGAGTTGTTTCTATATATAACCGTTTTCTTCACCAAGGATTCTTTAATTATTCCTCAACCTATTTCTCCATCTTCAGGGTTTCCATCAGGAATTTAACCATGAATTTCTCCAGGTAATCCTCTTGTAATATCTTTAGGAATTCTTCCAAAACTACTTCATGATTCCACCATGAATTTAATCAACATGTTATCCTAGGGGGGTCCGTAGCCTTGAGGTAACGCTTTCGCTTCATAAGCGGAAGGTCATGGATTCAATTCCCAGCCCCTCCAAAAAAATAACCCGTCCAGCCACCAGAAGACGCCGCACGGAGGACCGTGCTTAGGGGAGCACATCCATCCTCCGTCAGTATCAGATGGAGACTGAGACAAACTGACCCACTTCGCAGGCAGCTAGCCTCAAACGACTCAGGAACACGGCAAAACGAACCACCGCAAGAGCAATTGACTATGGCTTATGGAAATCGATTGGACCAACAGCAGAGCACTCTCCTACCTGCTCGGTGTGAGAGCAAAAGAGCAGAAGAGAGTGAAAGCAGATGTAAATATAGAATAGCTAAAAATAAAACTGTATCGGTAAGGAAGATACAGATAAACTGATTCCGGCACAGTAGTGGCCACGAGCACGGAGTGCCTTAAAAAAAAAAAACAATGTTATCCAGTGATTTAACAAGAAATTCCTGTAAGAATTTCTTTATAAATTCCTTCCGAAAGTTCGCTTGGAATTCCTCATGGGATTCTATCAGGAGTTCCTAAGCGATTCCTCTGAGAATCAGGAGTTCTTCTTCTTCTTGGCGTTACGTCCTCACTGGGACAGAGCCTGCTTCTCAGCTTAGAGTTTAATGGGCATTTCCACAGTTTTTAACTGAGAGTTTTCTTTGCCAAAGTTGCCATTTTCGCATTCATATATCGTGTGGCAGGTACGATGATACTCTATGCCCAGGGAAGTCAAGGAAATATCCATTACGAAAAAATCCTTGACCGACCGGAAATTTAAACCAGAAACCTTCAGCAAGGTTTTGCTTTGTAGCCGCGGACTCTGATCACTCGGCTAAGGAAGGTCTCTAGAATCAGAAGTTATTCTAGGAAATTGAACACGCAGTTCCTTCAGGGTTTTTATCAGGACTAGCTCTAGGGATTCCATCGGAAGTTCCTCTAGGAATTCCATCAAGAATTCTTCAGGGGGTTTCATCAGATGTTCGTCTAGAGATTCCATCAGGAATTCTTCAGGGATTCCATCTGGAATTCCTCCAGAGATTCGATCAGGTGTTCTTTCAGGGATTCCACCTGAAACTCAACTAGGTATTTCATCAGAAGTTTCTCCTGTCATTCTATCAGGAGATATTTCAGAGATTCCACCTGGAATTGCTCTATGGACTCTGTCCGTCGTTGCTCTAGGGATTCCATCAGGAGTTCTTCTCGGGATTTTAACAGAAATTCCTCCAATGATTCCATCCAGAGTTCCTTCAAGAATATCTTTACAAATTCTTCCAAGGATTTCTTCAGGAGTTCCCCCAGGGATTTCATCAGGAGCTCCTGTAGTGATTCTATCGGGAGTAGCTTTAGGGCTTCTGGAGATTTCATCAGGGGTGGAAAGTCAAAATGCGTTTTGACCCTCCAGGGATTCCATCAAGAGTTCCTTCTGAATTTTCACCCGGAATTCTTCAAGAGATTAAATCAGATATTCCTCGAGGAATCCCATCAATGTTTCTTCTAGGAATATCAGAAGTTCCTCTAGGGATTCTATCAGGAGTTCTATCCGGAAACTTATCAGAAATTCTTCCAGGGATTTTATCAGGAGTCCCTTCAATGATTAGGAGTTCCTTCAAGAACATCTATTGACAGGAGTTCTTCCAAGGATTCCATCAGGAGTTCCTATAGAGATACTATCTGGAATACCTTAGGGCTTCCATTAGAGTTCTTCTGGGGATTGCATCAGGAGTTCCTCCAGAGTTCTTTCAGAAATTCCACCTGGATTACCTCCAAAGATTCAATTAGGATTTCTTCCAGAGATCATATAAGGAATTCCTTGAGGAATTTCATCAGGACTCCTTCTAGGGATATCATAATTCTTCTAGGGATTCTTACAGGAGTTCCATCAGAAATTCCTCCAGGGATTCAATAAGGAGTTCCTTCAGCGATATCAACTGGAACTTCTCCAGGGATTCTATCAGGAACTCCTTCAACAATATATTTAGGATTTCCTCAGGAGTTCCTCCAGGGATTCTATCAGGAATTCTGATAGGGATTCTATTAGAAGTACCTTTAGGGCAACCATTAGAGTTCTTCTGATGATTTTATCAGGAGTTTCTCCAGAAATTCCACCAAGAGTTCCTTCAGAGATTCCAGCTAGCATTTCTTCCGAGATTCTATTAGGACTTCTTCAAGAGTTCATATCAGGAGGTCACCTAAGAATTCCATCAGGATTTTCTAGAGATATCATGAGGAAATTCGCTAGTCATTCTATCAGGAGTTCCATCAAGAATTTTATCAAGAATTCCTCCAAGGGTTCCATCAGGAATTCCTCTGGATTCCGTCAGGAATTCCTTCAAGAATCATCATTAACTTCTTCAGAAGTTTTAACAGGAGTTCCCTTAGAGATTCCATCAGGAGTTCCTCTAGACTCTAGAGATTGTATCAGAAATTTCTTCAGAGATTTCACGTGGATCCTCGAGGGATTACATCAGAAGTTTCTTCTGGGGATAACATCAGGATCTCTTCTGGGAATTACATCAGGAGTTCTTCTGGGGATTTCAAGAAGAGTTCCTTCAGGGGTTTCATAAGCATTTTCTTTAGACATTCCACCTGGAATTCCTTCTGGGATTCTATCAAGAGTTTAGGGAGTATCAGGAGTTCCCCTGAGTCTTCCAATAGGAGTTTCCAAGGATTTCCATCAGGAGCTCTTCTAAGGATTTTATCAGGAGTTCCAATAGGGATACAATTAGGAATTCCTACAGGGCAAAACAACAGAAGTCGTTTTTGGCATTTCATCACTAGTTCCCAAGGGATTCCATAAGGAGTTCTTCTAAGGACTTTATCAGGAGTTCCTCTAGGGTTTCCATTTGGAGTTCCTTCAGAGATTCCACCTGGAATTTCTACAGGAATTCTATCAAGAGTTTCTCTAATGATTCTATCAGGAATTACTACAGGGATTACATCACAAGTTTTTCCAAGGATTCCATCTGAAGGAGTTCTTCAATAGATTTTATTGGGTATTTCTGCAGGGATTCCATCGGAAGTTCTTTCATAGATTCAAATTGAAAAATTTCTAAGACTTTATTATAAATCCTCCTGGGATTCCATCAGAAGTTCTGTCAGGGATTCTATCAGGAATTCATCTAAAGGATCCTTCAGGAATCCCTCTAGGGTTATTCTGGGTTAATTTATTATGAATTCTTTTCGAAGTTTATTAGGAGATACTACCCGAACTTATAGAGAATAAGAAAAGAATAATTCCTTCAGCAAAATCTCCAACGATTCTCGAAGATTATCAGGATTTCAACCAGGGATTTGATCAGAAATTTCTTATAAGTATTCCATTACCGGCATAACTCAAGAGATTCCTTCCGGAATTTCTCAAAGGATTCCTCGCGGAATTCATCATGGGGATCTTCCCGGATTTCCTTAAGAAATCAATTCCGGAAATCCTCAGGGGATTTCTCTGGATTTTTCAAGGAATTTCTCGTGGAATAACTTCAGGGAATCTTGGGGGTTTTCAGGAACCCTCCAGCGATATTACCAGACATTTATTATAATAGTTTTGCCTGTAATTTAGGAATCTACCAATATATCATCCAATGACTCCATCAGAAATTCCTCCTGGGATTCAAAACAGGAATTCCTTCAATTATCCAATTATACAATAACGAATTTTCTATGCGATTTGATCACAATTTCTTATAAAGATTCCACTAGTAATTCCTTCAGATACTTTAACAGTATTTTCCCTAATTATATCACCTGTAATTTAGAGAGTAGAGAAGTTTTTTAATCAATTTCACAAGGAGTTCTTCTAGCGTTAACACTGGGAATATCACCAGAGTTTCGCTAGAATTACCACCAGAAAAATCTACCAGAGTTTTGCCAGAAGTTCAACCATAAAATACTTCAAAGGTGTGACGAGGATTGTGCTTCAGGATTATCATAAATTCCTCCAGGGAGTTAACTGATATTTACTCAGAGTTTCAAAAAACACATACACTCCCGTGCAAAAGTTTGGGTTCACCCCCTCAAAAACATACAAAAGTGTTCTGTCCGTATCTCTGTGATTACACGTACAATTTAAAATCTTTAAGTCGCATTCGAAAGGCAAAGAATTATTCTTACTTCGTATGTAAGGACTGTTCATTTTATAAAGTGGACACCTTGTGCATGCTGTATCTTTCTTATTAATCAATGAAATTTCGATCGGTTTTTTGCACATCGTTCGACTAGTATTGTACAATGTTGTGATAATAAAAATTCTCCAAAATAATTAAATTTCACACGAATATGGAACAACGATTAGATCGGTCGATTTTTTGAGGTTATCAAAATCAATGATTGTAAGAAATTGGCTGGAAAATTCGATAATTTATATTTTCTATTTTCAAAAAAGGCTTGTTCTTCGAAAGCATCATCAATCAGAAGCCAGATGGAAAAAATCAAGTTATTTTTGGAGCAACAATTTTACAGATATAATAAAATCAATTTTCCCGTATATTTTTAAAGAATTTTTTTTTTAATTTGATGGGAATTGATATGAGTAGATTTTTTTGTGTAAAAGTACGTCCTGACGGAAGTCCTAGTATAGTATTAATATGAAAAATAACTTACGCCTTCATAGAGTTACTTAGTAAGTCCCCACGTCACATTCAAAGCACAACAGAAACACAATTGCTTTATTCTTAGAAGACCTATCAAAGTACATTGACAATCATCAAAATTGGCAACACTGCTGTAATAAAATCGATTTTATTTTCCCCATATTATTTTCATAATATGTTATTCTGAGATTACCAATTGAAAAATTCGGAGAAAACTTTTTACAATTTGCTGTAGATCGATAAATATGCGTACATGATTTTAAAAGTATGAGACTTTTTAGTAAAACTACCATAAACAGTAAAATTTATACTTAAGACTGTGGTTTAATCTCACGATTTAGCTTTCGTTTATACTAATATAGTTTCTTTAGTAATCCAAACTAGTTTTAAACACGCTTTTTACTGTTCTCTTTTGCCGGGAGTGAAAGGATGGTGTATCAGCAAATTTGGCCATAAATGGGTAAATCACTAAAGTTACCTAATGTCATAGAATGGTGGAATATAATTGATATTTTTAAAGCTTTACCTTTTTTAGCTTTTTTTACATTTGTTCATAAAAATAAGGATTTTTGTTTTGCGAAAAATAATGTTAAACTTTGACGGACAGCTTGTTTTTGGAAAAACTTTTTAGCTCTTCAACCAAAAGCATTTTCAAAGATTTTATATTTTTATAGCATTTTAGAATAATAGGTCAACGATACACAGAAAACCGATTACGATTTTATCAATAAATAAAAAAGATATAGCATAAACAAAGTGTCCACTTTATAAAATGAACAGTCCTTATTTTTCCAAAAACATTTTCTCAATTTTGTATACTAAATTTGTACTTAAGATTGTGACATTTTTTCAAAAAACACACTGAAAAATCATATCTAATTTCCTCAGTATTGGGTCGACCAAAATATTAAATCAAAGTGTCATTAGAATCGTAATCTTATATTCTTTGAAGAGACCCCACGAAATTTTGGCGGAAAAATCTGGAAAGTATTCAAAATCAATGAAACAGTCAGTCAAGTCATCGTGCAAAAGTTTGGGTTCACCTGAGCAGCACGCACTTCATTTTTGTCAATATCTCTGCCATTTTTCAACCCATTTTAATAGTTTAAAGCTTTTTTGAGCGCAAATAATGGCGCGTACATGATTGGTTTGAGATTTCACAGATTTAAGAAAGTTCAGGTGAACCCAAACTTTTGCACGATGACTTGACTGACTGTTTCATTTATTTTGAATACTTTTCCGATTTTTCCGCATGAGTGCTCTTCAAAGAATATAAGATTACGATTCTAAAGACACCTTGTTTTAAAATTTTGGTCGATCCAATGCTGAGGAAATTAGTAATGTTTTTTCGATGTGTTTTTTGAAAAATGTCACAACTTTAAGTACAAATTTAATATACAAAGTTTAAAGAATGTTTTTAGAAAAATACATACGAAGTAAGAATAACTCTTTGCCTTTCGAGTGCGGCTTCTTCTTCTTTCTGACGTTACGTCCTCACTGGGACAGAGCCTGCTTCTCAGCTTAGTGTTCTTATGAGCACTTCCACAGTTATTAACTGAGAGCTTACTTTGCCAATGACCATTTTTGCATGTGTATATCGTGTGGCAGGTACGAAGATACTCTATGCCCTGGGTAGTCGAGAAAATTTCCAACCCGAAAAGATCCTCGACCGGTGGGATTCGATCCCACGACCCTCAGCTTGGTCTTGCTGAATAGCTGCGCGTTTACCGCTACGGCTATCTGGGCCCCTGCCGAGTGCGGCTTAAAGAGTTTGAATTGGACATGTAATCACAGAGATATGGACTGAACACTTTTGCATGTTTTCTAGGGGGTGAACCCAAACTTAAGCACGGGAGTGTATCTCTAAATGCCTCAGGATGAATCCCTAAAGTAGACCTAAAAGATTTTTTTTTTCATTTCTGAAAAAAAATCCATGGAGATATATCTCTAGAAATACTTGGAGGTATCACCAAAGAGATCAATAGATCAATTCCTAGAGAGTTTCCTGGAGAGATTCCTTAGTATATTTCTGGAAGCAATCCCTGAAAGAGTTTCTGAAAGATTCTCTAAGTTAATTCCTGGTAGATTCCTTGGAAAAAATCCTTCAAGAAATACTGGATGGAAATGATGGATCAATTCTTTTAGGAATTCTTGGAGAAATTTATATTACATTATTGAAGTAATTCCTGCAAAAATCCCAGGACGAATGCCTCGTAGGGTCCCTTCAGAGATAAAAGGAAGAATCTATGGAGGAAACACTGGTGGAGTTTATAAAAATTTTTACTGAAGATTCTCTCTAGAGGAATACCGAAGGGTAACCAGTGGGATCCTCTCAAATATTTACAAGTAGAATCTCTAAAAGAATTCCTGCTGATCAAGTTTTGATGATTTTTTTTGCAGTATTTCTCTTGAAATCTTTAATTTCTGATGGAATTCTTGGAGGAATTGTTGGTGGAATCCCTGGAGGAACTTGATGAATCCTTGGATAAATTGTGGGTAGTATCTGTATAGAAATGCTTGAAGTTTCGCTGGAGGAATTCTGAAATTAATCTTTGGAGGACTTTTTGGTGGAACTCTTCAAGGAAGTACCACTGGAGAAAACCCTTGGGAAGTATTTGTATATGTCCCTGGAGAAATCTGTTGAAAAATTGCTAGAAAAAATCGCTGAAGAAATTCCTGGTGGATTTTCTGATGTAACTTCTTGAGGAATTTGAGGAGTCCTAGGAGCAAGCCCTTAAAAAAGTCCAGGTAAAATCGTTGGGAGAATTTCTGGTGATGATTTTTTTTTTGAGAAATCCCTTGAGAAGTATCTGATAGAATTCGTGATGGGATTCCTGGGTAACGCGTGATGGAATCCTTGGAACTAACTTCTAGAGAAATTTCTGAAGAAATCTTTGAAAAAATTGTTATAACAATCTGGACGAATTCTAGGAGGCAGCCTTGGAGTTAGCCCTGCAGAAATTTCTTGGGATTTTTTTGGAGAGATCTTTGAAGGAATCAGTGGTTGAATTGTAATAACAATAATTTGTAGAGAAATCTCTAAAGGAATCCTTGGAAAAATTCCTCCTGAAGGTATGCCTGAAGAATGTTTCCCGAGGAAATTTCTGGTTGAATCTGTGGATAAATTTTTAAAGGAATAATTGATAAAATTCGTGAAAAAATCCCAGGAAGAGCTTTTGGTGGAATCCTTAGTATAGCTTATTGATTCCTGGAAAAACTTCCAAGCAGAATAACTAGAGGAAACGACTAAAAGATTCTGGATAGAATGTTTGGAAAAAAAAAAATCCTCGGCCATTCCCATATCAATGACTGCTCAGAATATTTCCCGAGAGAGACCCGTCATGATTTCTGAGTTTTGCTGGAATATTTCGTACGAATTATAACTGAAATTCCTCTCAAATATTTATTTCTTCCGGTACTTAAGGTGAAACATCTCAGAATCCAAAGATGGCTGGCACCATGGCCGACTTGTGCCCCTACTCACCTTTTCAAAGGCACTAAACTAGAGAAATAGTTGGAGAACGTTTCTGATCTTCTTATTTTAAACTTTCTGCTAGTGCACAAAACCAAAATAAAAAGTGCACAGTTGTTAGATGCTTTATTCGCGAGATTTGTGCCTTTAAAGTTTTAGTGCGATCTTAGAAGTTGATTCAAAACTGTTTCACCTTAAATGTTGAATATTCTTCTTTTCCTTACTGCGATTATTGCCAGAAAATCACGAAAAGATTCTCCCTTACAGCCACAGCATTCGAAAAAATAATAACCACATATTCACTAGACTCTCGGCAAGTCTAAAAAAATGCAAAAAAATATCGTGTTGCTGCAACCAACCTTGACAGTTGGTCAAACGGTTGTATCAACATAAGTCGGTTTGACCAACTTGGGGGCGAAGTCAATGTTGGTCAAACCGTCTGAGCGTCTGTGGGCTGCATTATGACTTGCTTGAAATTAAGGTCTCGGTTCTTATGTACCAATAGATTGGACTATGGAATAAAACGTATATTTTTCGAATAAAACGACATGCGCTTCTTTTGGTGGATAAATCGCCTTAAGTTTAGGCGATATGCCAAATTTCAGCATTTTATTGTATCAAAAAGTCATATAAATAATTATGTTTTCGCAGAAAATCTGCTGCCTTGCACCAGTAGTTGCTGTCGTATTCCAGCAGTGGATCAACTGAAAAAAGAAGAAATGTCCCAGCGATGATTTTTATGCTTCATTCGAAAGACTGTAGTTGCTGCTCTGAGTGAAAAATGGTAAACCTATGTAAAAATCAACTATTTTGTTTAAAATCTCTTGTACCATTTTCAAACGTCTACTACAGGAGCACTAGCGCAACTACTGGAACACGTGTACCAATAGTGGCTCAAGCGGCTTTATGCTCGAAAAATAATTTTATCACTCTTTTTATAGAGGTTGAAATATTTCTGTCAATGCCGAAAGATCTCTGTTCTGCTGTTTTTCTATGCATTCGATGACGTTTTCCTTAGGTGGCCCATTTGCCCCTAATAATACGTCGTAGAATTGATGAAATACAATTGTCCTTACAAAAAATAGTGTTCCACAACAATCCAAAATTAGAAACACAGAAGATTATTACAGAATTACAGAAGATATTAAAAAATTTAAAAAAAAACAGCATATTTAGGTGTACTAATTATAAAATTTATATTATTATTATAAAATTTATAACATAATTTAATGAGCTAATAAAACTTGCACAACTCGAAACTCCCCTACGTGAATCTCAAATTTTGGTGCACCCTAACAACGGGCAGTAGGCCAGTGGAATTTTTCTGCCCACGAAGGCTTTCAAATTTTACCTAAACATAGGTAACGGATTGTGTTGTCGCACCCTTTTAATTAACCATACATATATGGAAATCTCCCCCCCCCCTATTAACAGCCACTCACCTTGATAATGTTTCGTTGGTTCTGTTCCAGCTCCCGTCTGTTCAGCGGCCGAACCCTAACGGCCACCCTGATGTTTTTGCTGTCACCCATTTTCAACCCTTCACCGGACGCGATTTCAACGACTCACAACGTCACTATTTTCCACCAGTTTTCACAAATTTCTGCACTTTGGTATTTCACACACGACCGAACAAGAACCAACACGAATCAAGGGGCGCCTCTGCCTCGAATCCCGGAACAACGTCGAAAGAAAAACGGCGCGGCAGTTGCACTTCTCCCAAAAATGTAGATCGATCCGTCCGCGGCAAGAATGACCGTTGTTTTGTTTGTCTTCGGTGCAGTGCGCTGCTTTCTTTGATGCGGGGATTTAAATTTGACGAAAGCAAAGAGGAGTGGAAAGGAAGAGCTTTCGTTTCGTTAAGTTTTTGAAACTCGCATCAAAGCGATCTTCTTTATCGATCGCCGTGACGCCGATGTAGGGTTCCAAAAGTGACAGATCGTTTTTGGAAGTTTTCTCCGGCATGATGTAAACGAGTGTTGTGTGACCGAAAAATATTCTAAAATTCCGAAGAATTTCCTCAATAGTTTTGTTAATTGTTAATATAATTTTATAATGGCATCCATTACTCGACTGGTGAGCAAACCGATGATTCAATTCCCGGTGCGGATTGCGGGATGCAGATGGTTATCAACGCGACAGGAACCGGACCCAATAAACCATGCCAATGATGAAGGTAAACATTGATTCTCTTCTCCGAGATTATGATCTAAAACTAAGAACGTTCTTTTCTTTATAGAATTCCGCGTATTGAATTTCAAACAGGTGAAATCACAGCGATTAGCTCGGCGGAAAATGGCCAAATTAGAAGTTCCCCCGCCAAGGTAAGATGAGGACGACTAATTTGTACTAAGGGTTATCTTAAGGTGCAAGAAAAAAATGGCTCTAAAGTCAGAACTGAAAATGCAGTTTTCTCCTTTCAAAACAATAAATTGATGAAAATAAGAACACACAGCCTTTTTATTTGGCAAATAAAAGAGCTGTGTGTTTTTATTTTCTTTGATTTGTCTATTTAAAAAGAGAAAACTGCCTTTTCAGTTCTGACTTTTTCACCATTTTTACTTGGGCCTTAAGCATCAGTCCCCTTTCCAAGGGACGTTGTACCATTGCTGAAATTTTCAGGGTTTATTCTATATAAAAGAGGGTATTTTGCAAAATTTCAAATATTTTATATAGAGAAAGATACCTAGCACTCTTTTGTGATTAAGTATATTTTTCGACATGAATGGTGCTATTGTGTCCCACGTTACCCTAAAATAAAATTCTGAAATTTAGCAATTAACACCCTGAAAATTTCAACCCGATTGTAGAACATTGATACAAGATGGGGTGGAGTGTTTTGCCATCATGCTCTTAATCATTTGCCTTCCCACGCAGATCGCAGCAGATGGCCACCGATCAGGACTGGGGTGCCGTCTGGCCGGGCCCCAAAACGTTCGTTCCGGCCACAGTTCCGCTACAGCTGCGCCAAGGGTACATCTCCAAGAAGCACCAAGTCCCACCGGGCAAATTCGCCAATGCTGAACTGATGAAGATTCCGAACTTCCTCCACTTGACTCCGCCGGTCATCAAGCAACAGTGCGAAGCCTTGAAGCAATTCTGCACCCCCTGGCCCAAGGGTCTGGAAACGGAGCAAAAGATGAAGCAGCACTTCCCGGTGGATTACATTTCGACCGACTATTGTCATGCGCTGCCCACCATTCGGAATCCGTTGTCCCGTATCGTCACGGTTCAACTGAAGGTCGACACTCTAAAGCTGAACAAGCACGCCAAAGATAAGTTCTTGCGACTGGTTGGCGAACGATACAACCCGGATACAGATGTGCTAACCCTGGTGACGGATCGATGTCCTCTGAAGAAGCAAAACTACGATTATGCCATGTATCTGCTGACGGCACTGTACCACGAATCGAACGTGGTTGAACCGTGGGAGGACACCAAAACGGAAGCCGATATGGAATATTACGACTTCCAGCGGAATGTGGCCAAGGTAAACTCGGAATCGATTCTGAACTGGGGCAAATCGGAGGGAGATTCTCGGCAGGAAGCCCCCACCAGCTATGCCACGGCAGTGGAACAACTTTTCAACGATGGTGAAAACGAGTACAATTTGCAGAAGTACAAGGAACAAACGGTGCAATTGCTGGGCTTGGCCAAGTGAAGTCCGAGATAATGGAAGCTTTTATAGAGCATGGTTTTCAATATTGGAAATATAGCCGGGAAAGTATACCTACGTGATTTTGGTAAGTTATGTGATAATCTCACTTCAGTAGTTACATTAATCAATCATGTTGTTCGTAACTTATTGAGACCTGAGCACGAGAGATATCAAACATGACTGGATAAAGTAAATTCCGAGCAATGGATTCAATCGCCAAATGAATACTTTGAAAAGTTGTATCGGATCCTGCAAGGCACGTTGTAAATTTTGCGAAGGAGCAAGCTACTTATCCTGGTCGATTTCAACGTTGCAAACAGTAGGATGGTCCATAATGATCAAACTTCAAACAATATAGTTACAATCCTAAACGTGTTCATGTGGAAAAGCTACTGTAAAAATTTAAGCAAAATCTGTTAAACGAGGACTTGATTTTACCGTTGTTTGTGAAAACTTTCTTTTTTCCCAAACTTTTTGGACTTTCGCCCCCTTGAGGTCAATATATTTTAGAATCGCCCCATGATATGTAATTTATATTTATGTATTAACCTTACAGTCGTCGCGCGGTTTGCCAGCATCAAAGCCACCACGCTGCTGTTGTGAACAAAGAGCGAGGTTTTTTTTAACAGTGTTGTACAAAATACAACAGCGCGACGACTGAAGTGTTAAACAACCACTATTCCTAATGTGTTAAAATTCTGATCTACATCTTATCATAAGTGTTTCAAAAATTGATCGAATTTATGGTGGAGTATTTCTAAATTATATGTGAAGAAAATGTTAACTATTTGTGATTTTAAAACATATATGGTCGGTGTTTAGACAAACTGGACTAGGGGATATTTTGGCCTTGTAAAAATAAGTCAAGCTCCGACAATTCTGATCTTTTAATGCTATTTTAAATTTTAATACAGTTGTTTTATCAAATAGGTGTATTCAAATACTATAGGAAATAATGCAAGTATCTTGTTGTTATGAATGCTGGTTATCCTGAAACCATTAAGAAAGACTTGGTCCGGTACGTCAAAAAATATCCTCGACTTACTTACTTAATGTTCCGACATATACCGTGCCAGTACCATATTATAGACAGCGCCATATTCTGAACGGTCCGTTCCTTATGTTGAACATTCATTGTTTTTACATCCAAAATAGTAAGCTGTCAGTTCGAAACATGATTGATTGTAACTTTTCAAAACTAAAATACATGGTTAGGTTGTTTTTTTTTTTAACAAATATTATACGTAAAGTTCGTTTGTTGTCCATAATAAGGAACAATGTGTGTTCATAATTAGGACCATTTATGTATATGGCATCCATAATTAGGAACATGCATGCGTCAGACTAACATATGAGCACCGTAACGACCCAGGAATGACCACCGGAGATACTCGCATTGAGGATCATTTCAGTATTTGGATCAAAACACAGAGGCGTCGCGTGCCCAAACCTACCACCTGTTCAACATGAAATATTTTTCACATTGCTTATGTACAGTAAATTGGTGATTAACTAACTATAAAACTTTTCATAAATAACTAAATGTATCAATGTGAGCAAATATGCGTTTTTGCATTTAGTATGATAACTGAGGGCTGCAGCGATCGTTTGTTTTACAATTTCCTGTGATGTTTTACTTGACTTGGACATATTTTCAGCTACACATTATTTTTTGTGTATTCGGCAGAAATTATGTAAAATAAATCTTCGAGCTTTTACTGGAATAGGTACCTATGAATAAAAGAAAACCGAATCAAGTAATATACTATTTAATTCCACTAGAGTATATCCTTTGACAGATATGCGTATTTTGACCTCAACTGTAAGGCCGCCTTCAATGTCGTATTAGACTCGACTTATTTATTCTCCCTATTTTCAAATATGTTTTTCTCATTCTCCCAGCATTGCTACTAATATATGAATATTTAGTGTACTGTGTACGTGCAAAATTTAAGAATTCAAATCAAGGCAAGTTCGAGCGCACAATTTTGTTCTGTTAATCCTTCTTCAATCAACAACATAAATCTCTCAAAAATCTATAGAGAAAATAAACAAAGGAGAATAATTCTATAATTAAATTATGGAATATTACAAAAAATGATGCACTGCACGAAGAAAAAAACAAAAAGCTCTACCCTATTCAATGATATTCTTCCTGAGCTTTTATCATCTTCCTCAGCCTGTTCGGGCGGCTGGTTGAACGTGTTGAGAGAAGCCGACATCGTATTTGAAGAAGTAGGCCTTGCTGAGCAAACCATGAGATTCTGACAAGCGCTAGTGGAGTTCATTACGAATCAAGCCTTCAAACTGTATAGACCATTCTCTCCTAATAAACGTTCTTTAGTTGTTTGAGATTGAGTCTTTCTCTTGGCCCATCCGCCCAGTCCTTAATATTACAATAGGTTATGAACCCAGCAAAGGAAGGAATCCCGCAGCTGACCGGACCAAATTACGAGAATTGGCGCTTCCGGGTCAAGCTTCACATGGATGCAGTGGAAGTATCGTCCGTGTTGTCGGAACCAGCTCCGGCTGTAGGCGATGCAGGTCGTGCAAAATGAGAGCAAACGGACAGGAAGGCTAAATCGGTGCTGGTGGGATTCGTGGCGGATGAAATTCTTGAAGTTGTCCGGGAAAAGGAAACGGCGTCTGGAATGTGGAAGGCTCTGGAAGAAACCTTTGCGAAGCGATCTGTTTCAAGCCAAACGTTGCTGAGGAAACAATTGGCCCGTTTACGTAAGAAGGAGGGAACTTCAATGCGAGCTCATTTCAATGTATTCGATGACCTTGTCCGGCAACTCAAGTCCGCAGGAGCCAAACTGGAGAAAGGTGATTTGGTATGCCAATTATTCTTAACCCTGCCCGATAGTTATGAGCCCTTGGTGACGGCACTCGAGATCTGGCGGAGAAGGACCTGACAGTCAAGCAGCGGCTGCTGGCTGAAGAAAGCAAGCGTGAAGACCGTCTGGATGACTCGAGTGAAGACAACGGGGCAGCGTTCATTGGTGGCAAGAAGAAGAACCAGAAGAAGTTTACTGGCAAGTGCCATCGGTGTGGAAAACTTGGCCACATGAAGAAGGACTGTCGGTCAAAGAAGCTGGAAGGTAACGCAAATGCAGCAGTCGGCAGTAAGGCGGTCGCATTCATGGGAAAAGGTGACCAGACGAAGTCTGATGCAGGGAATATCCACTTTTGCGTAGACTCGGGATGCAGTGATCATCTCGTGAATGATGCAAAACATCTGCGATCCATGCGAAAATTGAAGGATCCCTTCGTAATCGATGTAGCCAAGAATGATGTAACACTCGTCGGAAAGTTTGCAGGAGATATAAAAGGTATGTCCAACAAAGGAATTGAATTTCAGATAAAAAATGTTGTGCTCCTGCCGGATCTCCGAGAAAACCTGCTCTCGGTGAAGAAGCTCTCGCAGGCTGGAATCGATGTTCTATTTACTGGTCGTGGAGGTCAAGATCGTGCGGAGTTCAAGAAAAATGGAGAGCTTATCGGCGTGGCATACCTTCGCGGAAACTTGTACCGACTGGAATTGGATGCCGGATCTGTAGCTAATATCAGCGTGGCTGGGATGAGCAAGTTGTGGCATCGTCGTATGGGACATGCAAGTCAACAAGCATTGAACACTCTCGTTAAGCATGAAATGGCCACGGGGTTTACGAAGAAGCTTGAAACAATTGGTTTTTGCGATACATGCGTGATGGCCAAGCAGTGCCGGGAATCATTCGATGGAGTTCGAGAACGTGCCACACGTCCACTGGAACGAGTTCATTCAGACGTGTGTGGCCCTATTGATCCACCGACCTGGGACGGATCGCGGTACTTCGTATCGTTCATAGACAACTGGACGCATTTTGCGCATTTTGCTGTAATCTATCCAATCAAGCGCAAGTCTGAGGTGTACAACTCAATGGCAGACAAGAATATGCAAGTTTACTGTGGACCAAGGCCGGGAATTCTTTTCCAACGAACAAAGAAGCTACTACAAGAAGCGAGGCATTCAGGTACAACCCACAGTAGCTTATTCCCCTCAACAAAATGGAGTAGCTGAACGGTTCAACCGAACTTTGGTGGAGAAGGTAAGATCAATGCTCATTGATTCAAAAGCTCCGAAGAACCTGTGGTCAGAGGCGGCACTGACTGCGACGTACCTCCTGAACCGTTGTCCGACGGTGGCAGTGCCTGAAAACGTTACTCCTGCAGAAAGATGGACAAATGCAAAACCGAACCTTGACAAGATAAGGATTTTTAGATGCAAGGCCATGGCGTGGATCCCGAGCCAACAAGGAAGAAATTGGACCCCAAAAGCCGTGAGACGGTGATGATTGGATACGCTCCAAACGGATACCGGCTTTGGGACAGAGCATCAAGAAAAATAATAATAGCGAGAGACGTGAAGTTCAACGAAGAATGTTTTCCATACGCAGAGCAAACTGATGAATCAAGTCAAGTTCCGTTGGTAGTCCCCACGCTATACGAGCCAGAGGGGGAGCTGTTGAATAATCCTGGTGAAGAGGAACCACATGCTGATGTTGTCGATCATGAATCTGATGAAGAAACCATATTTGAAGAAGTTGAAGAGGAAGCAAATCCTGGGGCGCTCCCTTCGCAACATAGAGGTGACGGCTGTTCAGAGTCAAACACCAGGCGCAGCGAACGGGAGCGCAGGCTCCCAGGTAAGTTTTTTGGTTTTTTAACTGGATTCAGAGCAATCTCTGCTGCTGACAATTCCGATTCTTCAGATCCGCCGTCCTCCTATGAGGAGATCGATGGACGCAACGATCGAGACTGTTGGTTGGCGGCTGTCCGGGACGAGCTGCGTTCGATCGATACCAACCAGGTGTGGCGACTAGTGAAGTGACCCTCCGGAATGAAACCATTGCAGCCAAAATGGGTATTCTGCGTTAAAGAAGATGCTGATGGAAATGTCGTTAGGCATAAGGCAAGATTGGTCGTAAAGGGCTTTCTTCAAAAATCTGGCATCGATTATCAAGAAACCTATGCGCCGGTAGCCAAACTGACGACGATTCGAGTGGCATTAGCTGTGGCGTTGCAAAGAGGCATGGTTATACACCAAATGGATGTGCAGACGACCTTCCTGCATGGTGAGCTGCAAGAGACAATTTATATGGCAATACCCGAAGGCGTCGAAGCGGATGCTGAAACCGTCTGCCTGTTGAAAAAATCATTATATGGTCTGAAACAAGCTCCGAAGTGCTGGAACGAGAAATTGAATCAGGTACTATTGAAGCTTGGGTTCAAGAGATCGCAGCATGACTATTGTGTATATACCCGCACCGACGAGAGGGGGAACGATGATGTCTACATTGTCATATACGTCGATGATTTGCTAATGATGGGAGTACGCGCCAAAACGGTGGACGATATCAAAAAGAAGTTATCCCAGTTCTTCAAGATGACTGATTGTGGTGAGTTACAACACTTCCTTGGGATGAAGATCGTCTATGACCGAGTATTGGGAACAATGTGTCTTTCGCAAGAAGCTAGTATTGAAAAAGTTTTGAAGAAATTCGGTATGGATGATTGTAATCCAACAAAAACTCACATGGAGAAGGAGCTACAGCTGACACGAAGCAATACCGGAATGATTGGCGAACCGTATCGTGAACTTCTCGGAAGTTTAATGTATATAATGATGTCAACTCGACCGGATGTTTGTTTCCCAGTACGATTTCTTGGACGTTTTCAGCAACAACCAGAACAGCAACACTGGACGGCTTTGAAACGAGTAGTACGATACATGAAAGGGACCAAGAACATATGTTTGGAATACTCTCGAAATGAGGAAGCGGAATCTTTGGTCGGATTTGCTGATGCGGACTGGGCGACGGATACAGTGGACAGAAAATCGGTGAGTGGTTTCTTGTTCCAGGTTTATGGCAATACGATCTCCTGGTCAAGCAAGAAACAAACGACTGTGGCCACCTCGTCCAGTGAAGCCGAGTATATAGCGTTGAGCGCAGGTGTGGCAGAATCGATTTGGATATCTGGACTCTTAACTGATCTTGGAGTAAAGATGACGAAGCCGGTGACCATCTATGAGGACCACCGTGGTTGCATAGGGATGGTCCAAAACCTGGAGTGCAAACGGGCAAAGCATGTTGATATTAAACATCATTTTATTTGCGACCATTGGACTCCACAATCGAGAGGGGGTGAAGAAGTAGGCCTTGCTGAGCAAGCCATGAGATTCTGACAAGCGCTAGTGGAGTTCATTACGAATCAAGCCTTCAAACTGTATAGACCATGGACCGATGCACGAGTTCACTAATTTGACGTTTGAGCGGTGCCGAATTCACGGGTTGCCATGGTCTAATAAATAACACGGCACCGCTAAAACGTCAAATAGTGAACCCGTGCATAGGTCCATTCTCTCCTAATAAACGTTCTTTAGTTGTTTGAGATTGAGTCTTTCTCTTGGCCCATCCGCCCAGTCCTTAATATTACAATAGTATTGCATGAAAGTTTGCATCATCCTTGCATGCTTTGCACTCTAACAATTTTCTATTTTGGCTGCAAAGCTAGGCCAAAGCCCAACATTGACTAGTCTAACAATGAATGAATAAAATTTACATGTATATGGTATATGGTACGCCTTTAATTTTTATCATTTTGATATTGATTATTAGATTACCTTTCAAGCTATAGGGAGCTGGATACTATTCTTGGCACTTTTGATTCACGTCGGCAGTGGCGTTTTTTTAAAGCTACAGAGTTGACATTTGGCCACAATATGCGTCGTAATTCTTATTGCAAAGTTTCAGGCAATTCGTCAGAAAAAAAACTCATGCCAGAGTGAATCATGGAAGTTGCTCTGCACCCTAATGTCCTCCTAAGATGGTGAACGAACACTTGATCTTTTTCGAACAAAATATATTTTATTAGGAATCTTTTTAGCGTGCACGAATTTGACGAAAAAGTTAAACCTGTTCAATTTATTCGTACAACAGGTTGGTTCCACACATGTATGCTTCAGAGCGTATACGTATTACCAAGCTGTGAATGTATTTGGGAGCTTTGATATATGGCATTTGGTTCAACAGGGGCAGTAGAACAGGTTGAAGGCACAGAAGAACGACATGGCTCATCAGTTTTTGCGCTGCACCACGCTCGTGCTGTCGCTATGAAGCGAGCTATTATCATTAGCGTACCTTGAACTCTAATCTAGAGGGGGCTTGACCCTTTTGATCAATCGAATTCCTTCAGTAAGGTGCATACTTAGCACGAGATTTTAAATTTTCTAGGGTGGGGGGACTGGCTTGAACTTTTCTAAGGAGGTCTAAGACCCCCCTAGCCCCCCCCCCGTATTTCCGCCAATGGCTATTATCATGATGGATGTATACGACGGGAACGATCTTGACGTGTTGAGAGAATTGCCATGCTCTTTTCCATCCCGCGCTCTATTGAAATTTCTCATGCTATTTTAAAATTATGTGTTGAACTCAGTGTTTGGATTTTGATCCGAATAAACCGATCGAACCAAATACCCTGCCCTTAGGTGATGGGATTGACGGTGATTTATCAAGTGATTGCATATTGTTGATATTGTGAAAAATTACTCTAATACTAATATATTGATCGCGAAAATAATCGTAATTATAACTTATAAAATGTAAGCTAGTCTAATAGTTTTAAATTAAATAATGACATGTGTTGCAATGCTTAAATATATTTTACACTTGATTTATCACACCTTCAGCATGAGTTTAGTTACTGTCGCATGATCTAACACCAGATAACTACGCGTAATGCTGGAGGGACCGGCAGGGCTCATTACCAGTCTCTACTAACACTCAAATCACTAACAAGACTGGGAAACCAACGATCACCTTCATCAGTAGCACTATTTCTAATAGTAGTATTAGTTCAATATACATAAATCTTTTTCAGTAGACCACGAGGCGCAAGAGTGGGTGCGGGTGGTCTCTGCGTCTCACGGGTCATTGAAAATAGACATTTATGTTAGGTTTACTAACAATGTAGTAATTATTACCTTAGTAATACCGTAAGGTGCCGTGATTCAGCGCATCGCCTAAATCCGCATATTTGATCCAAAATTAATCGAAATTTAAGAAAAATTTTGAAATCTGTCCATACCGCTATTTGTATATGCTGGTAATGCATAATAATTCCAATTAAAATTGTCATTAACAATAATTTACGATTTTTGAGAAATATTCCAAAATGTTCTGAATTACGGCATTTTACGGTATTGCGTTATTTATTAAGGTAGGTTGTAGCGGTGTTAGAGATAGTTTAGTAATGTTACTGATATATGTATAATAATTAGAAAACTGATGGCACTGTTGTTACTGAAATGTTTCATTTTGAAATATCTTTCATAATATAATATAATATTGTTGAACAAAATGCTGTAATTAATAACTTATTTAATCCTCTACGCATTTTTGCACTACTTTGCATCTATCACACCAACACTGGCGACAATAGCGTTCTTTGGGTAGTTTTTCTGTTATGTAGTAGTAACCTCTATCGTTTTTATTCTAACGATCATAACATAATTATCGTGAGCGTAGTAGTGGAAATAACATAGAAGTAGCTTTTGTATTTGTAATTAAGGTATCATGGTATTAGTTCCCTGTCCTTTGGTTCAGAAAGGGGTATGGGCGCGTTCTGCCAACTCGGTCGAGGCAGATTTCTTGTGTGAACAAGTTACAACATGGACGTTCTAAAATTCCAGAATGAAGTGTTGTGCATTTGAAGATGGGATGGATTCGCGTTCGTGCTTTACTGCTGCTTATCTATAAAGTTATATGCAATAACCGACCCTTAGCTTAACTACTTAAATTAACAGTTGCAAATATAATAATCGTTTTGAGTTTACTAACATGTCGTCGCGTTAATTTTATCATAATGATCTTTTATCTACATCCGTCGAACCATTCTGAATGGCCGTTGTGAGAATATCACCAAGAACTTCTCACATGCAATAAAGCTGGATTGTCATACATTGAAACATCCAGGTTCTCGCTCTTTTGGATTCATTTTTTGTTGTTTATCATTAGTTTCAGGGATTGTTATCGTGGGAATCCAAAGAGCGAATTTTGTATGACTTCAATGTACGCCAATACTGCCATAAAGCATGTAATAATCACTAACATTCCTTCTCTCTTTATCCTTGTTTTCATATCTAACCCGCTTCGAGGAATAATTCATCGAAGAGGAAAGGCATCTCTTATCATGGCAGCGTAATGGCCGAGAAAACGTCGGTTTGCGGTCGCATCTCTCCATCCTAGGTTCTGCCCACGCTCGCCAAATCGATACGCACTTGATCCGCCCACCTAGCTTGCTGCACTCCACGCCTTTGTTAAGTATAAAGTTTCTGTAATCATTGAATACTAATTGAAAGGTAAATCAAATGAACTTATTATTTAACTAATAACAAATTTGTTCCACAGAGCGATTTACAAAACACCACACAAAATCCCTCCTTTCACATATCCTTAGGCAAAACACTTCACTACCGTTATATGTATGACTGATTCATGTTCTTTCGACCTTGCATCATTCATACGTGTAGGGGAAGTCTAGAGTAAAAGCAAAACTTAAAGAACCTTCTGGTCAAAGATGTTGCGTTGCCTACTTCCCAAACTCCAAAACCCCCGGTGTATTATGGAAGGTGTGAGTTTTTAAACTTATGCTAGAGACTTGGCCCCTGACCCCCTTGTACATCAATAAAATAAAATAAAATAATAAAAAAAAAATAAGATAAAAAATAAACCGATCGAACCAAATTCGGAGAGTGTAACAGTTCACGAACCATAACAGTCTGTGCCACGATTCGGAGAGCCCTATGAATGTAAATATTCACTCTCTCGTTTGATACGTGGCACAAAAGCGTTCAAGAGCAGCAGCTCACATAGACTGCAATAGTATCGAGCTATTCGGGTGATTTATGTTTTGCATAAAATTGGTAATAACTTTCATATTTTGTGGTAATGCAGCCTTTAACAAGCTAATTATAATCTATTGAACCATTGAACATTCCTTTGGTTGCAAACATAGTACAGAAAATAAAAAGTATTCGCCTCTGTTTCTTGATCAGAACGAAAATGGGTCAGCGTATGTTACAAGTGTTGACACACAGTGATCGGCTTTAAACAGTAGGTGGTGTGTCTGTCTTTTTTTTTATTTTTTTTTTAATTTCTTTATTAGTATCATTCCAAACATTACATTCATTTCTTATATCTAGGTGTTCTGTGTTATTAGACAACACTATCATCCTAATTTGGTAAAACAAATTTAAGATTTAATTAACATTTTGTTAACAACATATTTATTTGATTTTTGAAAGTTAAATTCTTATCTAGCATGAGCCCTAGATACTTAACTTCATCTGACCAATTTATTGGAACCCCTCTCATCGTGACAACATGTCTACTTGAAGGTTTCAAATAAAGAGCTTTTGGTTTATGTGGGAATATTATTAGTTGAGTTTTGGAAGCATTAGGAGAAATCTTCCATTTTTGCAAGTACGAAGAAAAAATATCCAAACTTTTTTGCAATCGACTACAGATGACACGCAGGCTTCGTCCTTTGGCGGAGAGGCCTGTGTCATCCGCAAACAAAGATTTTTGACATCCCTGAGGTAGCTCAGGTAAGTCAGATGTGAAAATATTGTATAATATTGGTCCCAAAATGCTGCCTTGAGGAACACCAGCTCTTACAGGAAGTCTTTCAGATCTGGAGTTCTGATAATTAACCTGAAGTGTACGATTTGACAGATAACTTTGAATTATTCTAACAATGTATGTTGGAAAATTAAAGTTTTTTAATTTTACAATCAAACCTTCATGCCAAACACTGTCGAATGCTTTTTCTATGTCTAGAAGAGCAAGACCAGTAGAATAGCCTTCAGATTTGTTGGAACGGATCAAATTTGTTACACGTAAAAGTTGATGAGTGGTCGAATGTCCATGGTGGAATCCGAACTGTTCATTGGCAAAAATTGAATTTTCGTTGATGTGGGCCATCATTCTGTTCAAAATAACCTTTTCAAAAAGTTTACTGATGGAGGAAAGCAAACTGATTGGACGATAGCTAGAAGCTTCTGCAGGATTTTTGTCTGGTTTTAAAATTGGAACAACCTTAGCATTTTTCCATTTGTCAGGAAAATATGCTAATTGAAAACATTTGTTAAATATATCAACCAAAAATGATAAGCTACTTTCTGGAAGTTTCTTGATGAGGATGTAGAAAATTCCATCATCGCCAGGAGCTTTCATGTTTTTGAATTTTTTAATAATAGTTCTCACTTCTTCCAAATCAGTCTCCCAGGCATTTTCGAAAACGTTCTCTTGATTGAGAATATTTTCGAACTCCTGAGTAACTTCATTTTCAATTGGACTAGTAAGTCCTAAATTAAAATTGTGCGCACTTTCAAACTGCATAGCAAGTTTTTGAGCTTTTTCGCAATTAGTTAGTAATAATTTGTTTTCCTCTTTCAATGCCGGTATTGGCTTCTGAGGTTTTTTCAAGATTTTAGATAATTTCCAAAAGGGCTTAGAGCCAGGGTCCAATTAAGAAATTTTATTTTCAAAATTTTTGTTTCTTAATTGAGCAAAACGTTTCTTGATTTCTTTCTGCAAATCCTGCCGGTGTGTCTGTCTTGTTTTCGTTCATGGCTCGTTATCTTCCACGAACGATATGATGCGATGTCATGCGCGTTGTATGAATGCAGGCGAATAAATGGAATGAAATTATGGCCTGTGTGTCAATTATCGTTGAATTTTCACAAGCCTGGTTGAACTTGCATTGGTTTTCTAATATATTTGCACTGTTTATATTCAATTGATCTACCTGTTCTATGAACAGGTTGAACAGGCTGACGAGACGCCTCTGTCAAAACAAGGCATTCAACGCTCAATCTTTCTGATTTTTTGAGCCAGTTACCTATCTTAGAATCTCGGATTCAGGTTTCCCGCCAATTTGACACCATGTGTCCTGAACACGGAAATAAACCAGGACTAAACACCGATGAAACCCGCATTGTGGAACATTTCAGTTTTTGTACCAAAACTAGATACTCAAAAAACCAGAGAAATTCAGCCGTCGAATGCCTAATTTTGGTACAAATCTATCCCACAATACTTATTTCTCCGGTGGTCGTTCCTGGATTATTTCAGTGGTCAAAAAAGACCAAACACATTATTGTCCAGATTGGCCTTCCGGGACTCCAGGAACCGGTTCCGCATGGACCATACTAGACCGGAATTTTCAGGACATGTGCTCCTCTAATTTGTTCCTTATTTCAGACATCTTTTATGCAAACATATCCATCAACCGAATAGTACCGATTTGAAATACATCATAGAATATTAATTTGAATTACATACACAAAACAACGATGGAAGCTTACTTTTCGGATGTTTCGGAACCGGGTATGAATACAGAAATTATTTGAAAAATCTATATTCATAGTCCAAGTGAATAGCTATTCAACCGGTTGTGCTATTTTTCCCCGAAATAATTCCCCGAATGATGTTTCCCCGAACGCCAGTTCCCCGAATACCACGTTTCCCCGAATAACCTATTTCCCCGAAAAGTGCTTGGCACTCATAATTGTCATAACTTCATCTATTTCAGGGTGGCGAATGAACCGGTCATCTGATATGCACCCTTCTTTATTCGATCGGCAGTTCTGTCGAGTTCACCGCTCTCAGTATTTTTTACAATATGTATTTAGGCAAGAATGACCTAATATCTCCTTCTTATGGTTGCATATCGTTCCTTTTGGAACTGCAACACCTTTCGGGGAAACGAGTCATTCGGGGAATTGGCGTTCTGGGATATGACATTCGGGGAAAAGTAGCACAATCATTCAACCATATACACGGAGAAAAATGAGCATCACGGAGAAAAAAGAGCATAGTTTGAAACAACAAAATTTTTTGTTGATTTTCAAACTTGTATTTAATTGTTTCTAAATATTTGTTTTGTTGTTTCAAAACTGTGCCATTAGTTTGAAACAAACAAAATGTCTGGGTGATGTTTACTCAACATATTTGCTATGTCAACAAAAAATAAGATTGCTTCAAAGTAGGGGGAAGTACTCTATGCCCGGACACTTTTTGTTTTTTTGGAGATATTTCAAAATCTACATTAATTTTACCGTTGAATTTAACTGGAAGGTCTCTACAACATTTATTTAAATCTTAGTTTGTTTCAACCAACACGCTAAGTAAAAGCAAACTAACTTTTTGTTTGTACAAAATTCAAAGTGAAGTTTTGGTTGAAATAAACTAAAGTTTGTTTGTTTGTACCATATTTTTTCACCATACCATATTTTTCCATATATGGACGGTTCAGATTACTTGTTTGGTCTCGAAACTACAGGTTGTCCAAGATCCTGGAACGTAATAGAAATTTCCTTGATTTCCCTGGGCATAGAGTATCATCGTACTTACCACACGAAAATGGCAGCTTTGTCAAAGAAAGCTCTCAGTTAATAACTGTGAAAGTGGTCATAAGAACAGGATGAAGAAGCAGGCTTTGTCTCAGTGTGGACGTAATGCAAAGGATAAGAAGAAGAAGAAGAAAGAGAAGCTCTCTAGATCAGTGCTGGGATTGGTAATAGTAGTAGGCTTGAATTTCGCGAAAATCACGTGGCTCTTCCCAGTACAGTAGTTCAAAAACGTGAATCTCATCAAGTAGCCTATGTTGGTTGCATGAATTTTCTAATTCGTTAGTGTCATTGAAGGCTCTAAATACGGGAAATGCAGCGGGAAATAGAACATTTTTCTACAGTAATTTTGGGTTGCCCTTAGCAACGGGTGTTTTACAATTTTCAAGGATCTTTGACTACAGCAGCGATAGGCGTGAGTTTCACTGGCTTCGCTGACTGCGATTGGCTTTGTTTGGCTACTGTAGAATGAATTTCAGATTTTTGCCCTGCTCTAGATATCAGAAGCCATGCATCTAGATTTTATTGAAACTAAAAGGTATGACGTTTGTTATCAAGATAGGCTGTATTATGTAATACACCCCAACCGCTTTTTACGACCGTTATCGGGGGGTCGTAAAAAGAATCGGTCGTAAAAAATCAGGGTTATAATTATGTTTTTGAAAAATGCATCGTCTAGATGCGGAAATACTTATTCGAGACATTCGGCAAAGTTGAACTTTCCAAAATGGCCGTTCAAGTTTTCATATTTTGGTAATAGATGGCAGCACTGCTCGAATGTTATCAAAAGAGCCAATTTTATGGGGGTGTGATATGCAAATACAAAAAAAAAAATTAAAGATAACGATACCAAATGTTCACCAAAGTTAAAGGAAGTGTTGCGTGCCATATAGTCGGCCGAATCAAAAATGTTCATGTGGCTGGCAACACTATTTAAGAAGAATGAAGAATAGATCAAAACAATAAAACGTGAGCAGAATAGATAAATAAAATGCTTAGCAACATAGCCATACTCTTTAACTTTAATCCATTTTTTCATGAAGGGTTCAAAATCTTGTCGTAGCTGGCAACACTGCTTAAGTGAAATTGCGCCACCAGGCAGTACAAGTGTGCATGCCACTTTTGTTTTGCGGATATCTCAGAATCCTGACCACTTAGAAAGATGGCTTCTTCGGCAAAGTTGATCAGTAGCTTAAGGACTATCATTATTCTAGCCAAGAGATTCGAGATTTTGCCACCAAGCGGCGCTAGTGAGCATAGAATTTTTGTTTTGCGGATTGCTCAGGATCCTGACCACATAGACATGGCGTCTTGGGCAAAGTTGAGCTACTCAACAAGTTTATCTAAGTGGCCAAGATCCTGAGATAACCGCAAAACAAAAGCTTCTTGCTCACTAGTGCTGCCTGGTGGCAAAATTCTAAATCTCATAACTTTTATAATGATAGTCCTTGAGCTACTGATCAACTTTGCCGAAGACACCATCTTTCTAAGTGGCCAGGATCCTGAGATATCCGCAAAACAAAATTTCGATGCTCACTTGCGCCACCTAGTGGCAGAATTCCGCAATTCAATGACCACCATATGTTAGCTCTTGATCTACTGAACAATTTTGTTGAACATCATGACCCTCTATTTTGAATGCTTTTTAAAATATTGATCATTTATAAATACGGTCGTTAATCTGAATTTCGGTCGTAAAAAAGTGGTTGGAAAAAGAACCGTCGGTAAAAAACGGTCGTAAAAAGCGGTTGGAGTGTACCAGCTCTAGTCTGAACGTTGTATAAGGCTCTCGCACCCTTCTCTTTCCAGCAACAAGATCAAATGGGATTTTTTGTTGATTGTTTTCATATGGAAACTGTTTCCGTATGAAAACAATCCCTAATTGTGTGTGTGCAGGAAAGAGAAAGCTGAATAAACGTCAGATTGCCTTATTAGCGACCAAGGAAGGTTAAATGCACAAGAGTATAATCATTAGCGTGGTTCAAATTATGTTTACTCCAAAGTTTTGAGCTCATCTGGATAAAAACTGAGACTGCACAAGCCATTTGAAGTTAGTATGGAAATTACTATGTAAAAAAAATGCAATTAATCGGTCCTAGTGTTTGTTTTGTTAAGCATTATAGAAATTAATTTTCACATTTCAATTTTGATCAAAAAACACATACGCCTCTGATTTTTTCATAGTTTGTGTAAAACTAGCTCAGCTTTCCAATACAAGAGCTTTTAAAATAGTTGGTTGCGAATACCATGAAAATTCAGTTTTTCCGATGAAATCCAAAATGGGGGCCAAAATGGAGAGTGTGCCAAGAATGGTCAAAAATCAAGGGGTCCTCAAAATATGTTTTAATCATAATTATCAAGGGCTCCATCAATTTGACCAACTGAATTTGAACATTTTGAGAGACCAAGTGTAAATAGCCGGCCTCAGCAAGAATTGCTCATTATTTTTATTACCTTCATTTGTAAGACTTTCAACCTGTGGCTGGTTTGTCTCCGTAAAAATATAGTGAGAAACTATAGAAGTTCCTCAGAGCTGACAGATTTTTTAAAGTTCGCAAAGTTTACTAGGGTCAGTGTTCCCTTAGTAGACAGTCCCCTATAGTCGCACTAGTGGCTTTTTACGGCCGTTTCGCTATTAAACGGTTCAAAATATTTTTTGACATGAAGGTCAGGAGCTATTTATCCAAGTAATATTGATACACAACTTGATTTTGTTCAAAAAATTGATCGAAAAAATTAGTTTTGCTTAAAATTTGAGCTCCCTTGAGCCTATAGTAAACCTATTGTTCCTATAGTAGCACTACTGAGAGAAACTATTTTTTATTATACGAAATTATTGATAAATTAAGAACTTTTTATACATCAAACGAAAGCTTTTGATCCACACTTTAAAGGAAAAATCTAAAAGTTTTGTAAAAAAACGGGTTTGATTTGTATTTTGCCAACGCCGTGGTGCTAGTGCTACTATAGGAACAAAAATTAGAAATAGTGCTACTATAGGCACATTTGTTCCTTTAGTGGCACAAGCGATAATAAATACAAACATATGAGTTTTCGTAGTTTTCATATTTTTCCTACAAAACCAAGATTAAAAGCTTTCAGATGATGTAAAAATAATGACGCTAGCGTTATTTTTCGATTTTATATGAATATTTGTTCTTAGCTATGCGACTATTGGTACATCGACCCTATATATCAGTGGTTCTCAACCTTTTCAGATCTGCGGCCCTTTTTGAGGGCCTACAAACATTCCGCGGCCCCTAGAAAATAACTTTTGAAGAGTGTATAACAACAAATTGTTATTTATTAAAAAAAAAAAAATAACTCATTTATAAGGTCATATTGGCATACATAAACTTTTATATTTTACCATAAATTTCCCAAAAAAAATCTATTGAATATCCAAAAAGTGATGCTTGAAATTGTTTTTCGAAATATTGTTAAATATTTTCTGCAAAATATGTTGTTGTTCAGAATTCTTTTCTGAAAGATGTTTCCGTCAAACATCTTCGACATATTCAATACAATCATTCGCATTGAAATTGTAGAACTTACTGCAAACAGTTATAAATTTACCACGAATATGAAAAAGGTTTTCTACAAAACAAATCGACGAACAATGTTATGAGAAATGCGTCTAGATTTTACCAAGCATTTTTCAAAAATCTTGTGCAAAATTATATTTAGAATTACGTCTGAAACACTCCAAGATTTTCAAACAATATGCAAATCATCTTTAGAAGAGCTGATCTTTGTTGTGCTTCGTTGAAATATTTCTTGAAAAAACGGACACAAATTTTAACAAAAAAAAAAAAAACAAAGAACCAAAGTTTATGAAAGCATCCATTAAGAATCTTTAATCTAATAT
This sequence comes from Aedes aegypti, assembly GCF_002204515.2. Lineage (NCBI taxonomy): Eukaryota > Metazoa > Arthropoda > Insecta > Diptera > Culicidae > Aedes > Aedes aegypti. The sequence goes on along the minus strand of NC_035108.1, from coordinate 112,591,255 downwards.
GACACAATAAATCCATAAAACAGAACTGCATGCGACTCTCACGAGTTCAAAGCAAGCCCCCAAGTCGAAACAGGATGAAAGAGTCCTGATAGACATGTCATACGTTAGACATGTCTTGCAAGACTCTTTCACTCTGTTTCGACTCGGGAGCTTGTTTTGAACTAATGAAAGTCGCCTCAAGGAATCCATAGAGATATTTGAAACAATCTGCCAAAAACTTCGAAAGAGGTCACGAAAAAAAAATCGCCTGAGATGTTGTATTGTCTCTAGTGATAACTCCAAGATAAACTCGTCAACGCATTGCCAGTGCAATGATTCTGGTAAAACCATTCCCAATACCACAGAAGAAAAAAAAAACAAAGAATTTAACCCTCTAATACCCAACCCCGCCTTTAGACGGGGTACACTTTGGAATTTTGTATATTTTTTCGTAGCTCGGAAATCAAAATGTTTTTATTTTTGGCTTATACCTTGACTCATAACAGGCATATTAGAAAAAAAAATTATGACTTTTGAAACTTTTTTGTATTTTTGGAAATTGTTTGGAAAATTGCATTCTTCTATAACCTACAAATGCCTGGGGTTCATTTAACGTGTAATATAAAAAAATCGTGCCTTTCATATTTTTCTACGATCAACCTATCACAAAAGAAGAGCCTGGTGGTATTAATATAATTTCCGTTAGTTACACGGAAAATAAAATACGCTCCGAAAAAAAATAAAAAAATAAATGTTTTTAAAAGTGCCGTAAAAATTTAAATTTTTATTATTGCCAAAAATCAACAACTAGAAAAGGCTTCAATAAAAAAATGAAAAAAAGCTAGGGATGTTCAAAAATAAAAATTATAAAAATCAAAAACCAAAATTTACAAATTTGCGAATAAAAATACATAATTGCCCAAAACCTGTTTAGAACGATTTTAGATAACGAAAAATAATACTTAAATCGAAAATAAAATTTGGGTATTATAGGGTTAATAATTATTCGACCATGTTGATCCCCAAGATTTTCCAAAGATTTCTCCAACAGTCAATTTCGAAGAAACACAAATAGAACAGAGATGCCTCTAATGAAGAGAAATCCAGTGAGCATCTCTCATTACCAGATCTTCATATAAAATTGCTTTGAGAGCTTCGAGTGAGTAGTTGATATGAATGTCAATTTCTTTAATATGTCAATTATCAAAATTCGATGATTTCGGTAAGTTGATACCGTCGTCGAGGGTGAGGTTGGGTTGAAAACGCATATATCCAAGTTGATCATTTGATAAATCTCCTAATGATTTGAAATATTTTTTCCAGTTTGGAAATATGTTCGTGGGTATTGCATTTATATTTGTTGACCACATTAAGAATCAAAAAGAAGAATCGTTCTCTTTTCAAGTTTGATAATACTAGCTTTTTTGGACGATTTATTTAAAATTAACGACTGGACCCAGATGTCTAATTTTTTGTTGGTACCTGCGAAGAGTACAACATTAAAATAAGCCATTTCAAATGTATGTATTTCAATTATGTTTTGATCCATCCTCATCCCTCTTACCTATTGTCGTTCCATGGTCGGTAGTTATTATTAATAACTTATCATTTTTTTCATTAAAATTCACACATTTTGTTGCAATGGCATCGCGGACCCCTTGAGAGGTCGCCACGGCCCCCTGGGGGTCCGCGGACCACCGGTTGAGAAACGCTGCTATATATTCTGCTGTGAATCCAACTTGCGCGAAAGTTAGCACACACAAATCATGGCTACTATGTTTCACTGCATACATGCATACATTGCCGTTATACGCATAATTGTCCCATATTTCAAAATATGCAATCGAGAAAAACGCGTTTTAATATTTTAACACATTTAGGTCTCGTATTGACCAGGTGTGTGGTAAATTAAATTAAAATCTTTACAATAGTATAAAGAATAGCGTGTTTTTTTAGAGTCAAAAGTTTGTATTATGGGAATAAAGTTAATTTAGCTACAAAATTCAAAGTGGGACTGTTATGCCTAGAAATACGGGGGTTTTTGGTGAATTTCTAAGCATAACAGTCCCACTGATAGTAGTGACTTTTATGTGCTAAGCATACTGCTGTAGATTATCGTTTTACGTATAGATTGGTACCGAAAGGGGCCAGATAGCCGTAGCCGCAAACGCGCAGCTATTCAGCATGACCATGCTGAAGGTCGTGGGTTCGAATCCCGCTGGCCGGCTTTTCGTAAAGGGAAATTTTCTCGATTCCCAGGGCATAGAGTATCTTCGTACCTGGTCACACGATATATGCATGCAAAAAATGGTCATTGGCATAGTAAGCTCTCAGTTAATAACTGTGGAAGTGCTCATAAGAACACTAATCTGAGAAGCAGGCTTTGTACCAGTTGGGACGTAACGCCAGAAAGAAGAAGAATTGTAGCCGAATGTAGAGGACGTATGTCCTATCCTAAGACTATGTTAAGGCACCTTATGCAGGCTCAAGTGACATGTGCCAAACGGAGCCACATGTGGGAAAGTGGAGAAAATACGATTTTATAGTTTTGGATGGAAAGCAAAGTTTTCTGTATGAGTGATAATGAAAAAATATATTGATTAGTGAAAGAAAGAGGGGATGAGTAAGTTAGAGAGTTTATAAGATGTAATAAATTCCTATATCGCCTCTTCCAACTGCAGGCTTGACAGAAATTCATCTGCGAATTCAATATTCTGCGGAGTAAATATTTAACTCAAAATTCACGACACAAATTTTTCACACGATTTGACATTTTTTTGGACTTTGTTTGCTTAATCATGATATTTGATACATCGCAAATTAAGTTTTAGAACCACCAACTTATTTGCCACTTGCAGCGAAGAGCCAATTTCCGGAATAAACCAGTATGTGGCCAGGTCATCCAAAACCTTTTGTACTATTCTTCTTTTGACTTGACTTTTGACTTCTTCTTGACTCAATCAAGTTTGATATGTCGCAAGATAGGTCTCAGAACCGCCCAATATAATGGCCACTTCCTCTGGGGAACAGGGTATCCAAAACACCTGGCATGTCTATCAAGTCATCCAAGAACCTTTGAAATAACCCTTCTTTAGCCTTGATTTAGAAAATTCATGAAGTTTGATGTTGCCAGCTAGGTTCCCAGAACGCGACAGTTTAGAGGCCATTTTCCCCAGGGAACCGAGAATTCGGAACAATTCGACATGTGGTCAAGTCATTCAAATACATTTGAACCACCTTAAGACTTGATTTGCAAACTCATGAAAATTGATTTGTCGCAAGCTAGGTTTCAGATTCGCCAATATAATGGCTACTTCCACCAATGAATCGGTATTCGGAACAACCCAGCATGTGCATAAGCCATCCAAAAACGGTTCGAACTATTTTTTTTAGACTTGGTTTGCTAAATCATGAAGTTGATTTGTCGCAAGCCTTAGACTCGAAATTAAAGTGGTTACTGATTCTTCAAGTGGGATTATTTCAGTACTCCTCGTGATGAATCCAAAATTACGGTGAATTTCTAATCGATGTCCGCAGTTCCAAAAACTAGAAGAATTTTGCTATTGACCTGAAAATTCAACTGAAATTCATTGAAAAACGGATGGGAAATAATATTTTGATATTGAAAATTTCAATCAAATTTGACGTCTGGCTCGCATAAATGATGAATGCATCCCGATAAAACAAACACATAAAACAACTTTCGTTCCACATGGGATGTAAGCAAACGTAAGAAGATGTTCAAAACGATCATCCCAAACACCAGCTAATTCAAAACTAACAACTAGAATATTTGTTCGAGATCAGCGCAGCGAATTGTACAGTGTGACCGTTATGCGTAGAAATACAGTAGTGGGACAGTTCTTCTTCTTCTTTCTGGCGTTACGTCCCTACTGGGACAGAGCCTGCTTCTCAGCTTAGTGTTCTTATGAGCACTTCCACAGTTATTAACTGAGAGCTTTACCTATGCCAATGACCATTTTTGCATGCGTATATCGTGTGGCAGGTACGAAGATACTTTGGGGTAGTCCATAAATGACGTAGACTTTTAGGGGGAGGGGGGGCTTCACGAATTTGTGACGATGTGTGACGAGGGGGAGGGAGGGGTTCTAGCTAGTGGACGTAGCATTTTAAAAAATGTCAGTAAAAAAAGGCGCTGAACAAAGAAATGTATTTTTTATCAAAGTTATTTTTTTTGTTTCACTTATAAACTTGGGTCATAAAATGATAATAAGCTTCAAAACATTCATGTTACAGAATTGAAAAAAAAAATCTATGAAATTGTAGATTTTCTTGATGAATGCAATCAAACAGATTTTTTAAGCTTTCAAATAATTATGTGAATATTATATTACATTCGTGTCTAAATTAATAAATTTTTGAATAAACAAAATAGAACTTTAATGTATAAATTAAAAATCAGTGCTTCAACGACTTGGAGAACATTGTTTTCCCAGTTGGCTTTATTTCTTCAAGAGAGACAAATTATGCTCGTTTTGGCAAATATTACATTGAAACAAGATATTTATTCCGTGGATTATGCATTCAATGTTGCAGGGAGATCTCCACCCAATCAACTCAAACATTTGTTTTGATATCCCAATGCTCTTGATGAAATAGCCTGGAATATTAATGAGGACAACAGACGAGTGTTATCGAAATTGCTCTATCATTCAATTTCCTAATAACTAGGTAACTTGAATAAAGAATATTTTTATTATATAATTGTTGTATTATAGGTTGTGTAAGATTATTTCAGTATGGGGAACAATAATGAAGTTAGCGTTAACGTTAGCGTTATCGTAGTTACGGTATACTTCGTAGATTGGATACTAGCAACATTCATGTTTCTTTTAATAATCTCATCCCTGACTACTTTCAAGAACAAGGCAGGGGAGTATACCTTGTTCAAATCATAAACAAGAATACTAAAAGCATGAATATCGCTATTCCCGGCACGCCCATCTTACCGTAACTTGGGATAGGGGAAGGAAATGTTGATGTAGCACTTACTTAATGAGAGGCCACCGACTCAGCGACACCCTCATAAACGCTACGGAGTTGGAGGTGGGGAAGGTATATTGTCAGGATTCGCCTAGAAAGCTGGCGATAGATCATAAACATTTGTTGTTTAAGCGTTTTCAAATTTAATCTTTTGAATGCTGGCAATCAAAAGAGAAAACAATAGCTTATTTATACAGGGGATGGGCAAAATGATTGAGATAGGCAAAATTTTGCCCAAATTCAAATGCTTATAACTTTATGAAAAATGAATGAAATCGGATGCATCTGGAAGCAGTCGACGGCAAATTTGGTCCAGTTTTAGGAACTTCCTTGGCCATGCATATTGGCCACTGGACACCGGAGATGTTCCGGATTTTCTGAGGTCATGTCCAAATGTCATTTTTTCTGTCGCTTGTATTTTTGTGTGGTGTAAAGTTAGATAGATGTTTGCAATTTTCCTAGAAACTAGAACTAATAGGAAGTTGAACCCACCGGACGCATCAAGATTGGTTGGAAATCTTCAGAAATATGACCATTTCCGTAAAACTGGTTCCGGAAAGCATGGTCAGTCATGTTTGTATTTCCAATCATGTAAATATTATCCGGAGCTATATCCAAGCGGACATCAACCTTAAAAAATGATGTTTCCTGCAGCGTATTCAGAACCATTAGATGCACAGGCCACTCTATAGAACGTTCCAGGTGCCCTGGGGGAAGTGGCCATTCGGAACATGTCCGTTCATCTGTATAGAATCACATTCTACCATAAACAGTAAGATCCATGTGACTTGGAAAATGGCGAGCATTTTCAGAACCACAAGATATTATAATCACTCTATAGTATATTCCGGGGGCTCCTAGAGATGTGGCCAACTCGAAACATGACCTCATCCCTCAGGGCCCATGAACCTACTATACAGTGGTCATATAAATAAGTTGCGCTGTAAATACTTCTATTAGCATCACCTTCAAAAATCTTCATGTTTTTACCCATATTGATGTGTTTTCGGGCATGTTTAGAATTGGCCACATCCCCGGGGCATCTGGAATCTACTATAAAGTGGTCATGGCAGCCGGTGGTGCTGGAAATGCTTCGGAAAGCATAACCTTTGAAAATCATGAAGTTTGATGCCCATATTGATATGGTTCCAGATATGTTCCTAATTGACCACTTCCCCCAGGGCACCTGGAACCTTCTATTAGAGTGGTCTGTGCATCTAATGGTTCTGAATACGCTGCAGGAAACATCATTTTAAGGTTGATGTCCACTTGGATATAGCTCCGGATAATATTTACATGATTGGAAATACAAACATGACTGACCATGCTTTCCGGAACCCAGTTTTACGGAAATGGTCATATTCTGAAGATTTCCAACCAATCTTAATGCGTCCGGTGGCATTCAACTTCCTATTAGTTTTAGTTTCTAGGAAAATTGCAAACATCTATCTAACTTTACACCGCACAAAAATACAAGCGACAGAAAAAATGACATTTGGACATGACCTCAGAAAATCCGGAACATCTCGGTGTCCAGTGGCCAATATGGCATGGCCAAGGAAGTTCCTAAAAACTGGACCAAAATTTGCCGTCGACTGCTTCCAGATGCATCCAATTTCATTCATTTTTCATAAAGTTATAAGCATTTGAATTTGGGCAAAGTTTTGCCTATCTCAATCATTTTGCCTATCCCCTGTAGTATAATAGTATTTCGCGAAATGCTTGTCGATTGTGCAGTAATATTTTTGCTCCATAACCAGTAAAAAGCAAAAACGATCCCTCCAGGGTCATCGGATTGTATAAAATAACGATACGCGTAAAAAAAAAATCACGCCTATTGAAAAACTGTTACTGTGCCCATTGAAAAACTGTACTGGGTGGTACTGTATTTTTAGATAATCGAAAAACGAAAGGAAGCGGGTTCGAACTAAACACCCTAGGATACCACAGTCGGTTTTTTCTGCTCAAAATTATACGAAAAGCAGAATCGATCCCTCCAGGGTCATCGAACGGTTAAAAAGCTCCACAACCGATTGTTAGTTGCGTAACACCCGCCCGGACAGAATGGCGCAATCTGAACATAATTATCAAACTCCGAAAATAACATTTTCCGTTCAAGAAAACGATCAGAAGTTCCACGACGCGGACAAAAACGATCCGGAAGGCTCACAAAAGAAAAGTATTCATACTGGAACAAACTCACCGGATTGATTCTCTAAATTTATGTGCTGCCTGTCACCTCCGGCATGGTTCGGTGAACTTAGGGCAGCCAAAAACCAACAGTACTGAGGACACAAATCAAACCAAATCACTTTTTTATTTTTCACTTTTCACTATTCCATTTCTGAATGTAAAAAACTGTCCTGCTTGGGCTTCACGAAGCACTACCCAGCAAGACCGCTCCAAAACAGGAAAAAAAAATCTCCGGTGACGAAAACATGGCGCGAAACCGTGAGACGCAAACCGAACTGTCCTGCTTGGGCTTCACGAAGCACTACAATAATGAAGTTCAGTTGAAATATGAATAGAGCATTAATACTTTGTATGATGATCGCTAACATTTTCTAAACGTTCCAAATATTGCAAGTGTAATCTTTTTTATATCTGGCCGCTAATTGCTAAATGGATTTGAATTGCGATAAAAATGACGAAGATCCATTGCAAATTAATATATTTTGTTGATAAATTTCATTGGAATCTATTGCCTTACAACGAATAATTAAAAAAAAAAACAAACCTCTAATATAACGAAATTTCTGTCCAATATATTATAAAATATATTGTACCCTAACTCGTTACTATTAGCTTAATCAATCAATTTCAAACATTTAATTTTTTTTTTCATTTTCTGTTGTAAAACTTTTATTTTTATTGGTAACAAGAGGCTGATGTAGAGTACTTTGGAAAACAAGTTTTTAAATAAACATATTTCCTGTTTAAGTCACACAGTTTTGGTTTCCAGTTTCATCTAGGCTAAGTAAGTTGTATTAACTTACCCTATATGAAACTGGAAACCAAAATTATGTAACTTAAACAGGAAAATATGTTTATTTAAAACTGTTTTTCCAAATTACTTTTGAGGGCTATTATATCGGACTGTTATTCGTTTAGATTATCCTTTCGTTTCAGCCAGTAATTAATTATCAAACTTTGTATTGAATTCCAATTTATTATTTCAGCCCAGGACGCTAAGAAAAACAAATTTAAAAAAAAATAACGATGAGGGAGGGGGGGGGGGTGTTGCTTGATATGCTACGTATTTTTCGAGGGGGTATCATCCTTTGTGACAAAATGCTACGAGGGGGGAGGGGGGGTGTAAAAAATCTGTGAAAAAATGCTACGTCATTTATGGACGGCCCCTTTATGCCCTGGGAAGTCGAGAAAAATTACCAACCCGAAAAAGATCCTCGACCGGTGTGATTCGAACCCACGCCCCTCAGCTTGGTCATGCTGAATAGCTGCGCGTTTTACCGCTACGGCTATCTGGGCCCCAAGTGGGACACTTATGCGTTGGAAATTCAACAATGGGACAAATTGACTTGGCTTGCTTTTCATTGAGTTCCGAACAAAGTTAGTTTTTGGTAAGTGTTTTCTAAAACTATACGTAAAATAATCTGTTTGATGACAAAAAGTCCAAATACACAGTAACATGGGACAATTATGCGTTTAACGGCAGTACATGTATATCCAGTGATGCCTGCAGAATAGTTCAATTATTATAGCTAAAGATTTTCAATTCATACAAAAAAACCAATACCTAATTACTGAGGACGTCCAATTTGAAAATGGCCTTCAGCAAAAGTTGTTGCTGATGAATGTATCTAACAGTATCGGCGTAGCTCTAACCCCAAGAGCACATGGGCGCAAACAATATGATCGATTGGATGAATTGCTTGCTTTTCCATAGTTATTTTTTCATAACAAACTTTGAAGGCCTTAAGCCCAAATTTTGGAGAGAACACTAATAATTTAACCTCACAGTATCAACGTGATATAAATCAAATAAATCAAGTGGATTGCTACTTCCGCATGTTCGCTTTAGTAAAATTGCTTCATATAGAATTTGTCCTTAGTTCCTGTGCCATGACCTGCATACTTTTATGCTGTCGGCGGAATAATCCTTTTGTGGGTTTCGAGGAATTCTATCAATCTTTGGTTAACCATTCTTTCCATAATTTTCGCGGACAGTTGATAAGGGTGATTGGTCGGTAATTGCCAGCGACATTCGCTAGACCCGAACCCTTTGGTAAGAAGATAACCAGTCCATGTTTCCAGCTATCTGAAACATTGATTGAATTGTGTTGAGCAACAGTCTTTTCCCATGTCAATTGAAGATACTTCAGCATTGGGTACCCTACTTCATCCGAACCGACTGAATTTCCTTTTAGGGGTCATGCACAACTTACGTCACGCTCCGAGGGGGGGGGAGGGGGTCTAGCCAAGCGTGAAAAGCCTTACGAAAAAATCGAAGGACTCATACAAAAAAACGTGACAAAGGGAGGGGGAAGGGGTCAAAAAAGTTGAAATTTGGCCGTGACATAATTTGTGTACCATCCCTCAAGGCCCAAACGCAATGATAGTGGAACGGCAACGGAATGCGGAACCCGTTCGCCAGCATGAATCACACCATCTCGACTGAGCTGTCGATGAATGAAAGTGAACCAACACTGAGTCGACTAGCATACTATAGTTCATACTGGCGAACCGGTTCCGCTTTCCGTTGCCGTTCCGCTGTCATTGCGTTTGGGCCTTTAGCTTTATTAAGAGCATATTCGAGCTCCTTCATTAAAAATGGTCTATTGAAAGTATGTCCCTGATTGGGCGGAACTATGAAATGCTAAATTGCAGATTGTGGATTTGGGTTGCGGGCGATGAAGCAACTAGAAGTATCGACGTATTGAAGAGAGATCGTGAAAGTGATCCGCGAGAGCATCTGCACTGACTGTTGGGTCTCTTGTGGTAATATTAGAGATGGTCGGGTTTCACATTTTTCAAACCCGAACCCGACCCGTACCCGACTTATTTTATTTCTTCAAACCCGGACCCGACCCGAACCCGAGACAATAATTGAAAAGCAAACCCGGACCCGACCCGAACCCGAAAAATTTTTGCTGTGTAAACCCGAACCCGACCCGAAACCCGAATTTTTTTTGTAAGAAAAACCCGAATAAAACCCGAGTTTGAAAAGATGGTAAATTCATCGTTTCTGATGCATAGGGAAGCTTTTAGGTTGTTACTCTGTTCACAATTCTCACCAAACCCGACCTAAACCCGACTCAAACCCGACTTTTTGTAAGCCCGAACCCGACCCGTACCCGATAGTTTTGTAGCCTCGAAACCCGACCCGAACCCGAACCCGAAAAATTTCAAATTTTCAAACCCGAACCCGACCCGAACCCGTCGGGTTCGGGTTCGGGTCGGGTTTCGGGTTTGAAAACCCGAGACCCGACCATCTCTAGTAATATCATCGATTTTGAGTGCCTTGCCTTTAACAAGTTTTTTCCCTTGAATGCTTTTAACCCTGTTCCAAAGTTCGGATACAGATTGGTCATTGTTAATTCCATCTAGGAAATCGGTTCACGATTTTTCTTTGGCATCTCTAATGATCTGCCTACACTCGTTGCGAGCGTTGTTTCCAAAAAGGGTGTCGTTTCTGTTGTTTCCGGATAGCCCGAACAGCCTTCTTTCGTGCTTTTGTTGCCGCCTGAAACTTCGTCCAATTTGATTTGTTATAAAGCCAGCGAGTGCGACGGGATGTTTCGGGTTTTGTTGTTACTGCGATAGTGACTGATATGGGAAAGTGATCGCTACCCAGGGTGTCATCGTTAGTAGACCAGAGAAAACGCCTGAGGTCGATGGCGGACTCCACTCGACCTCGGATGAACGTGCTCATTCATTTATTTCATAACGCTAAAATTGGCTATTTTGGACACCCACCCACCCCCTTGTAACGCTTTTTGTATGAATATTATTCAGTTTTTGTATGGTCCGTAACATTGTTTGGACACCCACCCACCCCCTCCAGCGTTATGAAATTTATGAATGGGCCCTACACACTTAAAATATATTCACGAGCTCGGCTTTTGAGAGTGCTGAACTCTCTCGGCATTCAGATTGTTTGCTGATAAATCAGTTAAATAATAATCATAACTGAGTCTCGGCTTATTTTTAAACTGAAATCTCGGATAACATTATTTTTTACCCGAAACTCGGCACACGGGTATGCCGAGCACCAACGTTTACAATATTTTCGCCGATTTCAGTTGTCTAAGATGCTGACATATATCGGTTTATCACTGAACGATGCCGAGATTTTCAGCATTTTGTTCTATCCGCCATAGTGTTTTCATTTACAAGTGGAACATTCGTTAGTCGTGTGTTCTTATGTTAAAAGTGTTAATAATATTTGTAGCCGACACTGGTCGATCCGGGGAGAAATCATGCGGCTTTAGCGCCACTCCGTTAGGAGACCGCAAGACAAGGTCAAAATTTGCCCGGTTGAGACTCGTCAGGGCGAGTCCATTTAGAATCCCCGAATAAGTTGAGGATCGAGCCAGCGTGCCTACAACCTACGCAAGAACTGGGGTATCTACCCTACGCAACAACATATACTGTCGCACTCCAAAATCATTCCTCCAAAGCACGCAGTAAGACAACACCCATACCTAAGACAGTGCAACACTATCGCACACTAATGTCTCATCACTGGCGGTTCCACTACTGTCCGCAAGAGGCGCGACCAGTGTAGAAGGGTATGCGCAAGACGGCAGTCAAATTGCGCCACGCAAACAACATTAAAATTCACACGAAGTAACGGGACAATATAACCATACTCTAAAAGGTCATTCTCAAGAAACTACTAACAGAGAATTCATTAACAAAACAAATATATTTTAGGAGAATAATAGGAATGAATCATTTTATTCTAATAGCATGCTAATTTTTGTGTATTGTTTTATATTATTTACATGTGTTCCGTCTCCTACTCTGAAGTCCTACTCTTGTGCGTTTTTCCTATCTCTCTCTTTCTTCTCTCTCCGTGCTACCATGTGTCTATCTATGTGACATCTCCATTCAGTTTCCCACGACGATGCGACAAGCAGAAGCGGCAAGCTAGTTCGCACCCGGGTGGCTTACACAATAGGGTTGGGTGGGCCGGCCATAGAATACGTGCGCACGTTTTGGGGTTTTAGCATCCACCCAACCTTAACATTTCACGGACGCTTTACTGGCCAGACGTCCAAATGGTACTCGACCTTAGGTCGGCAAAAAAACTCCGAGGCGTCCTCACCGGACGCCCCACTCCACAAAAAAGAAAGCGATGCGAAATGGAATCGACTCACCGAGTTATCACTGGCGAAGGCTGCGGTGGGGTTCCTTGCTGGATTGCTGTTGGCCTTCTGATGGTTCTGCGCTCCTGGTGTGTCGCGTTGATGGGAGGCAGGGGTTCGTTCGCTGGTCCACGTGTGATCGCGGGTTCACGTGGCCAGGTGTACTCCCGGTTGACCTTCGAGATGGCGGCTACCCAGTGGCAATTGACGACCACGGCTGTGGCTCGAAACGGCGTAGTGGCGGACCGTTTCCTTTGGCGGGGTTGGATCGCCAGAACTTTCCGATTCGAAAGGCAGAGAAGCGTCGCTGGTGGGAAGAAGATAGCCGCGGGCTATTCCACAACAATTAGCACATGCACGGATTCTTAAAGACGAGCACAATGAGCACATTACCTGGGAATACTATTATGGAAAACGCACAAAACCTGACGCACTTATTTCTCTAGACTTGGACTTTGATCTAGGAACTAACAAAAGAACAATGAACAATTAAAATACTGAAATATCACCACGTTACTTTCACTCACATTACACAGCTTCTTCAACAGATAGACCACGACACTTCTACACTAATCTGCGGATCGAACGAAAGTAAAACGAAACCGTGATCCTCAGATTAGGGAAGGTGCCATCGACCGAACTCAACGGAAGTTCGATATTTCCCACGAACTTCTTCGAAATAATTCGGGAGTGCCACGGTTTATGTTGAATGCTCGCTCAAGTTCGGCTTCGGCCGCGACTCATTCTTTCCCCTACTTTCTCCGGAGATTCTAAATTTCCTTGACCTTCGGAGAACTCCTTCATGGCCGTTTGAGAGCTTATGAGCTTTTTTATGGCAGATTAACTAGCTTATGGCGTAGAGGTAATTCAAAATTGAATTAGCTTTGGCGTACCTCAACCTTACCTGTTTTATAGGTCTCTTTCTATCTAATCTGATGAAATAAACTGAATGAACTGATTAACCATGGAGCAACGGCTACATATTGTTGAGTACGCCCCTGGCGTAGCTGCGCATCTTCCATCCAACAATCTGGCCCACTCATACCAGCCCAACCAGGTATAGTACAGTCCCTCTTTTCTCTAGAACGTTGGCCGAACGTCATAGGCAATATGTTATTGTAGGAACAATAGAGCGAACAGAAGACAACCCACGTTGAATTAGATGTTGTGCAAACCAAGAAATTAACTAAATCTAAACATAACTTTATTGTATATTTACGTTGATTTGTAACGTGGCAACTTATAGGTAAACTATTATTGAATTAGTGCTTACTTGAAGTTATTGAAAAACCATTTCTCTACAGTAGTGCCGGCTTAAAACTAAATGAATTCATTCTAACCTAAAGCTACGCTACTCTAAACATACATGCAAGGTAATTATAAATAGTTAAAGTAGTTCCAATTGAGTATTTACACGATATTGTTCCGGTACAGATATATGTACGATCACAGAAGATAGCATAGACAGCGCCAAGCATCGATTTTTATCATTGACCCTATGTACAAACTTACCGTGGACCCTGCACAGTGGGACTAAACGTAAGTAGTAATGGTAAAAAATTGTTTAACTCCGTTTGATCTTTGATGGTAACATCGCCATATAAAATTGTAGATTAATTTAAGTAAAATGCCATTCCAGGAATATAATAATACTCCAATTACGAACGTAATACCCATTGTCCCGGTTGTTCCTACCGGTATTATTATTTCGGAAATTATCCCGTGCAATTAGTTGGCAAATCCCAACATCTTATTATATTCGTTTATATTAACGAATCGGTCAATTCGGTCATGTCGAGCCGCGGTCGGTCAAATAAAGGCAGTAATGCCGGTGGGGGTGATAGTGATGCGAATGGTGGTGCGATTGGTGGTGCAACTAATAATGCGATTGGTGGCATAACTGAAGGTGGTGCAACTGGTGGTTTAAGGGTGGTGGTCACCGACGAAACCGTGGAACCGGAAGCATCATTTCCCGGTCAATCGTGTAGAGTTTGCCGTCGAGAGGACAACGAACAAATGGTGAGGTGTGATAAGTGTCTCAAGTGGTTTCACTTTATCTGCGTGGGAGTCACCCAAGCCATCGAAGACGTTCCGTGGAGCTGTGCTGGCTGCGAGAGCTCAACACAAAATGCCAATTTGCAGTTGAATCCAGCCGGCGTTGCTGCTTCTCACGGAGGTACCAAGAAGAAATCAATCGTTGCAGAGGACAATAACGCTTCAACGCATCTTCAGCCAAGCGTCCAGGTAACTCCAAAAACCTCAAACACGATCAAAGCAAGCCAAACGAAGCCGAAGAAGACCACCAAGAAGCTCCCTAAGGATAAGTTGGAGTCGGTACCTCCGAAGGACGGGCATTCCCAGATGGACAGCTACAAGTTTCCGTCAAAGAAGATTGAGCCAGCGCTGGAAGTCGGTGAGCAACAGTATTATAGCAGCAAGTATCCGTCGAAGATCGTTGAGCCACCGGTTCGCAAGGCTAATTCTGTGTCATCTCATACGTCAAGTCATGCGTCCAGTAGATCGTCGCAATCTATCGCCAAGCTGAAGCTGCAGAAGTTGGAGGAAGAACGAATTCTTAATTCGAGGAAGTTGGAGCAAGAACGCCTCTACTTGGAGGAGAAATATAGACTTTTGGAACAGATGGCTAGTGAAAGCGGATCAGATGTGCACAGCCAGTCAGACGTCGTAAGCAGATGGCTCCCTAGAGCAGAATCGAGTCAGCGGTCGTTTGTTCCTGAACCCGTCCACCTTGCTGCCAATTCCGTCGTCAACCTTCGACCCAGAGCAGGCGAAGAAGCGCTCCGTAGCGCGCAGCGTGAATTACCGCAGTATCAGCCTGCTGCCAATCAAGTCTTCGAAGACGAACACCGTAGTGGCGTCCGAGAAGTTCCGCAGCATGCTAGTTGCCTGCCGGAGTATGATGAAGATCGCTGTCCGTTAACCAAGAAGCAGCTAGCGGCGCGACAGGCCGTTTCCAAGGATCTGCCCCCGTTTTCCGGCAACCCCGAGGATTGGCCTCTATTCATAGCGACATTCAACAACACGACGGCCATGTGCGGCTTCACAAACGACGAGAACATCTTCCGATTGCAGAAAAGTCTGAAAGGACGTGCCTTCGAAGCAGTGAAGAGCCGATTAGTTCATCCTGCCAACGTTACCGGCGTGTTGAAGACTTTGAAGATGATGTTCGGGCAGCCAGAAGCCATTGTTCATACGCTGATCGAAAAAATCCACGCTTTGTCGGCCATTAGAGAAGACAGACTGGAAACTCTGGTGGATTTCGCCGTCAGTATCGAGAACTTCTGCGCGACTGTGGATGCCTGCGGCTTGGATGAATACCTGTACAACTCTACTCTCCTGCATCAGCTAGTTAGCAAGCTTCCACCAACTATCAAGCTGAATTGGGCGCAGTACAGGATCGCACTTCCGGGAGTCAATTTAGCGTCGTTTAGCACTTGGATATACTCCCTCGCTGAAGCTGCTAGTGCAGTTACAATCCCAAACATAGTAAACTCCAGACCAATCCGGAGTGAGAGTCGCACAACAAAGAAGGGAAATGCCTTCGTCAATGCTCATTCCGAAAACGCCCCTTCAGAATCTCGTTCACCAAATCCTTCAAGTGGGAAGCGCTCGAACGCCAACGGAGAATGTCTCGTTTGCAAAGGAGCCTGCAAGGCGGTCGACAAGTGCAAGCGGTTTCTAGAGTTTTCCCGCGATTCGCGCTGGTCCACGGTACGAGAATTCGGACTCTGTCGTCGTTGTCTCAGCCGACATAACGGCGAGTGTCAAGCCAAGCTTTGCGGAAAGGATGGTTGCCAGTTCAAGCACCACGCGCTGCTGCACAAAGACCAAAAGCAACAATCACCCGCTTCACCAACAACGCAGTCATCTCCTGCATTGATCCCAACGACAACGGACGGTACGGAGCCTCCTAAGACAGGAGCCGGTCCTTCGACGCATAGTTGCCACGCACATCAGACTAAATCGAGCGACATACTGTTTCGCTATCTCCCGGTTGTGCTACACGGCAAGTATAGATCGATCCGTACACACGCTTTCCTCGACGACGGTTCGGATCTCACGCTACTCGACGAAGAGTTAGCCGATGAACTAGAGCTAGATGGAGAAGTGCGATCGCTTTGTCTTCACTGGACCGGTGGCACGCAACGTCAAGAGAAAAAGTCTCGGATCGTCGAACTCGAGATAGCTGGTGTACACAAAGGAGCTAAGAGTTTCACAATCAACGGTGCACGTACTGTGAATGAACTTATGCTTCCGCACCAGACGATGGACACCGAAGAACTCGCATCGCTTTACCCTCACCTAATGGGACTGCCGATCGAATCATATCACAGCGTTCGGCCACGTATCCTCATTGGCCTTAAGAACCAGCATCTCAGCCTTGCGCTCAAGTGCCGCGAAGGCAAACCGAACGATCCCGTCGCTATCAAGACCCGTCTAGGATGGACAGTTTGTGGAGGAAGATCCACAGATGTAACCAGCCCAGTGCACTCTGTTTATCACATCGGTTCATGCGAGGATCAGTGCCCAGCGGACGAAGATCTACACCAAGTTATCAAAGACTACTTTGCGTTGGATAGCTTGGGGATCATGAAACCTTCTGAAGCACCTCTCTCCGTCGAGGATCAACGAGCGCAGTCCCTTCTCCAGTCGCTAACTAAGTTCACAGGAGAACGCTATGAAACCGGTCTACTCTGGCGATACGAAGCCGTTCGCCTGCCGGACAGTCGAGCGATGGCCCAGCGACGTTTCCAGTGCTTGAAAAGCGCATGATGAAGGAGGAAATATTGGCTAAAACGTTGAAGGAGAAAATGACCGACTACCTGAAGAAAGGCTACATACGAAGGTTATCCGAAGAATTGCGGCAGAAAACACAGCGCGTTTGGTACCTCCCAGTGTTTCCAGTGACAAACCCAAATAAACCAGGGAAAGTAAGGATCGTATGGGACGCTGCGGCCAAAGCATTCGGAGTATCTCTGAATTCTGCCTTGCTGAAAGGTCCCGATCATCTTTCGTCGTTGTTCACTGTGTTGATCCGGTTTCCAGCGAACGTCCCATAGGCCCTGACTGGTGACATTACGGGAATTTTCCACCAGGTACGGGATCCCGGCCAGAAGACCAGCAGGGTTCAACGTTTTTACTGGGAGGGGACGATGATTGGAAACCCGGGTAAGCGGTTCTAGCGTGATGTGCGTCATGACATTCGGCGGCCTGTTTTCTCCCAGCAGTGCCCCAATATGCGATGAACCTCAATGCTCAGCGGCTTCGCCCCAGAACATACCCTGCAGCGGGTGGAGCCGTTACTCGAGAAACGGCACTACGTCGACGATATGTTGGTAAGCGTCGGACACAGGGAGGAGGGCAGGTCGAACTTGCCCAAAGAAGTAAGGTAGCGTCCACTCACAGGGCGGGTTCGAAAATACGTAATTGGACCAGCAACTCTTCAACGCGTCCTGGAAGCCCTACGTGGAAGCAACGCGGAAGAGAAGAATCTTGGACCTTTCGCCAGAATTGGGAACGGAAAAGGTGCTCGGGATGTGGTGGTGCACAGCTTCAGACGTGTTCACCTACAAAGTCGGCTGGAACCGTTATGATAGTGATCTGTGGGAAAGGTCGCCGCCAGCCCACGAAAAGAGAGTTCTACGGGTTCTGATGACGATCTTCGACCCCCTTGGACTCATCGCGCCATTCCTCATCGTTCCTCAAGATCTTACTTCAAGAAATCTGGCGCAGTGGAATTCAATGGGACGACAAGATCGATGACAATGCCTTTGCCAAATGGTGCAGCTGGCTGCGAGTGCTGCCTCAAGTCGAACAGGTTCAGATACCTCGATGCTTCTGCTCCCAAACCTCTTCGGAGTACGACGACGTTCAGCTTGCACACATTCGTAGACGCGAGCGAGAACGCTATGGCTGCCGCATGCTACCTACGATTTGAGCGAATAGCTTCGTTTGGTGCCGTTTAGTTGCCGCCAAACAAGAGTAGCACCTTTTGAGATACCACTCTATCCCGCGACTTGAGCTAATGGCAGCTGTTATCGGTACACGACTTTCCCAAACGGTCACCGAATCTCTGTCAATCACTCCAAGTAAGCAGTTCTTTCCACTCGGACTCCAGGGATGTGATCTGCTGGATAAACTCGGACCATCGTCGTTACACACCTTTCGTTGCCAGCCGTGTTGGCGAGATTCTGGAAGCTACGGACCAGAAAACAATGGCGGTGGGTCCCGACAAGCTTTAACGTAGGCTGACGAAGGCACGAAGTGGGGAGAAATTTCCGGACATGACACCAGAGTCCAGGTGGTTCATCGGGCCAGAGTTTTTTACAGCATTCGGAAGAATTATGGCCGTGCCAATCAACGAAAGGTAGCAAGACATCAACAGAACTCCGTCCTTCACTGCTAACTCACTTCTCCGCACCAGATCCACCAATCAACGTCTCCAGCTGGAAGCGGATGATCAGAGTAGCCGCACTCGTACACCGTTTCGTTTACGAACTGTCGTCTGAAGGTCCAGAAGAAAGTCCACCATTCATGGGCCTCCTTCCACGGAGGAAAAGCAAATCGCCGAACGCTACGTGATTCGTCAAGCTCAACGAAGAAGCCTACCCAGACGAAATAGCAATTCTGCAGAAGCCGTCGAAACCCATTCCCAAAACCAGTTCCTTGTTTAAACTATTCTCCTTGGATGGATAATGACGGATTGATGCGGATTGCGAGGAAGAATCGACGCCCTGTTGTCAAGCCACCCGAAGACGCTAAGAACCCAATTATCCTCCCACGAGACCACCATACCACCAACTTATTATCGCACACTATCACTATAAAGTATAACCACCTTAACCACCAAACCGCTATAAATGAGCTCCGCCAAAGATTACTGCATACCGCGACTACGAGTGGCCTACGCCAAGGTACGGTTACAATTGCCAACACTGCAAAAACTACCGCGCCGCACCGCAGCCACCTATAATGGCCCGACCTTGCCTTCAGAGCGACCTCGACGCATTCGCCCGTCCCTTCACCCATATTGGCGTCGACTATTTCGGCCCCCTCGAAGTCGTTGTAGGACGCCGCGTGGAGAAACGATGGGGATGCTGGTTACATGCCTGACTACGCGTGCAATCCATATCGAAGTGGTGTACACTTTGAGTACTGATTCGTGCATCATGGGTCTTCGCAACTTTGCAGCACCGTCGAGGCACCACCCAAAACGATCTACAGTGATCGCGGCACTTGCTTCATCGGAAACGAGTTCGTTGAAATGAGAGATGCGGCAAACAACGATTAACCAGGAGCATATGATGAGAGAATTCGGTACTGAGACTACATGGGAAGTTCAACCCTCCAGCGTCACCACACATGGGTGGCAGTTGGGAACGCTTGATCGGTATCGTGAAGCGTAACTTAATGGCAATTAGACCTCCGCATAAGCCTAACGATGAGGTACTACGAAACCTTCTAATGGAGATCGAAAGCAACTGTTAATTCAAGGCCCCTAACTCACGTCCGGTCGACGACGAATACCGCACCGCTCTCACACCTAATCATTTCTCCTGGGAACATCCGACGGTACGAAACCATTATGTACCCTAGATGACACCGGAATGGACTCTACGGCGGTCCTGGAAGATGTCTCAACAACTAGCCAACCTGTTCTTGGAAACGTTGGCTTACTGAGTACTTGCCGGAGATCACGCGAAGAACAAAATGGTACACCGATACGAAGCCAATCACCATTTGGCGACGTCGTTGTGATCGTCGATCCGAAGCTGCCTCGCAACTGCTGGCCTAAGGGAAAGGTCCATCGGAACCAGCATCAACCAAAAGGACAAACAAATCCGGGCCGCAACCGTACAGACTGCAACCGGAGTGTTCGAGCGTCCGGTAGCCAAGTTGGCGGTGTTGGATGTACGGCGCGACGAACTGTAAGCCGTTTAGGGAACCGGCCGTACCGGGGGGAGTGTTGAGTACGCCCCTGGCGTAGCTGGCGCATCTTCCATCCAACAATCTGGCCCACTCATACCAGCCCAACCAGGTATAGTACAGTCCCTCTTTTCTCTAGAACGTTGGCCGAACGTCATAGGCAATATGTTATTGTAGGAACATAGAGCGAACAGAAGACAACCCACGTTGAAATTAGATGTTTGTGGCCAAACCAAGAAATTAACTAAATCTAAACATAACTTTATTGTATATTTACGTGATTTGTAACGTGGCAACTTATAGGTAAACTATTATTGAATTAGTGCTTACTTGAAGTTATTGAAAAACCATTTCTCTACAGTAGTGCCGGCTTAAAACTAAATGAATTCATTCTAACCTAAAGCTACGCTACTCTAAACATACATGCAAGGTAATTATAAATAGTTAAAAGTAGTTCCAATTGAGTATTTACACGATATTGTTCCGGTACAAGATATATGTACGATCACAGAAGATAGCATAGACAGCGCCAAGCATCGATTTTTATCATTGACCCTATGTACAAACTTACCGTGGACCCTGCACGCGGGACTAAACGTAAGTAGTAATGGTAAAAAAATTGTTTAAACTCCGTTTGATCTTTGATGGTAACATCGGCATATAAAATTGTAGATTAATTTAAAGTAAAATGCCATTCCAGGAATATAATAATACTCCAATTACGAACGTAATACCCATTTGTCCCGGTTTGTTCCTACCGGTATTATTATTTCGGAAATTATCCCGTGCAATTAGTTTGGCAAATCCCAACAAATATTGTTGGTGAGGTTTTTTTAAAATGAAACAAGTACTGAAACGAAAAAAAATATGTCAGCAGTGATTATGTTACAGTTTTTCTCTTTGTTCAGTGATTAATATTGAAGTACAACTTGTTTCTTTCTTCACATCCGCCACAGGAACTTCGATCCGGTATCAAAACTCGGCTATAGGAAAAATCATGACAAGCCTTCGAAACGACATCCTTAAGGATTGTCCAATTGTCCACTTCCTACTGAGCAACCGGAGTCGAGTACTACACTGAAATACTTGTAAAAGACTCCAAAAAAATTGATACCTTCAACCGCGTGTAGAACGACAAACTCCAAATTGGACATCGTACCCTTTGACCAAATCAGGAGATATTTTGCAGATTGACAACAGTGGTTTTACTGCCACGGACATGCTAAAAATCGAAGCTTTAGAATTGAAGTATGACTGGATTTTTTTGTATCAAGTGATCCGGAATTCCGAAATTCATTACTTTCAAATTAATTAAGTTGGAACAGTAAAAATGTGATTTAAAGCATTATTTATTACAATCGTCGAAATTGCGTTAAAAGTTTCTTTGGCTCGCCAACAAAAACCAAATTTGAAAATATCTTTACCACATAAAAAAGCCGAATACTCGGTATCGTCTAAAATGATTGTTTTGATTTTTTGCTGATATTTCAGTTTTAATTAACCGAGAATTTCAGTTAAACACATCAGATGCCAGTTCTTGAACAAATCGAGTTTATCAGTTACAAATGGTAAACCGAGATCAATGCCGAAGCGCTCGGCTGTGCGGATCTCGGTTTCCGAAAGCCGAGCTTCGGCATTTGATTCTAAGTGTGTAAGTGCCCGAGCTTTTGCGAACGGCGAAATTTGTGATAGCAGAGTTCGTACGTTGGATTTTCTGCTTCTTCATGTGTGATGATGACTTTTAAAATCTGCGATTCGGCAGAGTTGTAGCTGACGAATGTATCGGCGTAGCTCTAACCCTCTAGAGCACATGGGCGTAAACAATATGATCGATTGAATGAACTGCTTGCTTTTCCATAGTATTTTTTCATACAAACTTTGAAGGGCTCTTGCAGTATCAGTTTTTCAAATAAGCCCAAATTTTGGGAGGACACCAATAATTTGATCTAGAATCGAATGAGCGAAAAGCAAAATCGAACTTTTAAACCACCAAAACGACACCTATTTAGGGGGCAGGATCCGTCATGAATTTCGGAATTTTCATAAGCAGTTTTTCTTTCAAAATCTAGATAATTTACACGAAAATGTTTTCACTGTATTCTATTCTCCAACCGAATCACTGTGAACAAATTTTCATAGAATAATTTTTAGTTTGAACAGAAAAAACTGCTTTTTTTCGATGATGACGATAACGAATCGTCGAACGTTAAAATGAGTGTCTTCTACAAATGAGTCGTTGGTTTCAATAGGGCGACATTCAAAACTGAAAAGCCAATAGATGGCTCTTTTTCAGTGGTAGTAAAAACGAAATCCTGAGCAAAGTAAGCACCACGGAAAATGAACTAAACACAAAAAGTTATGTATTCACTTTACACTTGATTTATAATCACTACATTTTTCATCCAGTTTTCTAATTACAAGTAAATTACGTTTTTCATTATTTTCCACACGTTTTGACAGTTTTCCGACTACCATTCTTCCATACGCTTGTGTCGAAAGTTTGAGAAATTTGAGAATCCAGCGTAGCGCAATCAGTGAGTGGAATACAAACAACAGTGTCATCGCTCGGCGGCCAGTGAAAGAAAACTGAATGTTCGAAAGGTTGTTGCCTGTACTTTTTGCCGCTGGCGCCAACTGTTAACGTTTAAAAACGGAATAAACAGTCGTTACCCTATTCCTATCATATTATCCTTTTCGCCCCCTTTCTGGCCTTTTGCCTCCTGGAGGAATAGTTGCCAAACATTTTTGATCTACTTATTTTAAGCTTTCTGCTAGTGCACAAAGTCAAAATAAAAATTTCACTTTTGTTGGATACTTTCTTCGTGAGATTTGTGCCTTTGAAGTTTTAGTGCAATCTTAGAAATTGATTCTAAACTGTTTCACCTTAAGTGCACTTGGTAAAAAAGTATTAACAAACAAGCGAAACAATTACATATAATGAATCCTAGTAGCCGATGGACCGTCCCAAGGAAAAAGATGTCCGATACACTGGTCTGGCAGGTGGCATAACGGGCTGTACAACTCGCTCATTGTGTCAACCGTTTGATGTCATAAAAATACGCCTGCAACTACAGGTGGAGCCAATCCATTCGCGATCCTCAACATCCAAGTATCGCACAATCCCCCAAACCATTGCAACTGTCTACCGAGAAGAGGGAATCCTCGCTTTCTGGAAGGGCCACAATGCATCGCAGGTTCTGTCGATGGCCCAAGGAATGGCGCAATTCACATTCTACGAACGATTCAACAAAGTCCTCCGGGAAATGGCGATTTTTGAAGGACATGATCGCGCAAGAAACTTTGTGTGTGGAGCGTTCAGTGGGTCATTTGCCACGTTCATGGTGATGCCGTTGGATGTGATCAAAACGCGATTGGTTTCGCAGGATCCAGATGGGGGCTATAGAAATGCGTTTCACGCGGTGTCCAGCATTTACCGGCACGAAGGTTTGCGCGGACTCTACCGAGGACTAGGACCGGCCATCATGCAGACAGCACCACTAACTGGCGGTCAGTTCATGTTCTACAACCTATTCGGAGACGTGATCAAACGATTGAAGAAAGTGCCACAGGAAGACATGTTGGGTTCAACGGAGCTGATGATTTGCGGTGCATTGTCTGGATTTTGCACGAAGTTGATCGTTTACCCGCTAGATTTGGTCAAGCGTAGATTGCAGATTCAAGGCTTTTCGAACGGAAGAAAAACGTACGGGAAGCATTTCGTGTGCAAGCACCTGCTCCAGTGTATGTACAGGGTCGTCCGAAAGGAAGGAATGCTAGGGCTTTACAAAGGATTGAGCTCTTCGCTGCTGAAGGCCGCCATTACGTCCGCCATATTTTTTACCTTTTACGACAAATTGCTGTACTCGTTGAATAAACGTTTCTGACATCAAAACTCCGCAGTTTTCCGTGTGAATTTGCAAATCCCCGAGATTTTTGAAGGGTCTCCCGCAGATGGGACACGTTATATTAGCGCTTGTTGTGGATGAAATCGGTTCTTGCACCGTATAGTTCTCTGATGACGGAACCGCTCTGAAACGAAGGGTTATTTGAATATGTGCTTATATTTAAAACATCTACATTTTCAAGTTACCTGCTCACTAAAGAATTTAATTCTCGATTTTGCTGCATCAATTCCACGCATCTGAGTTCCAACTGATTTTTCGAACGGATGTGTTCTTGAACTGATTGTTGAAAAATCTTCTCAGTAGCTGTTTTGCAATCGATCAGCTCCTGAATATCTGCCTTGAGTTTGCGTAACTGTTCTTCGTTGGAATCAATTATGGTTTGTTTCTGTAATAATGTTCATGTCATATCAAAGTACACCCGATTCTGTTTTTGCACGGATTTTTTTTACACGGCCGTGCATAAAAAGTTTTCATACAAAATTTTTCACCAAAACCTTATTTTTTGCGTGAAACGTCGAGAATTGGTGTTACTTTTTTTGCAAGGTTTTTGAAATTTTGAACTGAAAACATTTTTTGCACGGTACGCATCCCCCGTGTAAAAACAGAATCGGGTGTAATGTGATAAACAATCAAGTCTGGGCAGAATAGCTTACCTCAGCGAGAAGACTGTTACACCTACTCCTTTCCTTTTCCATTTCTTCTTTATCTGAAAAGAATTATAACTTGTAGTACAGTTAACATCCTCCAAAAATCTTCACTTACGGCTTATTTGCAAATCTCCTAGTTTCTTTTCCAACTGCTGAACATCGTTGCATTTGCTAACGTTGTGTTTCTTCAACGTCTCTAACTCATGCTGCAAGGTCGTAATTTGACTTTGAAGTTGTGTTTTCTCTTTTTCTAGCTGGTTCCGAACCGAAAGAAGTTGCTCTGACTTGGTCTTTAATTTTTCTTTCTCTGAAATTGTCCTCAAGTTTAAAATGCGGGAGCACTTAAACAACTTTGGCTTACACTTACCATTCGTAATCTGTTTCAGCTGTGCTTCTAATGATTGCGCCGTGCTTTTATGCTGTTGAAATATATACAATTGGTAAAATAGATATAATATGAAAAAAAAAATCAAGTGGTCAAAAAGTGTTCTAAGTACGATTTGTAGTCGTGTCCATCCAATCGCTTGTATTGGCAATCAGCTAACCTAAGCAATTCTATGTTGTCAACTATCTTCACCTCAAAGCTAATCTGTACAAACTCATCCAAACCCGATCTGTAATGGATCTGTAATTTTCTCTGTGCTCATTATCGGCTACTTTTTCTATCAGATACACTTTTATTGAATACTAGTGTCCCGAAAAACTTCGTCTTGCCATCAAGTAGGTTGTTGAAAAGCACTACGAATCATCCCATACAAAATGACAGTTCCGTTCACTCTCGTTTTTTCCGTCTTTCCCGGTGAATATCCTGGAACTTTTATACATACAAACACGACGGAACCCTTGACAAACAAAATGGAGTAAGAATCATCCAAATCCGCTGACCTGCTGACGTAAGCCATTTCGTGACATACAAACACCATTCCATTTTTATTTATGTGGTAGATTTACATATCTTACAGTAGGCCGTGTAATTGAAAGTGATCATTACCATTCAAGTTGTCAACATAGAAACATCACATTGGTGACGAGTGAACCCAGTTTCGATTGAAGTTCATCAAAATTCGGATTGCACATCAAGGGAAGAATATTTCAAGAGAACAGCAGTAGCCTGAACCTGCCTGAACCTCTGATCCGTCGAGGACAAAATAGTTCGATATGCAATGTATTTAATGCAACAATTGGAAAATGGATTGTTATAAGTATATGTGAGTAAGTTTTCTAAAAAAAAACTTCACCTTAGAAGGGAAGTTGCCTTAGCGGCGGATTCGATCCGTCGGGTCAGGCTGTTAAAAAAAGTTCGCCTCAAGAGGGAACTTAAGGAAATTAAATTGCTCGCCTTAGAAGGGAGCAGCCGTAGCGACAGTTTTGAACTGTCGGGTCCGGTGGAAGAGGAAGTTAAGTGCTCACCTTAGAAGGAAGCAACCGTAGGTCCGTAGCGACGGATACGATCCGTTGGGTCCCGCCAAAATTGAAATGCTCGCCTTAGAAGGGAGCTGCCGAAGCGACAGTTTCGAACTGTCGGGTCCGGCGGAAGTTGAAAGTATGCTCGCCTTAGAAGGGAGCAGTTTAAATGACAGTTTTGATTTTTTCAGGAAAGTGCTCACGTTAGTAGGGAGCAGCCTACTATTGTCGAGTGGTCGTGAAAATGTATGGTCTATTGGGAAATTGGCAAAATTATTCAGAGACTTTGGTTTGCAGCAATAAAACAAAATAGAAAATGTGAAACAATGAATAAAGGGATATTTGAGCAAGCTTTACGGTGAACAAAGGCAATCGATAAGTAACGAATACAGTCTGGAGCCTTCAGTTAATAAAACCTAGGAAGAAAGAGGAATCCCTACTGAATCCACAGCGAAACTGTTTCAAAGATGTTTATTTAGCTACTAATCCGGATCCAAAGTACCGCAATATAGAAGTTAATTGGAACAACTCTTGGAGAACATCATGGAGTATTTCGAAACGGTATTTCGCAGCGACTGGAACTCTAGGTACCCCTTCACGTACTTTGAGAGGAACTGATAAGTGCAAATTATCGAGTCCTATGAGAAGTATCGGTTGAACATTTTTAAATTCTTTCACGGGCAGCTCTCGTAAGTACTAGGAGATATTGCTATCCCACGGTTTGCGTTGGAAAAATCAGACTGTTGAATGTATGTGTTTCTTTAGAATGCGATGAAAACCACGAACCAGAGCTAGCCATTTCGATTTCATTTTGTTAAGAGGTGGCTCATAGTTCACCTGCATAATCTGAAACCTTTCCAAGATTTGTCAGCTGAGCGATTGGTTTGCTGTCACATGAATGTACATTTTCTATTGAAGGAAAGGAGATTTGGTAGATGTGCATATCTTACAGTAGGCCGTGTAATTGAAAGTGATCATTACCATTCAAGTTGTCAACATAGAAACATCATAATTTATATAGATTTATCGCAGTAATTGATTCTTATTTTATCATTTTAGGCACCGTAGGACCAAACATCTCTACATTGGAACAATTGCTACACCAAACCAATGGAATTTCAAACAAAATTTGATGAAATTAGATCGATAGATCGATTCATCATGTAGTACATTTGATGGCACGGCTGTTTTGGATTTTAGATTACGACTAGAAAAGGCGAGCCGCCAAAATTTTATCATCCATGCAAGTTGTCTGTAACGAGAGGGTTGGTACAAGATGTTCACCGATTCTTCCTCGTCTATGTCTACGCCATTAATGTCCAGCTTCATACATACAACTGGCATTATTCTTAAACATTCATCACATTTAATCATAAGTGGATATGTCCAACATTGGTGGGGTGACATGTTTAGGGGATGGGTCATAGGTAATTTTTACGTTCTATCGGTACGAATTGGAAAAAGTTCCAAAAAATCAAAGCAATAATTGATAAAACTAACACTATAAGAAGAACCGCACTGGCCGTTCCTCGAGATGTTTTTTTTCAAGGCCCCCCTTTTTTCAGTTAGTCTACTGGTTCATGTAGTTCTTCCAGTAGAAGCTTAAATGAAGAAAATTGCACATATACGATTAGACTGGTTCTTAAACAAAAAAATTGTAAAACTCTACGGGGCACCCCTTAGATATATGCTTTAGGGTAAGAAAAAAGCTCTCTCAAAATTCCAACTCATTTGGTTGCTCCCCCAGCTGGCGCAATCAATTCGAAGTTTGTATGGAATATTCGCTTCAAATATATAGGAAATTGACCCTATGTCACTGTTTCGTTCCGCATACTATTTAATCGCGTTCAATTGAACCCGGAATCACAAATTCACTAGTTAATACCCTAATAAACATAATTGCAGATGGTTGTATCTGGATTTAAGCTCATTTTCATTAACCTTTTAGTTGTTGAAAGTTACCCAAGTAACCGCCCAAGTAACCACAAGCATTAAGGTATTACCGTATTTTAACTTTAATTCAACGAGTGCAATGCATCATTGCTTTTATTCTGCAATATGCGTGCAGTAATGCTTTAATTCCAATTTATGAATGCAATGTAGCATTGTTTTATTGTAGCAATGAAATGTGCATTAATGAGTGATATACGGTCACCATTCAATGCTTCATTGCATCATCTTACTTAATGCTTCATCGCAACAAAAATGGCAAGATTTCATTGCTCTATTTATCGTCAAACCTTCCCTCACTCAGGAAAATAGGATAAAGAAATACTTAAATATCCCTTATGAAAATTCGCCACAAGAAATCTTGTTGAAATTCGTAGATTTTTATTACGAGAAACCAGAATTTGAAAACAAAAAAACAAACAACAACCTGGAATTGAACCAAAAACCTTACGATTGATAGGCCCGTGCGTACACCACACGGCTATCAACGATTCAATATGCCGAGGCGCTAAAACGATACATAAAACGTGAAGATTTAGCCCCACACAATGAAAACAAAACAAAATCTCAACAGCAAAAAAGCGACAGCCGTGGTAAACTTGGAAGTGCAACAGTCGTGTCCACTTACTTATTGCACACTTCACCCCAAATTGGACTATCACAAAAATTATAGAGTGCAAAAAAGTGTGATAAATAAGGGTGCACACGTGCATCGGATCATTAAAACGTATTCGTTACACTTGTTCCTTGAACCACAAGGAAAAAGTGCACTAAAAACACCATCATGATTTGACGTAACCCTGAGCTGCTTCCACACTTTGAAGGAGCTTACACACTTGGGACGGTCCAACTTGGAGTGAAATCGACAGTATTTATCACTGGCAACGAAAGGGCGCTACTTGAAGTTGCACAATTTTCCGGCCAAGACATGCAGCATTCATGGTCCGGAGGATAGGCGCGACGAGTCATCGAAAACATCACACATTTAATTTAGGTTCAAATCCCACCAAAGGAAGTAAACAAAATACACATATGAATCATACCAAAAAAAGCAACACTGACCTGACATCCAACGAACAAAAAAATTGTTTTGTGTTTCTATTTTTGATCCTTTTCTTCATGCATTAAATACACTTTGGCTAAAGCTTTTATACGGTACAGGCCGTAACTATACTTTAGCAATTGCTAACATAGAGCTAGGAAATGTAGCCGTATTTACACTTTAATAGCGCCCTTTTCCACTTTAATACTGCATTAATGAGACATGTAATGCAGTATGACTTTATATGCCATATTTTATAGAAGCATATAAAGTGATATTGATGCAACTATATACAGCTGTACGCCCAAGTAACCGTACAGCTGTATATAGTTGCATCAATATCACTTTATATGCTTCTATAAAATATGGCATATAAAGTCATACTGCATTACATGTCTCATTAATGCAGTATTAAAGTGGAAAAGGGCACTATTAAAGTGTAAATACGGCTACATTTCCTAGCTCTATGTTAGCAATTGCTAAAGTATAGTTACGGCCTGTACCGTATAAAAGCTTTAGCCAAAGTGTATTTAATGCATGAAGAAAAGGATCAAAAATAGAAACACAAAACAATTTTTTTGTTCGTTGGATGTCAGGTCAGTGTTGCTTTTTTTGGTATGATTCATATGTGTATTTTGTTTACTTCCTTTGGTGGGATTTGAACCTAAATTAAATGTGTGATGTTTTCGATGACTCGTCGCGCCTATCCTCCGGACCATGAATGCTGCATGTCTTGGCCGGGAAAATTGTGCAACTTCAAGTAGCGCCCTTTCGTTGCCAGTGATAAATACTGTCGATTTCACTCCAAGTTGGACCGTCCCAAGTGTGTAAGCTCCTTCAAAGTGTGGAAGCAGCTCAGGGTTACGTCAAATCATGATGGTGTTTTTAGTGCACTTTTTCCTTGTGGTTCAAGGAACAAGTGTAACGAATACGTTTTAATGATCCGATGCACGTGTGCACCCTTATTTATCACACTTTTTTGCACTCTATAATTTTTGTGATAGTCCAATTTGGGGTGAAGTGTGCAATAAGTAAGTGGACACGACTGTTGCACTTCCAAGTTTACCACGGCTGTCGCTTTTTTGCTGTTGAGATTTTGTTTTGTTTTCATTGTGTGGGGCTAAATCTTCACGTTTTATGTATCGTTTTAGCGCCTCGGCATATTGAATCGTTGATAGCCGTGTGGTGTACGCACGGGCCTATCAATCGTAAGGTTTTTGGTTCAATTCCAGGTTGTTGTTTGTTTTTTTGTTTTCAAATTCTGGTTTCTCGTAATAAAAATCTACGAATTTCAACAAGATTTCTTGTGGCGAATTTTCATAAGGGATATTTAAGTATTTCTTTATCCTATTTTCCTGAGTGAGGGAAGGTTTGACGATAAATAGAGCAATGAAATCTTGCCATTTTTGTTGCGATGAAGCATTAAGTAAGATGATGCAATGAAGCATTGAATGGTGACCGTATATCACTCATTAATGCACATTTCATTGCTACAATAAAACAATGCTACATTGCATTCATAAATTGGAATTAAAGCATTACTGCACGCATATTGCAGAATAAAAGCAATGATGCATTGCACTCGTTGAATTAAAGTTAAAATACGGTAATACCTTAATGCTTGTGGTTACTTGGGTATGTATTCAACCTAAAATGATCAGAACGTTAGTATAATTAGCAATTTTGAGCTTATCGATATCAATTTCCTTGAATCAGAACTGCAAATTTTTTAACATTGCTTTATCAACAAGAAAAATTTCAACTTTAAAAAGCATACTTAGATCCATCCCTAACAATTATAGTGAAGGCAACACATGTCAGAATGGGGTGATTCACAGTTTATAGCAAGCTAGCGTAAAAAGCTGGATATGTTTGGAGTTTATCTTGTTGTGTTCCATAATATAATAAACTAAATTATAGATTAACCATTTTTTCTAGTAACTCTATTCCTGTTAGGTATATCATTTTAGGTACCAGACATCGAAGGACCTTCGAATCTACAAGAGGAAAGTGTTACTACTGAAAATTGAAAGGACTTAAAGTTTGATATAAAAAATATTGCGGTATATATTGTGTACACCATTATAGGCTCAATTATTCGGAACGAAGTCAAGACAGCCCCAGCCGGTGCTGTGTTTGAAACGTAGATCACGTGAACTTTTTGGAAATGATATGATATGATATCTTGCCAATAGTCCAATAAAAATATCATCCAATAAGTTTGACTTTCTAGACATACATATTGGCTAGTCCTTCCTCACCCATTCACGCTGATTTTCACCACATGCCTGAGCTTGCCGGCAGTAATTTTGGCCATTATTTTGGCTAAAGTATGCAGGGTAGGAATGATCTGAAATATCTGAAAATTGTTCTACGTCACGGTAAAACTTCAAATTGGCATTTCCGGTTTGGGCTTACCGTTAGAATGTAGACTGTTCATGTTAAAATGAAGTAAGCTAATGCGGATTATTATTCCGCACATTGAGCTGTCCTTTTTAATAAAAAAAAATAATATATACACAACTTTGTTCAATAATTTTGAAACCATTGTCCTAAATCCATCCGTAGATTGATTTCAATTTTCATACTACCAGTACCAATTTAAAAGTCCATCTTAAACCAATTTTTCTGCTGGTAAGCTTTCACCTACTTTTGCCAAACCTAAAAAAACAAATCATTATTATGTATAATATTTAGAAAATAGGAAATTAAAATTGAACTTTATTCAAACTCAGCTAACAACATAACGAAAATATTTGACGTTACCTTGTCAACATGAATATCAACCGCAAAGCTTACTTCGACCTAGCTATAAAAATTATAGTGTTGGTAAGGAATGTCCATCAGGTGTGATTCAAAGATTATAGCAAGCTAGCGTAAAAAGCTGGATAGTGATCAGGTCGGTCCTTCCGATATTTCTTCTACTAGTAATTTATGAACAACTCGAAAATACTCCATAGGTTTCGACAGCACCCTTAGCCTTATATCATAAAATATCTTCAAAACCTCAAAAAGGCTTTTCGCAGAGAACACATTTGGCACCACGTAATTGAGTGAACTCGTGCATTGGTCCATTCCATTAGTAATTCTTCCGAAAGCTGATGTAAAGGAGGCCACGTCCCAAGTAATCACAAGATGGGATAGAAGGACATTTTCAAGCTTGATGTTGGTTTGTAGCCTTCTCAGAATAGAAATATTTGTAGTAGAACGCTAGTGGCGTTGTTGTCACAAAACTGATTTCAATTATTACTGCCTTAAATTATGGATTTCCATTGTTTGTTCAATACCATGTAGTTGTTTTGGTTTTTAAAATGAATCTGACACTTTGAGGCCCGGTACTCACGCTGTCAGCTCGTGGCAAACTAGATGTTGGTAACACGAACAGCAGCGACATTAGCATTCTTAGGTTAATGCTCCTGCTCTTCTAAGTAGCCTCATTTTTTAAGAAGTTATATGAACTTCGAGGTTCGCCAGACGTGCACGGAGCCGCAAATCAACCCAACTTTGACTTCTTTTGACGCAATTCGGCTCATCCGTGGGATAAACCAAATTTGGGTTAACTGATATATACAGCGGGGATTCGCTGGTTGGAACACGACTGCCTTCCATCTAGCGAATCCGTCCCGTTAGTTGGAACGACTGACAGCAGGTGAAAATGCTGCAGACTAACGCAGCTGGAGAGCACATCGTCACGATTCGCACATATACATGCACATTTATTCTATATATGGAAACTTCAATGCGACTATGCGGAATACGGAAACCATATGATTTGAAATGTCTCATAAAATGGCCTATAAAGCAGATTTCCAAGGAACTTGCGAAAAGTAAGGTAATTCAGACGAGCAGCACTTCTATATTGTACGCACGTGTATGTTATCAATCTGTTTAAAACACGGTTTAGACAAGATATTATTTTTTGCATCTTCAGGATTTTTCAGAAAATCATAGATCCTCAAGACGCTTACGTGGAAATTGTTATGAACTTTCAAGCTGCTTAAGAGGCTCAACGCGATCCTGTTATGAACTTCTCCTCGAAGTTCAGTAAAAACTTACAGTGGAACTCTTATTAAGTTTTGATAGTTGGCTATGATGCTCTCCAGAAAGTGATTGGTACTTAACCCTTAAAGTGAAACATCTAGGAATCTAAAAATGGCCATCACAATGGCCGACTTATGTCCCTAATCACGTATTCAAAGGCACAAAACTGGAGAAATAGTAGGCAAACGTTCCTGATCTTCTTATTTTAAGCTTTCTGCTAGTGCACAAAGTCAAAATAAAAAGTGCACTGTTGTGGGATGCTTCGCGAGATTTGTGCCTTTGAAATATTAGTACAATCTTAGATTCCAAACTGTTTCACCTTAAAAGGCGTGGACGTCTTTTTTGCGCCGGACATACGGCCGGAAATGTAGTGCACACCTCCTATTACATCAGTGATTCTTGTTAAAGAAGTATTTCGAATGTATTTATGTGAAAGTATATGAATATATTAGGTATCAAGTATTGCGAGCTCATGTGACACATTTTTGAACCACAATAAAAACTTGGCCACTTGACATGTTCAGGTATAGGAGACTGGAAGTCTTAATATGTGATCCCGGAGAATCAATCCAAATCAAACGCTGATTTCCGAATGTATTTATGTGAAAGTATATGAATATATTAGGTATCAAGTATTGCGAGCTCATGTGACACATTTTTGAACCACAATAAAAACTTGGCCACTTGACATGTTCAGGTATAGGAGACTGGAAGTCTTAATATGTGATCCCGGAGAATCAATCCAAATCAAACGCTGATTTCCAAACTGTGTCAAAAAAAAAAAAAAATATTCGACAAAAAATGACCATCGGAAGCCGTTCTGTTCTGTTAAGGGTTAATGTAGCCCGAAACTCTGCATGATCCAATTTTCCAAAAATATGCGATCTTTCTAAGTGTTATAAGTGATTTTGAGGTACAAGCGTTGCAAATATGTGCATGATCACTATCGCCATCAACCGGATGAATTCCAAATTAATAAGGTTACCACTAGGCAGCCTTTGACATTCTGATTCCTGTTTTTTTTTTTTGAAAATGATACTCGTACGCGTAATCTATCGCGACTACCCCTGTTACAAAAATTTGAGTGATATGTGACTTACCATTTCCACCTCTTTCGTTTTCTCGGACAGATTTGTTTTCATTGCCGTATAAGCTGCGAATATTTGAATATATAATATTGGTTTCAAGTTACATTGATAAACAGGGGTAATGATGGTTTCGGCAATATATTTAACGTTTAACATCATGGGGTAACGAATTTCAATTGTTTGTATGAATTCCATGTGTGTGTGCATTGGGTTGATCCAAAAAACATTCTGTTCTTTTGTACCTTTAGAAGCTACTGTGAAAGTTCGAAGGGAATCTGAAAGAGTTAAAAGAGCTCAAATTTTGTATGAAAAAATTGACCACACACATGGGAAAACAATATTTCAACTACATTTATGGCCATAGGGATGTAGTTGATGGCGCGGGTGGATGTGTTTTGTGTTTGCTGCCACGTTTTATCTCGGTTCCTCGTTTATTCCATTTCGGCCGGTGAAAATATCACAACAGCGGTTGGTGCTATCCTGACCAATGGAATGGTACAAATTTGTAGCACAATTATATCAAGATTTGTTACAAATAGCAAATTTTGTTTCAGTTTTGTTAGAAGCACGTTAAGTTGACGGAGGGAATTATTAAATTAAAGGCTGTTTCGTATTTGTTTTAATTTGGAACATAATTAGTTATAAACAAATTGAGCGCGGTTGCTTACAACAAAATGAGTTATATTTTTGTTTTATTTGAAACATAACAATGTGCTGAAGAAAGCAGTTTAACCCGACGGAAAGGAGAATAGATATTCATGAGTTTGTTAGCTATTATTTAGTATCATATGAGATTATAGCTCTGCAAACATCTTCAAAAACAAACGAGACAAAACCAAATAAAATTAGCTCGAAAGGGATTTGTTTCTTCAGCAACATTCTTCATTATGACTTGAAGAATGAGTTTTAATTATGAGATGAAAAGTTTTCACTAACATTATAGTACTAACGTGTTTGGCATCTTTTTTTTAAAATTTCTCCATAGTAATTTCCATATAAACCTTCATCGTCTTTGTACCACCTTTAAATCACCACCTAGAAAGCTGACAATTTCACAGAACACTATTTTTATGGTAAGGATTGTAAGGAAGGTATGGGAAATCGGATTTTCAAACATTTTTAAAATTTGAATCGCCTTATAAGAGATTTCCAGCGAAACTCACAGAGATATACTTGGAAACAATTTTGGAATGTATCTTAAAAACATTCAGAGATTCTACTGAAGCAAACAAAAATTCTGAAACTCTGTCGAAGTTTCTTTAATTCTTGGATTTCCCAATCAACTTTTTATAAAAGAAGTGTCAGAAGAAATGTTGGCAAGAATGTTTGGAAGAGTTCTCGAAAAAACTGGTAATTATCAATGATAAAGGCTCAGATCGAAAACAAATTTGCACAAGCTAAAAGCTCACCAATGCTCCAGATTTTTGAAGGCCTACAAACTAGGAAAGGTTCTATTGAAAATTAGAATTCATAAGGTAAATATTTGTGAATTCAAAGCCTAATTAGACTGAATATCTTCAAAATAGGTATCTGCACATACTTAAGTATCTACATCAGGGCCGCTAAGTGTTCTCATGAATGCAATCGACTGAAATCCAAAAAGGAATGAAAACAATCAACAAAACTAATATTTGTGAAAGCCCCTAGAATGTGGGCCCAAAGCCACGGTCCCACGGTTCACTCTAAACTTAGCCCTTAAGTATTAAACAATATAATCAAGGGGCCTCAGTACATCGCTGATCCATGTCTCTTCCCAAACTTATGCTTATCATGCTATTTTTTCAATTAAACAAAACCATAAACCGCGGACCGCATCCACCGCACCCCCTTGCTACACTACTGCCTAAAAGTTAGAAATACATAATGTAGTATTACTAGATACATTTTAAATTATAAAATTGTTGTCCCGCATAGGAGAAAAGTATAGGTATCTAGAGACTTTAACCTAGGACGCTGAAATTTGGTTTTCTTCTGGGTAGAAAATTTAGTTTTTGGACTGCCTGAACCCCAAACAACGACACCTTTTTTTCAAAATAAAAAATACCGGTCTAATATTTCTGAATAATGACTCAACTCTTAAAATTTAAACGAAATCGGAGCACTCTTGAAAATAACGTTTTTGTGTGTTCTATTACGGGAGAAACCCGAGTTTGTTCTGATTTGCATATCACCGTTGTGTCAGTGTATTTTTTTCGGTGCAATAATCCAAAGCGGTTTAGGGGAACTGGGGGTAATATGCCCATAGGGGGCAAAACGCGCCACCATCGATTTGGGCGAACGATGAGTTTTACAATGCTTTTTTTCACCCTAGATCATAGAAAATGGAAGAAAATGCTTTTCCTAATATGTTTTTATGTGTTTTTCTCAATCAAATCGATAAAATCGTATAAAAACGTTTTTCGCTGTTTTCGTTGCAATTTTTTGCGATTTTCAATGTCATTTTTTAGGTCGATAAATAATCAAATTACTGAAACTATTGCCAAGAGCCAACTTGTGCACTGTCATAGTTTGTATTATGTGCAAAATATATGTTAAATTTGCCCTCAAAGAGCTTATTGAAGGACCTAAACTTTAATCAACTCTGGGGGCAAAATGCCCACCCCTATTTCATAACACCAAAACAGCCGTTTAAATTCAAATTCTACCAAACGTAATGCGTCGTTGAAGTTACACAAAACATGGAACCTTACAAATGTACATTTTTCGCATCAGCATGTATACTATTATTGAACAATAACATCTGAACAAACGCCCGGATGTATGCAACACATATACAAGCATGATTGTGTGTGTTCGTTTACAGCATGGCTAACGCCGAACTCAAGCGGGGCGTTCTACCCCGCAAAACAATACATATGCACTTAAGCAAGCATTTTTTTAAAATTAATTTATAAACCCCAGAAAAGTTAGAATGGATAGCTGTTTCTACTATTTGGTAGAAAACATGTTTGTCTATCCGACCATAATAAAAAAAGAGCATAAAATAATGTTTTTCACATCTAAAATCGCTGTTCTCCTTAACGTGGGCAAACTACCCCCAGTCCCCCTATTACTAAAAAATACTCGGTAGCGCATGGTATCACGTGCTTCAATGTAGTGGTGGTGGTGTTTGCAAATGTAACTTGTTTATGTGTTGTTTATGCGAGGTTGATTAGTTCGTTGAGAGACACCGCGATGCGTGGCATGCAAGCTGTTCCCGTAAAGGCGTTTTTGGTTTGACACGGCATGAGTTTAGTAGAATACGAGAGGGATTCGCGATAAGGGCATGTCTGACAAATCAATAACAATGAGATAATAATACATTCCACCATAATTCACATTTCATAAACCTAGTTTTAAAACATCATGAATACCACACATATATTGTACAATTTATCTTACTATTTCGTCCTCAATGTCATAAGGTTTCGCGAATCTTTCTAGAGTTTATAAACAAAGGGCTAGAAGTTGTGGTTCTATGGGTATAAAGAGGTAAGATACTTTAATAACACTATATATGATATATTACTATATATTGGGTATTGGGGAGGGGTAGCCTAAGGGAGTTAATTGAACTGTTGACTGGATGAAAGTGCGTGGGGTCGCCAGCCTTTTGTCATGAGAAAACAGCCTTAGTGTTGTCTTCCAAAGGTCTTCAAAGATATTAACTAGCCCTGCTACAACAAACCATCAGGTAGATCATTCCATCCCGGTATGATTCTGCAGCCATAGGTAATCCTTGCGCTGATGGTGGCTAAATAATTATCATCATCATCATCATCTATTACGGGAGAAACCCGAATTTTAGTTTTCCTAGGTATATATTTTTTTGTTTCTCTATGAAAATAGTTCCGGTTCGATGCAGTCTCTTCTAGGTTTCCTGTATCGAAAAATATCGACTCTAGGGATATCGATAAAGTTAGCGTTAGCATTCACACAAATACATAGGTGGTACAACATTGGACCTCTGAGGGCTGATTTCTTCCCGTCCGTTACCATAGACACAAATTTGGGACGAATTTCTCCTTCTTAAGCGAAACTGACATATCCTCTAACAGTCGAAATTTGTTTTGGCCATGTCCTTGCGAAAACTGTGGGATAGAAATTGATTGGACACTTATACCCTTCTGTAAACTCGCCTGATTGTTTTGCAAAATCTGAGTGTGCAGATATTATTTAACAATCTGACATTCTCTAATTTACTGCCCATAAACGCATGTCAGTCCCATGTTTGCTGGATTTCCTATTCACATGGGAAAATTATGCGTTTATGGGCAGTTTAGGTGTATAAGAGTAGTAGAGACCTCTACATACTCTCATAGATATCACGAGAGGTTACGTGTTTAGTGGAAAGGATAAGAGAATGGGCCATTTTGCATGATGCCGTTTGGCATAACATCATTTGGTATAACCAGAATCATATCCCTTCTTCCTGTTCAGGCAAGTACATATGTAGATGATATTTGCCAATGGGCTAAATATCGGAATAAACTAACCGATACTTTTTTCTTAAAATCCATATGCAATACGTCGCTCCTCTCTATAAAATGACCCCAAAATCAACTCGCTGCAGCCATGGTTTTGAGCAGACATCATGTAATCATGATCTAATAATGTCGATATTACCGATAATATTGATATTTACACAGTCCTAGACTTTTTTCTATTGAAAGAAGATTTTCTTGTCACTAACGAACGAATTTTATCAACTACAGCGCACCCTAATGTAGGTATTTGGAAGTTTTTTCTCTTAGAATCGACGGATGCCGTTCAAACTTTTCGAACTTTCACAGTAGCTTCTGGTGGTTCAAGTGAACAGATTTGGTGGGTCTAACTTAAGATATTTCTAGTATGAACTTTATGGTCGCCACTTCAATGAGTATAAACTTGTTAAACATTCACCCAAACCGCATTACTGCTATGGTGTGTTGTTGAACTTGAACTCTACTGCAAAACGTACTGACCTGCAACTATCTTCTCAAACACCTTCTCAAGATGTCGGTTTTCCTTCTCTAACTAAAAAATCATGATAAACAATTAATGTTAGATGAAAGATAAATGTAGCCTTCTCACTTCTCTAATCCTAGCCAGATCAGCTCTTTTCTGTAGCTGCTGAGGTGATGGTTTTGGTTTTCCGGCTTGAGATGCCGATTCATTGTTGCTTCTTTTGGGATCCGCTTTGGTAGGGGCATTCGCCTTATTCGCCACATTCAAGTCAAGATTCACCTTCAAATTGAGATTGAATCTGGAAACTATAAAAACATATTTTGGATTTTTTCTGAATTACATCATAATGCAACAATTACCAATTGGATTAACTGCTGCTCGTAACGCCCGTGAAATCCACTTGGCGTAACGCTGTTGCTTCTTATCATCACAGTTCACCTGAGGATCACAATTCGTACAAAAAAGTTGGTTCAATTTCAAAGGGCCATTTAACAAACCTTCACTGATACACCCTTATCCTGTTGAGGATCCGCCTTGCCGCCTTTGTTCTTGCGACCCGATTTTCCCGACGAACCATCGTTTTCTTTCCGGTCGCTTTCTCCACATCCCTTCTCATCATCAACGCCAGCTGGAATGTCTTCATCGTCCGGTTCATCAGCGTCTAGATTTTCACTTTGTGCATCATCATCACCACCATCATTCGCTTCGTCGTCGTCCTCCTCATCGTCAGCGAGAAAAATTTCCGGCATTTCCATCACCTCGGCGCAGATTGTTTCCATTCGAGCCAGAACCGCATTGCGAGCCATTTTACCGTTTGGGGATCGGAAACTATTCGAAGATTTTAGGACACTTTTCCGGATCAATATTGAATTTGATTTCCACTCAGTATGAATGCAGCCGGAAAATTGTATACATTGAGTAAAAATAGCTCTGCATAATGTAAGGAATGAGCATGCGCATCATGCTAAGCATTATAGCGCAAAAAAGTATAGAAAGAAAACGTATGGCACAGGTACCATAAGACGAGAGACGAGGGAAAACGTTTTCTTCTAAGGCGAAACAGCTTGGAATACGAATTGAATATTGTACCACGACTTCGAAATCACAAATCTCGAGAAGGACACATAGAAAACAATGAACTTTCTAGTTTAGCATTGTGCACTAGCAGAGAGCATAAAATAATAAGTTCAATTTTGAACGTTCATTATTTCTCCAGTTTAGTGCCTTTGAAATCGTGTCGAGAGTAGGGACTCAAGTTGGCCATTGCGACGGCCATCTTTTGATATCGCGATGTTTTACCTTAAGCTATTCAATACAAAGTAATTCAAATGGTCAGATTTGAATCTATTTCCTTATTAATAAATTTATTTCAATTGTAATGTAACACATAAACAATGCGGAACACGTTTTTGTCTCGAGCATCGAAATACCGCTATTTATTTAATTGAGATCTGCTGAATCCATTGCCGTTTTCAAAAAAAAAAAAAAAAATCATAGCACGTCTAATTTTTGAGATGTTGGCTGTTGGAAATGCAAAATTTGACTATATCAGCCAACTTGTGCAATTTCAACCAAATTATATCTGAAATGAAAGTTAAAGTCATATTTTGTATGCTTGCTGGACTAGATTTTAAACAAGCTCATAAACCATACCTTGAATTTCATGTAAATATCAATAAAACCAATAATGTGTTATACATCTTTGAGCTAGAAATTGTGACGTGCTGGGACATTTCAGAGAACGGCAACATATTCAGCGACCCCAAATCTACTAGAGACACATAATTTAATCCTTGAGACACGCAAACATGTAATTTTTGTTACGCTTTGTAATCAATTAAGAACGAATTCTGCAATGCCTGAACCTTCCTTAGCCTAGTAGTAACGTCCACGGCTACAAAGCAAAGCCATGCTGAAGGTGCTTTGGTCCGATTTCCGGTCAGTCCACGATCTTTCCGTAATGGAAATATTCTTGACTGCCCTGCGCAAAGTGTAGCATCGTACCTCCGTGCTATGCGTAAACGAATTCTCTCTGCTCTTGGAAGTTTTCTTAAAAACTACCTAAAGCAATAAAACTGTACTTTTCAGTGCTACAAAAACAGTACTTTTCAGTGCTAAAATTAAAAACGGTACATTTCAGTGCTACTAAAACAGTACTTTTCAGTACTATTTTTTCTACTATTGATCCCTTTACGTCCTTGTTTGGACCCATGCCTTAGATTTTTCGTTGAACCCGTTGGCGAAAGCTAGCGGTGGTAATCCTTCTTGGACACCGTCTTGGGAAAAACCTCTCGAACGTCAGAAGACTCGTTTATTAACTAAACATGGTATCAGACGTTTCCCCGGAATGCGAACTTTCTTCCAAGGTTGAAATGAATAATTGTATCGAAATGAGCAATCAGTTCGATGCTCTAGACAAATTTTCCGAACACCAAATCGAAGCAGCCTCTAGCCCAGGCTCTTTGATACAAGTGAGGAAGCAAAGAGTGCCGCCTATCGTGGTCAGTTGTTCCGAATTTTGGGGATTTAGGCAGGAGATCTTGAACTCCATTAGGGGAATCAAGGTTTCCTTCCAAATCGCAAAGAAAGGAGACTGTCGCGTTTTGCCGGAAACTCTCAAAGATCGCGAACTTCTTCTCAAACATCTTGAAGAGAAGAAGCACAAGTTTTTTACTTATGACGACAAAACTGAACGTTTGTTCAAAGTTGTCTTGAAAGGTCTCTCAAGTGACTATAAGTCACCTGAAGAGATCAAAAATGGAATAAATGATTTACTTGGATTTTCCCCAGTCCAAGTAATCATTATGAAAAGAGAACCCAAGCTGGCATTGTTCGGAAAGGGCTTTCTCAAGAATATTATTTAGTTCACTTTAACAAAAAAGAACTAAATAATATAAAAGCTTTAGAAAAAGCAAAACTTATGTTCGATGTCCGTGTGACGAGGGAAGATTTCCAGAAACCTGGAGGAAATTACCAAAACCCCACTCAGTGCCGTCGGTGCGAAAAGTGGGGTCATGGTACAAAAAATTGTCGCATGGATGCTAAATGCATGATTTGTGGAGGTTTTTCTCACGCCAAGGACGTCTGTCCAGTGAAGGAAGCACCAAGTTTATATGCTCTAATTGCGGGGCCAATCATAAGTCAAATTTTTGGAATTGCCCTTCACGCAAGAGAGTCATTGAGGCTCGTGTCAGGCAGATGAAAGATAATATCCGTTACGATAACGGTCGTTTCCGGAATTTGCCTGGTAGAGTATCGAACAATGCTCATTTTTCAGTTAACGATCGCTTGATTAGGAATCATACCCATCAGGAAGATCATAATCATGCTCTGGGAGGAAGGCACCGATATTACACACGAAATATGACACAAAGTTATTTCAAATGGGGCTCTGCACAAAAATCATCCACTCTCTTTCACTCTTACATAAAATTTGTAAACAACAAGACCTGGGAGGGAGGCACCGATACTACACACGAAATATAAGACAACGTTATTTTGAACTGCAAGATAACTCCAGTATGCCAACAACAATCAAGGCAGGCTTCGAAAAAATCGGTAATTTCCTTTTGTTGTGCACCTTCGATCTTTCCTGACAAACATGAAAAAAGGGCCACAGTTTTCTATGCACTAAATATTCATTTTCATTGGAAAAAGTAGAACGATGCGTTTTTCAATGCTTTATGTTCAATCAGATTGAATGGTGCTCACGTGACATTACTTGCATTATGTGCATGAATTGATTTTTATTCGATTTATATCACTTTTGAAGAAATACGAAAATGTGTTTTAATCAGTTACGCGCTTTTTTCATGTTAGTCCAATGTTTGAGATCTGGGCTCACAGTGACAGTTCGTGACAGCGGAATCTCGGCTCACTATGACGTACAGAAATTTTGTATTGGTTTCTCCCTCCCAGAACAAGACCAGTAAAAGTAAAAATCCCATACAGAATCAAAACAATGCAGAGCCCCATTGCAAGAAAACCCCAGCTTGCCAACCACAATCAAGGCAGACTTGATGAAAATCGCTAGTTTTCTTTTGTTGTGTTCCTTCGATCTTTCTGGACAAACATGGAAAAAGGGCTGAAGTTTTCTGTGCATTTAATTTTCGTTTTTATTGGAAAAAGTAAAATAGTGCGTATTTGAACACTTAATATTCAATCAGGATAAAAGGTGCTATTGTGACATTACTAAGTATAAATAGCTTTTCAATCGATTTTTGTCACATTTGATAAAATGCAAAAATGCGTTTTAATCAATTACGCGCTTTTATAATGTTTGTCCAATGTTTTAGATCTGGGATCACAGTGACAGTTCGTGACAGCAGAATCTCGGCTCACCTTGACGTACATAAATTTCGTATTGGTTTCTCCCTCCCAGATCATGCTCATTCACAAACTAATTTTAATCCGTCGGGTAGCCGTTCGAATCTTTCAATTTCGAATGTATTTACCTACGGTAAATTCTTGGCCAATATCGTACCAGGTAATTTGACCTCCTCCCCTATTCGTACTATAAGTACCCATTCTACTTATTTCAAATCAAATCGAAAAACCCTGCCGCCACAGGAAACTTTGGAGTAAAATATTTCTATATAAAACATTAGTTGCACCACACATAGACTATTTCTCATCGGTTTTATATGTTGCTAGTGATATACTGCCATGAATCGCAAGTCCCATCTGTAAAAAGTAGGCGTTGAGAAAATGGGCTGTGAAGTTTCCAAAACCGTTTGACATAAGAATATTCAAAAAAATCCAGAGGATTAGAAATTGTTCAACTCTGAATGAAACTTACGCAATTAGCCTTTCACTACGATATATTTCCGAAAAAAATATG
The DNA here is from genome assembly GCF_002204515.2 of Aedes aegypti. NCBI lineage: Eukaryota > Metazoa > Arthropoda > Insecta > Diptera > Culicidae > Aedes > Aedes aegypti. Next base: position 112,547,151 of record NC_035108.1, on the reverse strand, counting down.
AAGATGATCAAAACACGGTTCATTTTTGTGTTACACGATGCGGAAGTCTGCAGTGGGACTGATATGCGGTTACTTTTCATTATGGGACAATTTGACTTGCTATTTTTCCTAGTTTTTCCAAACAAATCATATGATCTCAATAGTGCAGCTGAAAGAGCATTGGAAGATATGTTGAAAACTGAACTTAACTCATTTTTGACGAAAATGCAGATGGGACTGACTTGCGATTTACGGCAGTACCGTTTTGATTCATATTACGGACACTTAAGGCCTCAGTGAAGTATAACCCAGCTTGGACCATACAAAATAAATCATTCTGTGTGATTTTTTAGCGTTATCGAGCGTCGGAAGCCCTTAACTTTCGGATGGTGGGTAAAAATACGCGTCCGCAACTTGAATAATTTTAAATAAATCAAAACGTGTGGCCTTTTCATGATTCTTATTCCGGACGCTCCCTCACTTTTGCCTCATATTCCGGACGCTTTGATTCGAATTACGGACAGCTCATGATAATCATTAATGGAACAATCAAATCATCAATTGAAATCGTTCAACCACTTAAGAGACGTCTAAGGTAGTTGGGCATTATAAATTTGCTATGATATTCATGGAAAAAACCTAATAAAACGAGCCTCGAAAATGAGAACTTTTGGACGGCGAAAATTGAAACATTTCGTGTGAAATGTTTCCCATACAAACGAGAGTGTCCGGAATTTGAAGCTGTCCGTAATATGAATCAAAACGGTATACGTCTGAAAAGACTACAAAAATTGAAAATCAAATTCATAAGATTTCTTATAGGGTAGAAGCACCGGTTTTGGCCATACGCCAATTATAGCCATAGTGGATTTTAAAACGTTTTACATAACCAATCAGCATGAAACCTTTTGTGTTCACTAGATCATATTTATGTGATAGAGCTACATTCATTCACTCGTCCAAATTGATTCAAAACATAAGAAAAACAATTCATTTTCCTTAAAACTTTAACTCCCATACACCTAATTTGGCCACTCCCATGAGAAATCAATGCAATTGGCCAATTTAGGAACCGAAGTTAAATCTCTGGCCGAAACTGGTTCCGTTGGCCTATCTTGACCAACGGGATTTTCAAAGCGAAAAGATGGTTTTAGCTCTATTTTGATATTTTATACACATAATATGGATTGAAAGGTTGCATTTGACATACCGTCGATGGGGGTGACAATGGGTCTAGGGGGTGAGATTGGGTCAAAACGGAAAAATATGTTTTGTGAAATATTTCAGCTAGTAACGCTGATATTACTAAAATGAATAATTCATATGTAAGGGAACATATTATTACACATAATTCATAACAATATACATTTTTAGAAATAGTAGTTTTTGTGTACTACATCAATAAACTTGCATATTTAAACTAGATAAAATTTACAACATAAAATTTCTCCTGTACAAAGTATCACGCATGTACTCTAGCCTCTATCGTTGTATTAGTAGAATGTTGAAAGTCTTTTCATTACACATCACAGGTATTTTCCGGAATCTGTTTGATTTTCCCACAAAAAAAAATCATTTTTTTCGGTACGATGTCTAAAACATTGAAAATGGGGGTGAGATTGGGTCAAGCAAGAACGATAGTAAATGAAATTCCAAGTCCACTTTTTTTACATTTTACGGTGCCGGGTGTTCTCTTTTTTCATTAAGATGTGTTTTTTCTTTCTAAATACAGCATCTCTGAAACATCAAACAAATCTACTTGAGTATTCCGTGCATTGAATAACAATACAACGCATTTTGACAACTTCTCAAACCAGCAACTGTGTTTCGTGCGCAGCACGCTGGATACTGGGATTATGACGTCAACTTCTGCCTGAAATTTATTGATCGTGGAATGTCGCACCGAAATTTAACTATTTGCGAAGGTTTAAAATAATCACTGTTTCAGTACACCTTTGGGGAAACTGAATGGGCTTTATAGCAATGGGGATGAGACTTTGAAGACAATTTGAGGGAAAGACCAAGAAAATTTATGTAAACTTGACGATAAATGTTGGTGTTCGCGCTCATCACAGACGCGTCATCGCTAGTTGCCGCTCAATTGAAGCGTGTGGAGAGAGAGACGCTACCTATTGTGCCATTCATCGGCGCAGTGGAATATTCCACTGCCAGTCAGCGTGCAGCTTCTTCAGTTGGCGCCAATCCAACATCGCGCCAAACTGCGAAGGGAAGCATGAGCGGGAAATGAATGCTTTTTGTCTATCCGTACTGTGGGCCTATATGTATAAGGCGCACGCATTAGCATGTAAGATTTGTAGTTTGTATCGTTTCCCCCACCGAGCAGGCACGCTGCCTCTCGGTGGCAATAAATCAGTAAGAGTAAAAGTGAGTCGATCGTTTGATTCTTTGTCCGCCCATAAAAAGACACAACGTAGGGAAAGACGTCCTGGCCGAAACAGTTGGGTTTACATATTTTTTCTCATAGCTCTTCAATTTTCAGTATAATTTTTCTTTTAAGTGGGTTTATCATACTTGTGAAACATCTTAGATATCTTTTTGTCTTGTTTGCATCGTTTTTTGTCAATATTTTTCACTTGTGAATGGTTTTGAAATCATATTCTCAAAAACAAGTTATTTCAATTACAGTGACCCAATGTCACCCCCTCTATGGGCCCATGGGGTGAGATTGGGTCATTTTTCATTCACTTGTGGTGCCGCTGTGAATAAATATTTGTCTTTAATTTTTTGAACAGTTGTTAATGTACCATCAAAGTACATACACACCAAATTTGAAGTTTATTGGAGTTAAATTGCGATAGTTATTCAAAAAATAAATCGCATATATCCCTTTTTGACCCATTGTCACCCCCAAACGACGGTATTTGTAGTATAAATACGGCTTCCCATTTATTTTTTATTTACATTTTCTCTTAGGCTGGCCAAAACCGGTGCTTTTACCCTATGTTATAATAAGTACACTCCTGTTCGAACTATGTTAAAGACACTGCATTCAGCAACGTATTATTTTTAATGTGCTTATTTTTTAACTAGTTCATTTATTTGAGGCTCAATCGCGTTTAACGCTTTACGGAACCGAAATTCATTTTTTTTGTATTTTAGGTGTATACAATTCATGAGCTTTTTCGGTTTAAGAATAATATGAGATGGAGCCAGGGTACTCGTGGCAACTCGAGGTTAGTGGTCACAATTTTTGAAGGAAGGACATTGTAGGAATCGGAATCAGGGTTCTCTGCTGCTCATCCGGGAAGTACATATATCATTTTAATGTGTTTGTACTGATATATAAACTGCTGAACAATCTTTTGTCATATTACTTGTGTAATGCTGTTGTAAGGGGGATAAATTTGCACCAGTACAGGACCAGTCATATTGACGATTTGCGTGTTGTGCCGTTCACAATGACTACAAATCAAAAATCAATGTATTACAGTGGGATAAGAACATTCAATCAGTTACCAATGGATGCGCAAAACGTAAGGGGCCTTTTCACAAATTGCATAACGCTATAGGGGGTGGGCGGGTGTCCTTACGATGTTACAACTTATACAATATCTGAAAAATATCCATACAAAATGCGTTACGAGGGGATGCGTGGGTGTCCAAAATATGTAAATTTCCAAAATATGCTCTACAAATAAGACCAAATTAATTTGCATACAATTTTCAAAATTCCTTAAATTGAATAACGTTTGTAATTGAGAATTATGTATCAAACACTTCAAGACGGATGCAAAACTAGGCTTATGGGTCATCAACTCGTTAAAAAATATTCTCAATTTCTACCTTACGATTCGAAACAAAAATCGAATAAAGAAAATCAATTCACTCGATTTTGGATGCTCCAAACATCGATTCAAAAAATCGATTAATCGGAACGAGAAAATCGATTTTCGAAACATCGATTCGCCCATCGCTACACATTGGGGAAATCCGAACCCAAAGGTGGAAAAAATTGATAAATTTCACAATAGAAAAATAAAAAATAAGTTTTATAGCTCATTCGAAAGGAAATTTTCTCAAGAATCGATTGGTGATGGTTTCATGAATGTGGGCCACTCTGGGATAAGCTATGGTGCCCGTTTTGCCCCGATTCCCTGAAAATTTTAGATTTTTATGTTGTTTTGAGTAAAATTATTTTGTTGTGGAGATTATTTCCCATGAAATCCATCATTTCTAGTCCATTCAACAATGTTTCATAGAGAACGTTTTAAAAAGATGGAAATTTAGGGGATTATGGGGCCAAATGTACAATGAAATAGTTTTGAAGAAGTATTTTTGTTTTAAATTTTTTCAACGTGTTTTTTTTATTCAAAAATAAATTCTAAAATAGTCAAATAATCATGAATATACCTTGCAGCAATAAGTTGTAGTAAAATTTGTAGAATATGTATGATAATTATGTATGCTCTATGCAACATATTGTGAATAATTTACCTTCTTATATCACAAATTCCAAACACTTCCAAACGATGTGCGATAGTTTGGGTAAACGATATTGATCTAAATGATTGATTGCAATTAGCCTCATTGATAGGAGATAGTGGGAGCATATAGTTTTTTGGCTATTTTTGCCCCAATTCCCCTAAAAACGATTTCTTTCGTAATTAATTTAACTTTTTCTCCCAAATCAAATTTATTGTGTACAGAATTGTTTATTCTGTATCTGATACAATATTTAAATTTATTTATTTATTTATTTTTATTTATTTTATTTATTTTTTCAACAAGGGGAAAAGCCAAGATGGAAACATTTTTCATCATTTATATGGTTCAATCTCAGGCGTAAAAACCCCTTTAAAATTTTTACAATAGTAATTTACAATGTTTCGATAATCTTGTTTTCTTCCCCTAACGAATAACGTATAAAGTTATGGTAGACCTCAGACAGTCTAAGGACTGATTGGGAGGTCTTATATCGATAGTATTTCGTGCCAGTGAGAGTATTCTAAGTATTTTTCTAATAATATATAAGTTTTAAACAATGTGTTCCAATACGTATATCTTCAGTGCTTTTTTGAATGTATAAATCGAAGGAATGTTTTTCAAATTCAGAGGTAAATCATTGAAGTTCAATATAGCCGGGTAAATACAACCGTATCTGATATAGTTAGTCCTTGGTGTTATCATTCTAATATTGTTCATGTTTCTAGTATTGAATCGGTGTAGCTCACTCAAAGATTGAAAATCTAAAGTATGTTTAATAATATTATTTTTAACTTTATACACAAACAAAGCCGACTCAAAATATTTAATTTGATTGAAGTTCATTATTTTGTTGTTTTTGTATAGATCTGCAGTTCTAATACTCGGGTCTAAATAGTCTTCCCAAAAGATAGTTCTCATGAATTTGTTTAATGTTGTAGAAATTTTACTAATAACGTAATTGGGTGCGTTTTGCCATATTACACTTAAGTAACAAATCTGTGAGTGGACATGAGCGTAAAACAGATTCTTTTTTTCTTTAATGGGTAAAATATAACTACTCTGTCGGAGTATACCGAGAAATTTGTTTAGCTTCTTATGAGTCTGTTCAATGTGTAAGTTCCATTTCATATTTTGCTGAATTATGAGTCCTAAGTAAGTTAGAGATAAAACTCTTTCTAGTTTCTCTTCACCTAACCACAAGTCAGGTAAAACGTTTAAGCGATCGGTACTGGAGAATACAATATACTTAGTTTTAGATGCATTAATCGTCAATCCATTATGAAAAAACCAGAGATGAATTAAGTTTAAGTCATGCTGCATATCTTGGTATAGAGATTCTACACTACTTGAGTTGTGAACTAAGGCAGCATCATCGGCATAGAGTTGGAGTTTTCCCCTCAAAGGCAAATCAAAAATGTCATTGATAAAAACATTGAAAAGCAGTGGACCTAATATCGAGCCCTGTGGTACACCAGAATCAACAGTTAAATATGTACTAGTGTTGTTACCTATTCTTACACATTGGACTCTATTTTTTAAATACGATTCAAGCAGCGCAAAAGCCTTATTTCTTATACCATAGTTTTGAAGTTTTTGTAGTAATATAGTGTGAGGAACACAGTCGAATGCTTTTGACACGTCTATAAATATTGCAGAGCATAATTTGCGCTGGTCTAGGTTCAATTGAATTTCATTAACTAAATTTACAGTTGCGCTAGTAGTATTTGAATTTGGGCGAAATCCGTATTGGTGTGCACTGATTATGTTGTGTTGATCAAAAAAATTACAAAGTCTCCGATGAATGATTCTTTCAAACGGTTTGGACAAAGTTGGCAGGATAGCTATTGGTCTATAATTTCCAACATACGTTTTATGGCCGCTTTTGTATATTGGTACTATTCTTGCTGATTTAAGACAATTCGGAAAAACACCTTCGTCGAGGGCTTGGTTGATTAAGCAGGTTAATTTAGGAGCAATAATTTCCTCATTTTGTTTTAGAATTTTTGATGGAATACCATCCACTCCTACTGCACTTGAGTTACTGAGGTTACGAATGCAATTACTTATCTCATTATTCGAAGCGGGCAGCATTACAATAGAATTTTGAATAGATCTATCTAAAGTGAAATTTCGGGGCGTATTGTTGAATGTTTGGGTCAAATTTGAAAACAGTTCATTAGGTATGTTTTTGAAATAATAGTTAAACGCTTCACATATTTCTGTTTTATCTGTCAATATCCTATCGTTTATAAGTATTTTTGAGATAGTTGTGTTACTAGATGGTTTACAAAATACAATTTCATTCAAAATGCTCCACACCTTTCTTATGTTGCAACGATTCAGTGCTATTTTATTTTGATAGTAAAGCTTCTGTCTTTGCTTAATGAGTCGAGTCACAAAGTTTTTCTGTTTTTTAAAGTTATTACGGATAGTGGAGTTTTGTGGCCATTGAACCATTCTTTGGTATAATTGATCCCTGTGTCGTATTTCTCTTAAAACTATTTCATCTATCCATGGTGCTTTGGGTCGATATTTTCTATGGGAATGGATTACATATGAATTTTTTGACATGCAATCTTCTATCAGTTGGTTTAAATTATCCAAACTATCTGCAGATACTACAAATTGCGCTAGATCGTGAGAAATGTCTCCATAGTTGTATTTCTTGATATTGGTAGTCTTTACATTATTGGATAAACGAGTGTTTGAGCCGAAACTAATTAAGAGAGCTTTATGATCTGTGAAGCTAATGTTGTCAATACACATACAGAACTTCTGCGAATATAAATTGGTGAATGAATGATCTATTATTGTTCCTGTAGGCACATTACCATGCGTTGCGCTGTTGTGGTCAATTTTGTTTAAAAACGAAAACCCGTTTGACTCTACCATCGATACATAGTTGCTAGAATTTGTACTAAGAAGGTTGATATTGAAGTCACCTACGCATACCAACTTTCCTGCAGATTCCAGAAGAGAATCCAAGTAGTGTATACTGTCGTTTAAACTAGCATGTGGAGGCCGATATATAACTGCAATGCTCAGTTTAGGCTCTCTTAGTGATACCACAATACAGCTACCCTCCAAAAATTCCTCATTTTTCGTCACATCGAACTGCATTGACTGATGAATGAACATACAGGCACCTCCACCAGATCTATTAGATCTTGGACAACAAACAACGTCATAATTGGGTATGTTGCAGATGTAAGTTTCGTCCGGGTTCAGTCTTATTTCAGTTATGCATATTATATGAACGATTGAGCCAAAATTAGAAATGTAAACCAATAAATCTGCTAGTTTGTTCCGTATTGAGTTTATGTTCATATACAATAAGTTGATTTTAGTATTGGTAAAAGTTTCATTTACATGTGTGTAAGCTATATCCAAATTATCACCTAATCGTACATTGCTAATGAAGTCATCATCGTTTGTGTTCATTGTGAAGGATATATTTGTATGGACAGCAACGCACCAACACCATCCTCAACAGCCTCCAACAACACCAACAGCAAGCAACAACAGAGAGTATGAGAGGTCAAGCTTTTCTGGGAGATGAGCGCAATCTCTTGAGGTCTTCAGTGGAATCAATGATATAGACATCCGCAGAGTCATCTTTCTTGCAGTAGATGTTCCCGTTATTGCACCACACATACTTATACCCGTGGGACCCACGGAGAGATTTGGCTTCTCGAAAAATTGAACGGGTTTCCCTGGTCAAGTTCTCATTTATGAAAACTTTAGTATGATGACGCTTGTTGGTAGGCGAGGACCTAGAGCTGCCGGGTAGCACTGCATTGCCAAAGTCGATTTCGTCCAGGTATATCGATTTACCCTTGCGTGCACGTAGTATGTCATTCCGCACTTTCAAATTGCTGAAGTCGACCAAAATCATTCCATTTCTGCTGCGGTGAGTTCTTTCGATGTCTGTGGAAAACAACTGTACCCCAACTGCTGCAGCTACTTTTGTGACGATAGTCGCCTCGGCAAGAGATACCTCCTTTGGGATACCGTTTATTATGATTTCGTTTTTTAACCCATTTTGTTCAGCCATACGTAGCCGCTTCTTCATCTCGATGACTTCATTGTTCAGCGCTAGAATCTGGCCGTCATGCTCACTCACTTTCGTCGAGCATCCCGCAAATTCCCTCTTCATGTCCTCGTGTAACGACTTGATGTCGTCATACTGCGCAGCGATGAATGTTTGGGACGATTTCACCTCTTCAACCGAATCCTTGATATCACTCTGGGACTTTGTGAGTGCACATATGGACGCACTCAACTTTTTCACAGCATCATCCGTCTTTTTCTGGTTCACACCGTTTTCGTCACACTTTTGATTAAGTTTGTCCATGGAAACTTGTAGGCCTTTCATGGTTGCAAGTAGTTCGCAGAGCCGTAGCGTGGTCTCATGGCGCCCTTGGCGAACAATCATTTGAGCGCCCCTGATTAAAAGCCAAGTTTACAATGTTTTTCTTTATCTCTTTTTTAACGGATTCTCTGTCGAAGGCATGTTCATCTCAGCAAAACATTGTACAAGTTAGTGTTAAAAATTTCAGAAAAACAAAAAAATTTGAATGTCTATGATGGCTTAAGCATTAACTAAGAATTCTCGATTACTTTTTCAAATCGACGTAAGTAACTTTTATACGGTTTTGAGAAAATTAATTAAGAAGAATCACAACCTGTCTTTTAAAACTGTTTTAAAATGAATCACTTTTTTAACATTTTTTTACCGTGTACATCGCCTCAATTTTGCATACAATCAGTTCGCGTTCAAAAACTAGGTAGTTTCCATTATTTACCACAAAAAAAGTTATAACAAAATGTTAAGCCGTTTCATTCAGTTACTTTCGACGTTTTTGTACCAGTGTAAAATCGGCTCAAGTAGTGTTTTGTTTTGATTCGTGGTTAAGTCACTTTGTCTCCCCATACAACGGAGCGGCGAAAGTAGTGGTTAGGTTGCGAAAGTGGAGAATCTTACTTTCGTCGTTTTGTAAATCCGGAAATTAAACGTTCTAAAAGTGAAAAATCAATTTGAGTATGAACGGAACGTGTGGAATTTCGTCTGAGAAACACGTAGGATCGATAAAGTAAGTTTGTTCACTATTCTGACTTGAGACTATTTGAATAAGTTTTCGAGAATTAGATAATCTAGAGAACCAGACAACCGTTTAAGCTAGTGATGACCAATCCATCAAGTTTCGAAACGCTAAAGTTTTGAAGTATAGCTTTAAAACATCTTAACCTTATACTTATATTGAGCTGTTCGGTAATCCAATCCGCATGATTATCAAATTAATTAACTCATTACGCGTGGTAAAGATGGACAAATTATGTGTGAAATTATGAAAAAAATCCACGTGCTCGGCTGGGATTTGAACCCAGGACTCTTATATGCTAGACGAGCGTTTTACCAACTAAGCTACCGAGCCACTTGGTGACCCAATAACTGAGTTGGTTACAAGTTTAGAATCCCTACAGACCACGCGGACCCCTTTCATAACCCAAATCCATCCATCTCATATCACTACACACGCGGAAAGAGCGAGTGCGATTTATTTAGTGTTGAAACTGTTTGCCCATCGTACCTACATCACTGTATTGTGGAAGAGTAAAGATGTGGGAAGGCTATCAACGTGTTGGTAGCTTAGTCGGTAAAGCGCTCGTCTAGCATACAAGAGTCCTGGGTTCAAATCTCAGTCGAGCACTTGAATTTTTTTTATAATTTCACCCATAATTTGTCCATCTTTACCACGCGTAATGAGTTAATTAAGTTTAATCTTCAATAAATAGCTAATAAAATTACCGTTTATATGGTCAGAAGTGAATTCGTAACAACTATTGGTATTTTTATCATCGTAAAAATTTTGGTAAAACTCTTTTTCTTAAATAAATTATTGTAGACATTGCCAAACCATTTATTTTGCATAAGTATAATTCATATAGTCAATATTCCAATTTAAATGTTCAATAAATCTCTTAATGTAGTTTATTATCGACATTTTGATAACATGAAAAAAAACAGCCAGAAAATTTTCAATGAATTTCAACTTTTTGAAGAATGAACAATAAATAAATTAATTCGAAATAAATTCCAAGATTTTGATTTTTATGAAAGTTGTTCAAAGAATTTGTGTATAAAATAGATTAAGTTTTATATTTTATGAAATACTCAAAGCGAATAGGAAAATTCTACTATAAGGAAATTTCACAAAATTATCATCTAAATATTTTATTAAAAATAGAAGCATGGAATTGAAGTTTTGAAACTAGTCAGTTAAACCTTTTTAAAATATTAGAGAATTTTGCTCTGATTTCTAGAAAATTCTTATTAAAACATTTTTATAAATTCGAGCTGTTATCAGTCAGTTTGAAGCATTTGTTTGAAGAAATGATTATTGTTACGAATAATAACCAACTTTATGTTCTTTCAATGGTAAACAATTCTCTGCGACTTTTATTTACGATTCATTTATAATTGTGCTCAGTATTTCATCTAAATTTTGAATAAGACTCTATGAGAATTTTGTACAAGTTGCATGAGAACACCGTCCAGCAATACTAAAGCATCCTGTTTAAATTTATTATTTTTTATCAGGGTTATGGATTATTTAACATGACTTTCAATGTGAATTGCGTCTTGAGGATTGTGTGAAATTCACGGCAAGATTTCTGTGACGTCCGCTGTATTAGCTTCGATTTGCCCGTTTTCTACACACAGGCATAATGCGTAAACTGATTTACAAATAATTGTCATGAAGAACTATTAAAAAAAAGACAATTTACGCCGTCTTCAGCACATAGGCTGCACTAACTTAGGCAACGGACAACACGAAACACCCAGTAGCCCAGCGATCAATTTTTCGTTTGACGAAAAGTTTTCTCCGACTGGAGCGGGAATCGAACCCATACCCCGTGGCACAATACGCCTAGACGACTGACGCCGCTAACCGCAAGGCCACGAAGCCCACAAAAATCTTTAATAAATTTGAAATGATTTATCTGAAAATTCATTTAAATTAAAGTATCCTTCAACATCTTGTAGGATGCTTACAATATATTTTTTTATAATCGATTGTTATAATTTGAAATTTCTTTCAGAACTTATAATGTTTATGTTTTCAAACATTGAATTTAAAGATGCCCTTTTATGTGTATTTACAAAACATTGACCAAAGCACCACGCATTTTGGCGCCTCCCTGATCGCTTGCGCCCTTGGCGGATGCCAACCTGGCCAACCGCACGCTACGGCACTGGTAGTTCGTCCATCTTTTTGCTGTTCACATGTGAGGTCTCACATTGACCAGAGCAGTAATAGCAATGGTTCTTCTGAATTTTGTTATAGCGCGATTCAGATAGACCCGCACATTTCACGTGCAACGCATTGCTACAATAGACACATTTCACATGTTTATCGTCTACTTTGATTTCAGTGTTGCAGACTGAGCACTCATCCATAGCTGATCTTTTGTATCGAACAGACGTAACACTCATGGTCAATTGGCCATACACCACTTTTTTTAGGACGCCAGAAGTTGGCACTATGTTTTTAGTGATTTTTTATAGAAATCACTTATGTCTTCAGGATATTTTCACTGATTCGCGAGTAGCACTTGGAGATGTTCGTAAAAACTTATCTTCCGAGATTTTTTAACGTTTTATTCTAGCGTAATTATGCGAAATTAAGTAGACAAAGATTCAGTGCGTATTAACTCTCAGGCACTCAACACAATCCTAATAGATAGGAGATTATGGGGATCTTTTACACACAAACAAAAAAATAATCAAATAAAAAAAAATGAATCTATCAAGAAATCATCAGCCGTTTTTTTCTGATTGCAACACATTACTCAGGATCAGGTTAGTACTCAATCATTACTGTAGCAATTTCGTGAGAGTCAAATTGCATTTTACAAGAAATTATTCGGGAAATAATTTTGCTTTTTATGGATATTTGGTATTCAATATTCCAATTGCCATCATACACTACAGAAAAAGTTATCATAAAAGTGATAATGCAGTTGTTAATAATGCTCAATTCTAGATTTTTTCAAAACCGATCATTCATTTCATTAGTATAATTTATAGTTACTATGTTTGTTATGTTGCCTCTACATTTGCTGTTAACAGATTGCTTGTTGGTTGACATCAATGTTCCATACTTTGTTAATATTGTAAACAGTAATTATGGTTACATCTGTTTGACTGAATTTCAAGCAAGAGTTTTCTAAAATGCATAACATGAAGAAATTCAAATTAATTTACTCATTACGCGTGGTAAAAATGGACAAATTATGGGTGAAAATATGAAAAAAATCCACGAGCTCGGCTGGGATTTGAACCCAGGACTCTTGTATGCTAGACGAGCGCTTTACGGGCTCGGTAGCTTAGTTGGTAAAGCGCTCGTCTAGCATACAAGAGTCCTGGGTTCAAATCCCAGCCGAGCTCGTGGATTTTTTTTCATAATTTCACCCATGATTTGTCCATCTTTACCACGCGTAATGAGTTAATTAATTTAATAACCATGCGAATTGGATTACCGAACAGCTCAATATAAGCGTCAATTTATTTTGAATTAAGCATTATTAACTACTACATCTTCAATCAAAATGTGCCATATTGAAATATATGGAAGACTTTGTTTGTTTATGATCACTTTTTCAGTAGTAGGGTGCAGGCAGAGCTACTTGGGCACTTCCACGCAATTTTATTCTCAATATGCAATTTTATTCTCATGAAATTTCTTCAGGTATGATTGTGTAACTAATTTAATTCTGAGTGATTTGTTTCAATCAGAAAAAAAAAACTGCAGATGGTTACTTAATGGATCCATTTTTGAGTGTTTTTATTGTTTTTTTTTATTTATGTGTAAAAGATCCCCATAATATCCTATCTATTAGGATTTAAATACTGTATCAACTACTGAATAAACAATTTAGTACATAATAAATTTAATTCGGAGATATCTGTTCAATTAATCATGAAAGAAATCGTTTTTAGGGGAATTGGGGAAAACATAGCCAAAAAACTATATGCTCCCACCATCTCCTATCAATGAGGCTAACGGCAATCGATCATTTAGATCAATATCGTTTACCCCAACTATCGCACATCGTTTGGAAATGTTTGGAATTTGTGATATAAGAAGGTAAATTATTCACAATATTTTGCATAGAGCATAAATAATGAACATACGTATTCTAAAAATTTTATTACAACTTATTTCTGCAAGGTATATTCATGATTATTTGACTATTTTAAAATTTATTTAAATACTAGTGGTCCCGGCAAACTTCGTCTTGCCATCAAGTAGGCTGTTGCAAAAAGTCATGTAATACCCCATACAAAATTACACCTGAGTCTTCTCCCGTTTTCCCTATTATTCCAGAGACTTTCCCAAACTTTTTCCTTGCACGAACACGTCGCATCCCTTGTCGAGTTCAAAAGTGAAAAACTTACCTCAATCCGTTGATCCGTTTTCAAGTTATTTCGTGACATACAAACACCACTCCATTTTTATTTATATAGATAAAAACACGTTGAAAAAAATTAAAACAAAAAATATTTCATTGAACATTTGGCCCCATAATCCCCTAAATTTTCATCTTTTTATAACTTTTTTCTCTGTGAAACATTGTTGAATGGACTAGAAATGATGGATTTCATGGGAAATAATCTCCACAATAAAACAGTTTTACTCAAAACAACATGAAAATCTAAAATTTTCAAGGAATCGGGGCAAACCATCACCAATCGATTCCTGAGAAAATTTCCTTTCGAATGAGCTATAAAACTTATTTTTTATCTTTCTATTGTGAAAGTTATCAATTTTTTCACCTTTGGGTTCGGATTTCCCCAATGTGCGCTATCGCAGATTGCTCTCAATTAACAACTATCACTCAAAATAATCCAAACGTCATTGTTACGTGAAAACATACGTGATTTTTTTCCATCGCACTTTTCGCGTAGCTCTTACGTGAATCATAGGTAGCCCAGAATGAACGCATGAACTTTTAAACTTCGTCCATTCCACCGGCGCTATACGTAAGAGCTACGTGGATTTTCTGGTAGCCTTTACGAAGCGTTTCAATAGGACCCAGATGGTTTTGCATTAAATTTAACTGTAATAAAGATCAATCTTATTTTTAATAGGCTTTGGAAAAAAACTAATTCCCAATTGGAAAATGTAAACAAACTTAAAAAAATGTGATATTTTTATTGTCAATCTGAGCATTTTTAATCCTGTTTCCCCAATTTTGTGAGTTTGGACGGTCTTGTTGTAGCCTACGCGTGCTATAATTGATAGAGGTTATAAATCAGGTATAAAATACGAAGTAATGCAGGGATTCTTCGGTATTCAAAGCATATTTACCTTGCAATTCAATCTTACACAGGGTTTAAAGCAGCAGCAGCTTCTGAAGTTCTTCCAAAATCAAGCGGGCGCCATCTTAGGATTTGAGCTCATCACCGAATGTGTACTATATGCAGATGTCAAAATGAACTTAGGCACCTACGTGAATTTCACGTAAGTGCGATAGGTAACCTCAGTAAAAATTACCGAGTCACTATTTGGTGGTTATGAATGGTTTAGTGATCTTTATCTTAGTCAGGTGAAGTGGGGGTAAAATGAATTTGGAATGATCTACGTGATTTTTCACGTAGCAATGACGTTTGGATTTTTTTGAGTGTAGAAGTGTCGGATCTTTCCCTTCTTCTTCTTCTTCTTCTTGACAAAACGTCCTCACTGGGACAAAGCCTGCTTCTCAGCTTACACTGAACGAAATCTCCCGCCACGAATTGAATGATTTATAATTCACTTGTCTGTAGAACGTCACATTCCTCCTTTTGAAAGAAAATCTAACTATATGATGAATCCATCGACAAATGAACGAAAATCATCCAATTCTGAGATGACTTTCGTTGTACATCCGTATGACAGTAAGTGGATATTTGAACTATGCTAACGCAAATGAAAAACATCTAACTTATGATGGATTTTAACTTCTACCATGTTCCAAATCAAAAATCATTCAATTTCCGTCCGAAACAACATATGGAAAGCTTATGATCATAGCTGTCAAATTATTGTTGTGAATCGTAGTGTAAATATGGCGGCAGAAGCGTGGCGGATCCAAAACTCCCGATTGAATATAACAGGTAATTGCGTGTTGTGATGATATTATCAATGGTTATCTTAACTTTAACCATGTCTCTTTTATTCTAAAGGCCGGAAAAATCACTGATATCTACACTGAGGCAAAAATCTAGCATGATTTTCATAAGATCGCACTAATGAACGCGTTTTTTATTATTTTTTTGTTGGTTCATAAGACACTTGTGTATTTCATTCGACGAGATTGAGATTCATAAGACAAGTGTAATTTTTTCATAACAATCAATTGTCAATGTCATAAGAACGCTTATGAACCCCATTGCTCATCATTGTGAAGAACCACGTGAGGCAAATTTTCTCATTTCACTATCAGAAATTCAATATGGCTTCCGAAATGGACGTGTTTGCTGATTTGTCGTTGGCTGACTCCGTTTCTAATGCATCAAAGGGTAAATATTTTCTATTTATCATCAATTCCGCTGTAAATAATATTTTCTTTCGAACAGATTAAGGAATTGGATCCAAAC
This sequence comes from Aedes aegypti, assembly GCF_002204515.2. Lineage (NCBI taxonomy): Eukaryota > Metazoa > Arthropoda > Insecta > Diptera > Culicidae > Aedes > Aedes aegypti. The sequence goes on along the minus strand of NC_035108.1, from coordinate 112,531,082 downwards.
AATAAGATTTGGGAATGAAAATTCAAAACAATTTGTATGACGCGTAAGAAATCACAAACTCCCCTCATCCATTAATCCGCCCCTAACGTAAACCTGCAACAATTCAGGCGTTCTTCACAACTTTTCGCAATAATGTTTCGCTGCTATGATACACTGAGAAAAATCTACACGTCAAGGTCGTGTGTTTTACTTATAGATTTGCGCAATGAGGAAAACCACATGATTTGAGTGTGGTAGCCATATGGATTTCATCAACATTAGGTTGTCATGTGAAACAAACATGAATTTCCAAATATTAAATCATGAAAACCAACTGATTTGCTTATTGAATTCGAAATGTAGTAGCTTTAGATAGTCATGTGTGATAGAACATAAATGTCATGGGACTGAAAGAAGAAATTTGGTAGAAAAACTTTTGCTCCCCAAAATATGGATCCGAGGCTTCTCTGCTTGTCGCAAGCTCTCTTGATGTTTTTATCAAACCCGTGAGCCAGCAACAAGCGGGGCGCCGCAAATCCATAATTTGGGAAGCCAGGGATAAGCATATTCCATTTTTTTCGAAACTGAAAGCCAGGAAAATCTGTTAGTGGAATCCGATTTTTCTACTAAACTATACATTATAATCAATGTTTTCTTATAGAAAGGTAGAATTCTCGTATATCGGTCAACTTCACTAATAAAAGAAAAATCGAATTCACAAATTTTTTCATCTAACACTTTCAGCTTCAAAATTTGCTTCTTCTCTTTGGAAGCATGATGATCACTGTCGTTCGACACGAGGTCCAACCGCAATTCAGTTCACTATGCATCCCATGGGTTGATCACAAACAATTTAGAAACTTTGAACATGGAAATCGATAGCATAGCTCATGGATTTCATCATAACAATCTCATTGCGCAAATCAATGAATCGACCAACTTGAACATGATGATTATGACACAAGATAACCATAAGCAAAACACACTGAATCCGTGTTGGAGTGATGATTTATGCGTCCATAGGTTGACACATACGAATCTGAAGAGAGAGCTTCAGGAACTTATGTGGAAAAAATATGGAATCCCTGTTGTCGGTTGATGAATCAATCCATGAAGCAAAACACAGGAATTTAATGTGTAACACACACGAAGTTTGCAAGAAAATCATAGCAAATCGATATGGACGTTCATGAATCAATCCATAATTTTAAACACACAGATCGAGCGTGTGGATTTTTATCAGTGTATACTTCTTTGCGTTCAAAATAGGTTAGCCAACTAGAGAAAATCGAATTTTCATCCATTTTGTCGTATCGCAAATCGATTCTAATACATACAGTGAAGTGCTTTGATCGAATTGCGGCGTGACAAAATGGATGAAAATTTGATTTTTCCAAGTTGGTTAACCTATTTTTCAACGCGGATTAGTATTATTCATTCATTGAAATTTATAATCTAAAGCTCAAATTACACAAGACAGTCTTATGGAACCAAGAATGGTTCAGAACGTAATTCATAAGACTATCTATGGATTTTGTTATCAAGTCAATGATGGTTCATAAGATCATCTTACGAAATTCCTTCGAAGTGTATTATGGAAACAACATCTGCCGAAAACCATACGATAGTCTTATGAATTTCAAAGATTTTTCTTGTGTCGTAATTCCATAAGCAAATCTTATGACAGTCTTACGTTTGCTTTCCTCAGTGTACGGAATCCTGATAAATGTGCGGCGGTTAGACGGAATTATCATGGAGTTTCTGGAGTCAAACTCGTGCGCTCTAGAGAAGCATCTCTTGCTGGCAATAATAATTATTATGCTCGATATTTATCCCTAATAAAACTCATATTGCGTGAAGTTATCAACAGTTGAGAGTTATTCATTATGAAATTGAATAGTTTGGAATTATTAATAACAATATAGCATGGGGTGTTTATATGTATGAACGATAATCATTCAATTTTATCCCGATTTCAGAAGGATTGCAATCCTTTCAAGTTTGGATGATTTTCATTCAATGCGATATGTAAACAGAGGATTCCAACGAGGATGAAAATCATCCTGAATGTGTCTGAGAATAGGTATGGGGTTCGGATGAGACAAAAATCATTCAATTCGTGGCGGGAGATTTCGTTCAGTGTAGTGTTCTTTTGAGCACTTCCACAGTTATTAACTGAGAGCTGTTTTTGCCAGAGTTGCCATTTTCTCATTCCTATATCGTGTGACAGGTACGGTTGTACTCTATGTCCAGGGAAGTCAAGGAAATTTCCATTACGAAAAGATCCTGGACCGACCGGGAATCGAACACAGACACCTTCAGCATGGCTTTGCTTTGTAACCGCGAACTCTAACCACTCGGTTAAGGAAGGCCCTTACACATCTATCTATATACACATCACAGGGATCTATCCCTGTTGGGACGTAATAGCAAGAAGAAGAAAAAGATGTACGTCGTTAAAATGCTTTCTTTCCTTTCTATCCCCAAATGTACCACCACCAGGACGGGTTCAAGTGTTTTTTTTTCTTATATTTGATTTCTTCTTTCTGATTTACTACTTCAATACGACACCTTCAATAACGAGACAGTAACAGTTTGATTCAGTGTGTTTGTTTGTGTGTTCTGTGTGTTTCTCTCTTGCTGCTGCTGCTGGTTATGTGTGTTTGCGTGTTCTTTTGATAAATCATCATCTTCATTATTTTTAGTGTGTTTTTTTCTTCTTATTTTTAGGGGACTTTTCTCTTGTTAGTTTTTTTTATAATTGTTCAAACTTATCGATCGTTAGAAATAATGTAAGAATGCAAAAAGACGAAGGTAAGAAACTAAACTAAACGTGTGTGTGAGCTAATCGGTTAATAAATGTAAAAACTCGCTTATTCAACCTACCTAGGACGTTAAATTGCGTACACCCATCGGGAAGGGGAAGAATAGTAGTAAAATGTATCTCTGTATTTTCCCTTTCTGTAATCATTTGACTTTTTTTGCTTGCTTTTCTTCAGTTATCATTATTATTTTAATATTTGCGTTAATATGCATACATAAGATTATCGTATATGTGTATGGGGCAATGTAAGCTTCCTCGTTCGTTTTTTATTTAAAGTAAACTAATAACAAAATAATGGGAAACTCTTTTTCACGAGAGTCCAGTTTCGAGTTTCTGCGGAAAGTACGGGTATACACTGTCGTTATGAACATTCAAGAAAGATATGGGTCAAATCTCGAAACGTCTATAGTGGTTCGAGACACACAAATATGGCTGTTTTGATTGTTTGAACTTTTTACAAATTTCGAGAAACGCTTGTCGTCGGGTCCTATCATTCCTATCTTTTTCAGTGCTGTTCCGTTAACGAATATCCGTTGGTTGTAACATTGTTTTCTTTTCCTGTTACATTTTTTCGTTCTAAAATATTCAGCTGGCTGCGTACTACGGTTTTGTGTAGTAGTACTTTTTTCATCATACGATCTGGCAGGCAGGTGCGTATAAAATCAAAGAAATTTCCGTTGCTTGTACCATTTTTTCTCAGAAGACGAACGAAAATGTCCAGCATTTTCTACAAAATATAATCGCTAAACTTAACGAGTGAAGCAATGAAGTAATGGAGCGCCGTTCGGTTGACTGGACGCTATTCTGGTGACATTATTGGTTTTATCATAGCTTCGGAAGGCTTGGTTGGCCGTTATAAAACCATAATAAAGCTTGGAACGTCACTTTGCTGGTCGTTTTTTGCCCTTTTCCGAGTGTAACGAGATTGATGATTTTCCTCCTAATTTTGCGGTATTAGCTAATAGTGGTGGTGGGTGCTGTATAAGGACATTCGCTTATGATTGTGAACGTGTGGCGCAGTTTTTTGTTGTTTTCGTAGTTTAGTAGTAGTAGATCATATGTTGCTTCTTTTAGTTTAGAGTTGTTTTGTATATATTGTCTTACAAGGATAAAAAATACACATGTATGTGTAAGCTCATGTTATATATCTCTCCAAAAAGTACGAAATGTCTACAACTTTGCGCAGGCGAAATATGCTCGAAAGAGTTCGGTTTTCCGGCTTACACGCGATTAATGGCATTAGAAGAGTGTGGTAGTAGAGTTTGTTTCGAGGATTGACACTAACACTATATCGGTATTCTTTTAGACATTGTGATTCCGGAGATTGTTCCGTGCTTTCGGATGAACCTGGGTGACGTTGACGAGCCGTTGCGGAAAGTCTAGGGGATACACAGGGAGCTTGTCCGGATATATCCCGAAGATTGTCGACAACGGTCGAACATGTGGAGTATTAGAATATAAGGGACGAAAGCATAATCGGGATGAATGTTACTCAGATTTGAACGCACTTTGGGTTTCTACACAGTCTACCAGCAGTGGTTATATGGAAACATTTTGAATATCTCTAACTGGATGAAGCGTGTCAGTTAGACTAAGTCAGATCCGATCTAGTACTACGAATCGCAAGCACGTAAGTTTACGTGATGAATGGCATGAAACCGATTTAGCGTGGCAGGATACAATACTTTTTATCGAGCCAATTATGGACAAAACTTGGTTTTAAGACTATCTGCAAGAAGTACGACGACAATATGTCTAAATTGGAGCTAGAATCTGACCAAAAACGAAATAATGACGTTAATGTCCCTTGCCGCTGCCCAAAATATGATGCCGCGTGAGGTAGTAGAGTAAATTATAGAATGTGCACTGCGATCTGTCAAGCTTGAATATCGCGTTAACTCACTAGAGCTAACTTTTCACAAAGAAATCAGTGCTCCAACAATAAACCAGAAGGATTAATACAATAGGCAAGTGTTTCACGCACTTTGAGCATTTGCAATGGATTTTGACCTGCTGATTTCATATCTGCTCTAAGAACTTTCGTAACATGTGAGGTTTATGCGTTTATGGGCAGTATAGGAAAAATGGTTGTTTGATCACAAAACTTCATATCATCAAGTACATTCAAGTTGCTTTGCCCTACAGCAATTTAATACATATAATTATCATCTCTACTCAGAAAGTTTTAAAAGGACTTGTACAAGATTATTCATACCTTGATGAAAACTGAGTTGTCTTCGCAAAATCACTCATAAAGACTGGAACGCGCAAGAATTGGTCAACTTCAAATTGATGTGTTTCTATTGAAAATGCATTTAAAAAAATCGGGAATGCTGCATTTGAAAGTTGCTATGATGAGTTTTCCTATTTTGCTCTCCAGTTTTCAAAATGACGTCCAAGTAAGAGGAGCAACGTTCTCGCATGAAACATATGTGGTGGCGGATTTAGCAAGCAGCTTCCGAGACAGGAGTTTTATACCGTATCAGGAATAGCGAAGTCTCCAGGGGTTCTACAAAAATTACTTCACGAATTTTTTAAGCAACTCCTTCAGGAATTCTTTAAAGAATAAAGTGCGAACACAAAATTATTGCGACCCATTCAACAGGGCATAACTTTTCCACCATTAGGTGAAAATCAAGCAAATTTTGCACACTTTCTCATTTATGTGCATTGTTTACATGCTGTCAAACTCGAAGTCGTGTTTTTCGATTCAACGAAAATGGAGGTGAACCAACGCGAGTTGAGAGAACAAATTCTTTCCAAACACCTGGAATTTACTGACCTGTCGCACCGGCAGTTGGGAAAAATGTTGAACATTCACCATTCAACCGTCTCTAGAGTGTTAAAGCGGTTCCAGGAGCGGTTGACGTTGGACCACGGCAAAGAAGCTGGAAGAAAACCGGGACCGGAGGCATGTCGCAGAGATACGTTCAGAATGCAAAGAAGAGAGCGGGACTACATACATACAAGGTACAGAACTTCCCAAACCGCGATGAGCGGCAACAATTGATGGCTAAAACTCGGGCACGAAAGCTCTACGAGAAGATGCTGACAAAATATGGCTGCTGGGTGATGGACGACGAAAGGTATCCAGCTTTTTACGAGCGCTAATGGCTGCCGAAAATAGGCTCGCTTTCTGGTAGGGATCAGTCGTTATGACATTTGGCTAAGGTCCGTTCAATATAAAACGACCCAAGCCAAACGTCATATCGACTTATCCATACCAGAAAGCGAGTCCGTTTGCGGCCGATTTTAAAATGCTGGATATAAAAGCCGATTTTAAGCAAATTCCGGGGTTGGAGTTTTTCACCGGCAAGAGCAAGTTCGATGTGGACGACAAATTTAAGAAGAAGAAAATGTCGAAGTTCGCCTTCAAATATCTCATTTGGCAGGCCAACTGCTCTTGTGGACTAAGGAATGAGCCTTTCGTGACAAAGGGCACAGTAAATGGCGAGATCTACAAATATGAGTGCCTCGAGAAGCGCCTTTTGCCGTTCGACGAAGCTCCGATATTTTGGCCAGATTTGCTATCATGCCACTATTCCAAAAGTTTCCTGGAGTGGTATGAGGCCAATTCTGTCCATTTTGTTCCAAAGGACATGAATCCGCCAAACTGTCTGGAGCTGCGCCCGGTGAAGCAGTACTGGGCAATAATGAAGTTCCCGCTTCGGAAGAGCAAGATGACAGTCAAAGACAAGAAGGACATGTTAAGAAAATGAAAAAAAAAAAAAGATTGAGAAACTGGTACCGGATGACACTGTAAAAACTTTGATGGGGGGCATCAAGCGAAAATGCCTTCAATTTTACACTCATGGCTCCATCGATTAACTTTTATTTTGATTTTTGAAGTAAATATATGTATGTAACTACCCTAAAATTTTGGTTATAAGACAATTGGCATGACATTTTCGGTGTCGCAATAATTTCGTGTTCGCCCTTTACCTCCTGGAAAATCGCTACGTGAATTGCTCCAAGGAATTTTCCATGTGATCTTCAAGGGATTCCTCAGAAATTTCCTAACAGATTCGTCCTGGCCTTCTAAAAAATCCTCCAGGGATTCCTTCAAGAATTCCTCCAAAGATTAACCATGGAACCATCCTACAGGAATTTTATCAGAAAATACTTAAAGAATTACTCCAGGAAAATCTGTATCTAGATTCCTTTAAGGAAATCCTTTCATGGAATCATCCATATATATTTCCAGAAATATCTCTGCAGGGATTTATCCCGCATAATCTTCACAGTGATCCTTACAGGAATTCCTCCCGACATGGATCCAGGGATTCCTTCAGCAAGTTACCTAGGTAATTCTTCAAAGATCCCTTCATCAATTAACCCAGGTAACCTTTCATTGACTAATTCAGCAATTCACCCAGGTAATCTTTCAGAGATTTCTACAGGAATTTCTCCAGAGTCTCCTCCAGGGATTCTCCCAAGAAAATCTTTACTGGGTTTACCCAGCAATTTATTCAGGAATTTTTTGAAGAATTTTCTTCAGGAATTTCTCGATAGATTTCCCCGGGTATTCATCCAGAGACTGCTGCAAGAATTTTTAAAGGATTTCTCAAGGGATTCTCTGAGTTTCTTCTAGAGATTACTCTGAAGATTCTTTGAAGTAATACTACAGAGCTTTCTCCATATTTTTTTTCTATAAGAAATGATCCAGAGATCTCCAAGGATTACTCAGAGAATTTCTTCATGCGGTTTCTCCAGCGATGTCTGAAAGTCTTTCTTCAGCGGTTACACTAGATAAACCTCTTCATATTATTTCATCAGAAATTGCTCCATTGATTCCTCCAAGGATACTTTCAGGGCTCCATGGATCCCTCCAGGGGTTCCACCCAGAGTTGCCTAATATCAATCATATCAGCTGATGGCTGATGCTCTAAAACTATCAATATCACTGACGAGCTATCAATATCATTTTGATTTGACAACCAACAGCAGTGATGCGACATCGCACTCTAGATCATAATCCCTTCAGAATGAGTGATCACGTGGTAATTATCCGTGCTATTCATGTTTTTCAGTGATCAACAAATAGTTTCAAACTGTCTGTAGCACTGTCAAAAATATCGTGCTGATAAATTGCCGTTTTATTTGCTTAATTAAAGGCTAAACTTAGCCCATCAGTGATATCCATTGTCTATCGCCATCAATGCACTGGTGATGGAGTAGACAGCATGATGTTGATGTGATATAGATTGATCCGAATCGTATCACAGTCGGCCTGTACAAATCAGCAAATTTTAAGCGTTGATAGCAACTTGCACCAGGAATTTCTCCAGGGGTTCAACAAGAAATTGCTTCACGAATGTTTTGAGCGGCTCCTTCGGGATTTTTTTTAAATACCTCCTGGAAAATCGCTACGTGAACTACTCCAAGGCATTTTCCATGTGATCTTCAAAGGATTCCCTCAGAAATTTCTTAAGAGATTTGTTCTGGCCTTTTAAAAATTTCTCCAAGGATTTCTTCAAGAATTCCTCTAGAAATTCCTCCAATGGAATCATCCTCCAGGAATTTTATCTGAAAATACTTTGAGAATTTCTACAGGATAATCTCTACCTAGATTCCTCTAGGAAAATCCCTTCATGGAGTCCTCTAGATATTTTTTCAGCGATTTTTCCATGGATTCTTCGAAGGATTATTCAGGGATTTCTTCAGAAATGTCTCTGCAGAGATTCCTCCCGCACAATCTTCACTGTTATCCTTCCAGAGATTCCCCCGAAGATTACTCCAAGGATTCCTCGCGAGATGGATCCAGGGATTCTTTCAGCAAGTTACTCCATGTAACCTTTCATTGAATAGTTATGTAATTCCAGGTAATCTTTCAGAGATTTATACAGGAATTTCTCCAGAGACTCCTCCAAGGATTCTCCCAAGAAAATTTCTATTGGGGTACCTCCAGAGATTTACCCATCATTTTTTTCAGGAATTTCTCGAGAAAATACTTCACAAAAAAACTCTACATGGGTTACTCTAAACATTGTTTCAGTGATTTCTTCGGGAATTTATCGAGGGATTTACTCGGGTATTCATCCAGGGTTCTCTAGGAATTACTCTAGGGATTTTTTCATTATTTTTTCCTAGAGGTTTCTCCAGGGCTGGCTCAAAGAATTTCTCCTGCGATTCCTCTAAAAATTTATCCAGGGGCTTCTCAAAAATTTTCTTAGTGAAGGAGTTCCTCGAGCAATTCCTGGAAAAATTCTTGGAGGAATCCCATATTTTTTTCTCCAGATCATCCAGAGATCTCTAGAGATTACTCAAAGAATTTCTCCAGCGATTTCGCTAGGAATTTATCCAGGGGCTTTTCGAAAATTTCCTCAATGAAGGAGTTCCTTGAGCAACGCCTGGGAAAATTCTTGGAGGAATCCTCGGAGGCACTCTTAGGGTAGTCTCTGATTTAAACCTTTGGAGAAATCCATGAGGGAATCTCTAGAAGAATTTGTACAGGAATGTTAGAAGGCCAATAGCAAATCTCTTGAAAAACATCTCGGGGAATTCCTGGGGGATTGTTAGAAAAATCTTTGTAGTAATTCATGTAGCGGTTTTCTTGCAGATATCCCTGGGAGAATTCTCGAAGGAATATTCTGAAGTAATTTCTTGTAGACTTCCAGGCGAAACCTCTGAAGAAATTCCTGGAAAAATCCCTGAAGAAAGCTCCGAAATTTCTGGAGGAATCTCGAGAGGTCTATCTGGGGAAATTTCATATGCTTGGAGGAATTTCTGTAGAAATCACTGGAGAACTAACGGGAGTATTTTTTTTAGGATCCTTGGTGGAATCCTGGATATATCCAAGAATTACTCCTGATGGATTCTTTGGAGGAATCCCTGGAAAGATTTTTCGAGGAAGCCCTTTAAGGAGAAAACGTTTGGAGAAACCCTGAAGGAATCCCAGGAGCAATCCGTGGAATAATTGCTTGAAAAGTTCTGGAGGAATTCCAATCAAGATCATACTCCATGGAACCCATGGAGAAACTCCACGCAAAATCTCTACAGGAATTCTTGTAGAGATTTATCTGCGGAAATCCCTGAAATAAATGGACAGAAAATTTCAGTTTTATATCTCTTTTCTCTACAAAGTTACTCTTTTAGAGTGCCGATTGGCCAAAAATGACCCCAATGTACAAAGCGATTTCATTGACATGGTAGTGATAGCCTCTTTGAAGAGTGGGCCAATTGATGGAAAGACGGAATTTCTCCAGCGATTCCTCTAGGAATTTATCCAGGGGCTTTTCAAAAATTTCCTCAATGAGGGAATTCCTTGAGCAATTCTTGGGAAAATTCTTGGAGGAATCCCCGGAAGCACTCTTAGGGTAGTTTCTGATTAAATCTTTGGAGAAATTTATGAGGGAATATCTTCAAGAACAGGAATTTTCGGAGGCCAATAGCGAATCTCTGGGAAAATGTTTCGGGGAATTCCTGGAGGATTGTTTTGAAAAATCTTTGGAATGATTCATGTAGCGATTTTCTTGGAGATATCCTTGAGAGAATTCTTGAAGTAATTTCTTGTAGAATTCCTGGCAAAACCTCTGAAGAAAATCCTGGTGGAATCCCTGGAAAAATCTCCGGAATAGCTCCTGGTGGAATCTCTTTAGGTCTACCTGGGGAAATTTCATATGCTTGGAGGAATTTCTGCAGAAATCCTTGGAGAACTAACAGGAGTATTAAGATTCCTGGATAGAACCAAGAATTTTTGTAGAGATTTTCCTGATGAATTTTTTTGGAGGAATCTCTGAAAAGATTGCTTGAGCAAGCTTTACGGGAATATCAGGAGCAAACGTTTGAAGAAACTTAAGGAACGCGTGGTGTAGTCCGTTGAATAATTGCTTGAAAAATTCAGGAGAAATTCCTGGAAAAATCCCAATAAAAATTATACTGGAGGAACCCATGGAGGAATCACTGAAGAATCTCCACGCAAGATCTCTACAGGAATCCTTGTAGAGATTTTTCTGCGGAAATCCCTGGAATAGTTTTTGTGGGAATTCCTAGAGGAACACCTGACAAAATTCCTAGAGGGATTGCTGAAGGTATTCCTGAAGAGTCCCATCTTATCGATCTAAAAATCCTAATAACGATCCAAAGTTCTCCCTGGAGGTATGCTCGGAAGAATCTGTGGTGAAATCCCTAGTGGTGATTCCTGGAGAAATTGCTGCAGGGATAACGGTAGGGATTATTTTGGAGGAATTTCTGGTATAATCCCAGGAGGAATCTTCCAAGGAATTCCTGGAGGAATCTCTGAAATAGTTTCTGGAGAAAAGGCTGGTGAAAAAATAGGAGATATTTCGGGAGGAACGCTTGAGGGAATCTCTGGAGGTTCTCCTGAAGGAATTCCTGGAGCTATATTTGAACTGGTCTCAAAATTGAGTGATAGGTAATTTTTTACCCTTAATGTGTCACTTTTTTTGTAGTGTCACTCCTAGAGATCACTGAAAGCTTCTTATAGCACTAAAATGTTCGTATTCAGAAGTTAGAAAAAGTCAGAAAATTTAAGTTCTCTATCTCTTTTCTCTACGAAGTTACAGCTCCTTTAGAGTGGCCAAAAATGACCCCAATGTACATGGAAGGTTAAAGCGGATTTATTATTGCTCTTGAAATGGTAGTGATAGCCTCTTTAAAAGGTATGCCAATTGATTATAAGACTGTCTTATAGCCGTGGTCAGAAGGTAATGATGGAGTAGTTTGAAGTTTGATTTATTAGCATTTTAGTGAAGTTTGTCACGACAACCGCTAAAAGTAAAACATAAAACTGCATCTTTTGGCATAGTCATGCTCTAAGTAACTGTGAAGTAGAAGCCTGCATTGATGATGTTTGTTAAAGTTTATCACGGGGTTGAACATGGATTTAATAGTACTCTTCATGACCGTCATATAACCTTTTATAAAACAAAAAACTCGCAGTGCAAAGATTCATATGGGCTTATTCTACGACTGGCGTGAGGTGACAATTGTCGGTGTCGTATAGCGAGGTGACAATTCTCGACTCGAGTGAAGTGACTCGCCGTGCAAATCAAATGGAGAGTCACTTCACTCGAGTCGAGAATTGTCACCTCGCTATACGACACCGACAATTGTCACCTCACCCCAGTCGTAGAATAAGCCCAATAGCGTTTAATAAATCTGTGGCATGATTTATGGCTGTTTATGAAACTGCCATAAAGCAAAAATGAATCTAAATAAGAGGAATTTCCATGAAAACAAAAATTTTTGGTGAACAAAAAAATGGTTCTCTCAAAAACTGTCCGTGTTACGAAAACTCTGAAAACAGCTTCATAATCGGTGGGCCAAAAACTAATGAATCCATTGCAAATTGTCACAGCAAAGACGTCTTTGGTTGGAGAGTGTGAAACAAGTTTTTTTTAGGTTTTTTTACAGGTAGGGGGATGAAAATTGCGCAAATACCGCGATCTTCCTTTCTAAATCGGATAAAGGAAGGTGCATGGGTATGGGTGCGGGTGCGTGTGTGTGTGCTAAACTGCGGCGGAAGATTACACTTGTGTATCTCTTCAGAAGAGCACCATTCGGATCTTTCAGGAACTAGGTAGTCTCGTTCTCAATTCAAATTCTACGGTTTGCGCCACCAAACTGCTAAATGGCTATATGGATGACGACTGTGGTTTGCTACATGTAGGTTGCTGCTACACTAGGTAAAAATGTTCATTCAGTTCATTCGGTGTGTTGGTTTGGATGTTTGATTTGATGTTTCGATATGACACAGCATTTTTCTTTTTCTTACTCTCGTTACTGTCAGTGTGTGTAAGTTTGATCCGTTCCTTCTTCTGCTGCGCGGTCCAAGCAATTTTTTGTTTGCTTTGTTCGCTAAAGTTCTAACTTTTTGTGCATATCTTATTTTTGTTGCTGCTGCTACATTTCTTATCGCTTCTTGAAGCGGTTTCAAAGTCTTAAAAGTTATCAGTTTTTCTTCCTCTGCGCGTTTCGCCCTGATGGTTCTACCAATCAAGGGCGATCATTTTTTCCTCTATGTTCTTATCTAACGCTGATCTCTAGTTTTGTTTTCGTATTAAATATATATGTTCTGCTTAACGGTCCTTACAATAAATCTCTGCTTGATTTTTTTTTAAATTATTTTCAATTCATTAATTATTAAAGAGTGATATTTTTTTTTGTTTTTATCTTAAATGTTAAACACTGTACCTTAAATTCTTAGTATTTTCACTAGTTAAGTTGTTTTTTTTTGTATTTTTCTCGTTTATCAATATTTGCCTCATGTTATAATAAGTTAACAGAAATAATTTAAAATTTTGCTTATTACTTTCTTTGCGTGTTTCCAGCAATTATCTATTTATTTAGTATATACTTCCGTGTTATCTTCAGTGGTTACTTAGTACAATTTGCTTTTGTTGCAGTTTGCTTCATTTACGAATACTTCATGATCAATTGTTTTCCCATCTATTGTTATCAAACATATCGTTTAGACAGTTTACTTCGCCATCAAATAAGATTAAGAATCCTTGTTGTTATTTTGATATTGATGTTATCAGTTTTTTTTTGGGTTTAACACACACCTATTAATATTTGATAATTCTCAATTTTATCCACATATTTGGCAATTTTTCCACCCTACAAAACATTTACAACTGAAATGAATCGTTTGGCGGCCCTCCGCCAAATATTTGATTTTATATCATCATATTTGCTCCACTTATATCATTTTTTTTATAATCAAAACTGTTGCTAAACAGCGGCGGTGGTGATATTATTTCACTCTTCTCAAGCTTCTGACTCTTTCTCGCTATCTCGCTCGCTCTCGTCATCTACTATCTAATGTAATTCCGAATCCACAAATCGACTAAATAATCATTTATTTTTCTTTTTGTCTGTTCAATCCTCCATCTGTTCCACATTTTCCATTCTGCTGGTTATTACAAATGTCCCATACTCGTAAATTTCGCTATCAAAGCGCCTTCGGCTAACCTAAAAACAATACACTACGAATTACACATGTATGCGAAAACAAATAAAACAATAGAATGAAGATTTCAATGGCTGACTGGTTGCTGCTGCTGCTGCTGCTTGCGTCTGAAAGTTTCGACCAAGCTCTGGATCACCATCATCTGTTCAAAAATTTTGGTTGGACCGCCTTCCCTCTCCAACACCCCCCTCGCCGCGCAATCCCTAGCAAAACTATCCGAATGCAGGGGACTCCCTCGTCAAACACCCCCGGGCTACGCTGCTGCTTAAGATGGTAAAATTCGTCTACCCGGAAGCGCCATCCGAGGTGGCCATGCGTCGTTCGTTCCGCAGATCAGGAGAGCGCCGCGCGGAACTTCAGAAAGAAACTACAATCCACCCCCTTTTGCATAACTCCTACTCCCACTTCTGACCTTCTCTGATTTATGATTTAGATGTTTTTTAAATGATGGCGATCGAAGACGCTGCGCATGCAGATGAGGACCTGCTATCGGTCAGCTTATCGGACGTCGGTGATGTTGTTCTTGCTGCCGAAGATCTTCACCAGCTGCGATTCGTAGTCGCCGATGTTGCGCTTCATGAGGTCCATGCAGGGACCGAGCAGCCGCTCGAATGCGTCCACATCCAAAACTGGGGAGTGGGAGAAAAAACAGTAGCGATCAGTAACGTTCGGAATGCTCGCATTGTTGGAATATTTTAAAATTTAAATTTTGAGATGACAAAAGTAGTGCAAGCCGATTAGTACAAGATATTACGTGAAACGTGGTTACTCACCTTTGTTAGATCATCTGTGCTATTAGTTGATATGTGAATACATACAAAGCATGCTGGAATTAATTGATATTAGTGAAGCTGGAATGCCCTACCTGGAGCGTTACTCAGTCATATTTGTCCATTTTTCAGTTTTCAACAGTAGAAAAAAGTAGGACTTATACTGTTCATGATCACACAGTTGACATTAGTAGTTAATAAGCCATTGAGCTCTCGCTGAGCGGTGTCACGAACACATGTGCAAATTTGCTGGTGGAAAATACTGCCGTTTGATTTTGCTTGGAACAGCTGATCTTTGTTTATATTTTCCACCAGCAATCTTCGGAGGAATCGCATTACCTATCAAAGGTGATTCCCAGACTCTTGACTAACACATACTAACTAACTAACTAACTAGACTAACTTCAATCTCCCGGAATAGTACAGCTCTGAGAGAGACTCTCGAAGAGGAAAAATATCAACGTCATATGCAGCCCAGATTCCGCTGTCATGAAACGTCAAATGCAGCCCGTCGTATTTTATGGCTGAAAAAGTGAAAAATATTGCATTCAAAATAAACTATTATTAAAAACCTCAGTCAGCGGAGTAGTTTCTCCAAAGATGCTGATAAATCCATACACAAAACAAATTATTTATAATGTCTGCTACGTTTGCTGGCATGAAATTTTACTCAAAATGCCGTTTATGCTTCGGTATGATGCAATAGTTTTTTGGTGAGATGGTCATGTGAGAGCTTGAACGGCTTGCGCAAGATTGCTGTATAGAGCGCTGCATATGACGAGCCTAACCTCACATATTTGACAGCTGCTGGTCCTGTTGTTTACGTTTCGGACTTAGTCGTTTTTTCCATCATTTTTTCATCTTCGCATTTCTTCCACCAGCATGGTGACGATTTTCCACGGTAGGAAGATAGAATAATACGATCCGTGGGTATCTGCAGTGGATTTGACCTCTCCTCGCAGCAAACTTTCACGAAATTAAGAATGATTCGAAAAAAGTACTAAGTCCAAACTGTAAACAACAGGACCAGTACCTGTCAAAATTGATGCGTGACGTCACAGTGCAGTGGAGTATACACTGAGAGGAATAAGAAAAATCTCAGCAATCACGGGAAAAAGAAGACCGTCTCCGCGAGTCTCGTCTCAGGTACAGCTGAATCATATAATCTTAAAAATTATACATCTACTATTAACACTTCAAAAACACTTTTCTTCAAATCATTAACCGCGTTGCATAGCGCCATCAGCCGTTTCAAATGAAGGAAAATTGAATTGAATTGAAAAACAAAAAATAGAAAACGCGGAACCGAGGTAAAAGCGACAGAGCATTTTGAACACAGTTACTCGCGCGTACGGCTTGCTGCCATCTCCCCAACGTACCAAGAATATAATATTTCTTCACTTACTTCAATAGGACCTAATTGACATGAGCGACATTCATCGATCCTCTCCTTTGTTAATAGCTTCGCTGTGGTCAAACCAACGGTACTCCCGTTTAATACCACATTTAATCTGAACACTTTTTAATTTGTACCCCGCTTATTTTCACATCGTTCAGATTAAAAATGGTTCAAACGTCATTCAGCTCATGAAACGGAGTGAAGTGAGATGGAACGCTGTGGAATGGAACGCAGAATCAAAACAAAACAGTGAAAGAGGTAACCAGAAACACAGTTCTAGAGTTACTAGATGTTCAAATTGAAAATGAACCCCGATGGTTTGTATCTGAGAGAGACTCGCGAAGAGGAAAAATATCAACGTCATATGCAGCCCAGATTCCCCTCTCACGAAACGTCAAATGCAGCCCACCGTTTTATGGCTGAAAAAGTGAAAAGTATTGTGTTCAAAGTAAACTGTTATTAAAAACCTCAGTCGGCGGAGCAGTTTTTTCCAAAGTTGCTGATAAATCTAAGCAGAAGATTAATTATTTCTAATGTCTGCTACGTTTGCTGGCATGAAATTTCACTCAAACCGCTATTTATGATTCGATGTGATGCAAACTCAATCATTTTTTGCTGAGAGGTTCATGTGAGGATTTGAACAGCATGCGCATAATTGGTATAAACACAAAGGGGAATAAGAAAAAAACTCAGCAATCACAGAAAAAGAAGACCGTCTTCGCGAGTCTCGTCTCAGGTTTGTATGAGCTACCGTTCAAATTAGCGGGGGTGCACGGTATAGTGATTCTTCATCTTAAACCACAAAATATGTTACGTTAAGAGAATCAGTTTTCTGCATTATCGCAAAGAGAGCAACGATGAAGAGAAATCGACGAATGCAGATAAACCCTTATGATAAAAACAATGCTGGTATCTGTGCTGGAGAGCGTTTTGTATTTTTTTTTCCTTGGTGTTATGTTGGGGAAATCAGGGCTGATAGCGACTGATCGCTCAAAAAATAAAGAACTAAACTATGAACACAAAAAGAAAACTAACAGGAACGACGACATGAGAGTTCGAAATTTCTTAATTGTGCAGACAATTTTATAAGATTATTTCTAAGACTTTTTTGGAATTCCTAGTGAAATTATCGTTTCAGACATTTTTAAATGAAGTCTCAAATTCTCCAAAAAATGTTCCATTTATTTCGCTACACGGATAAAAATCTGATCCCCAAATCATGATTTACAAATCATGAAATTCATAAATTGGTTAGGTCACCATATCAGGATCACAAATCATGGTTCCTGTAGGTGAATTTCGGCGCACATTTTCTGCGAAGAGAAGAAATTTTCTTCCATAATCCACCAGCAAGAAAATTTTCTTTTCTTCGAAGAAAATACGCGCCGGAATTCGCCTACTGGAGTCATAA
The DNA here is from genome assembly GCF_002204515.2 of Aedes aegypti. NCBI lineage: Eukaryota > Metazoa > Arthropoda > Insecta > Diptera > Culicidae > Aedes > Aedes aegypti. The sequence goes on along the minus strand of NC_035108.1, from coordinate 112,513,766 downwards.
TCATGATTCCTCATAAGCGTAATATCCAGTGCGAAAACACTAAGCGGCGCATTTTGCTTCACCTCATTCGTATCGATCACTCATAATTCAAGATGACGAAGCGGATGAGTGGTAGAGTACGTGGCTTACAATCGGAAAGTTCTTGACTCGAATCTCAGTGTATGCTATTTTGAACTTTTTTTTTATTTTGTCGATCATAACGAATGCGCGACTCAGCATTTTTGGCATTGGAATCATGATTCCGAGCAATCAGCAACAAAAACTTAACGCGTGTGTTGCGTTACGGCAATCTGACTCATGATATTATGAGTCCAAATCATGGTGTATTTTCATAAGCTGAGAACACTCTGAAATCATGATACCATGAGTCATAATCTTTTTTTGGATTCTGATTTCTACCCGTGTAGGACTTCCTCCAACATTTCCGTTGAAAGCATCTTAAAGCATTTTAAATTTGTTCAGGAATTCCACCAATTTTTATCTTTTTTTTGAAAAAATTACTCAAGGAAGTATTAAGAGAATTTTTCAAATCATTCTGTATATGTCTCCAGAGAAATGTCAAGGAAATTATCCGCGTGGAATTTCGAAAAAAAATCCTAGAAACACCGTTGATGAAACTTGTGTGAAAGAACTATTTTTGATAACATTCCTCCTAGAATTTTCTTGATAAATTGCCACGATAACTAAAAAAGACAAACTCTAGACTGGATAATGTTCTACAAGACGTTTTGAAGAAAATTCTTTCATGCAATTCATAGAGAATTCCTGAAAAAACTATCTATGAATGATCGGAGCAATAACTGTAATAATTGCTGCAGTATTAACTGGCGTGGAATCTTGAACACAAATTTGAAGAATTCATGAAGATTTTGGAAATTTCCTTTGAAAAGTTTTTGAAGATATGTTTTGAACTGCAGCAATATATTTTAGTCAAATGCTGGAGAAATGCCGTGAGAAAGTTCAGGAGGAACTTAATGAGGAATTCCAGGTCAAAATTATCGAGGAGATTCATAATAGATTTCATCAAACACCTGAAGAATTTTTAGAGCAATTTCTGAAAGTAATCGTGGTTGAATTTTGAAAAAGAATCTCAATAAAAAAAGCCTAGAATAAATGAAAAATCAACGTAGGAATTATTGTAAGGTTTCTTGGAAAAATGTCGAAAGGATTTATTTCAAAAACTCTAGAATAAAGCTTCGTTGGAGAGCTTCTGTACGATCTGAAATTTTCTAGAAGTAACAACTGGAAATAATCGCTAGGATTATTTTTTTCAGAGTAATCTCTGTAAAATTACTGCAAGTTTTTTTACACTCTGGAAAAAAAAAACCTTTGTGGAAGCGTTGGAGTGATCTAGGATTTACTGAAATAAGTCCTAAAGAAATACTTCCAAGATTCCATTGAAAAATCGCTGGTAGCATTACTGGAAGTATCCTTGAAGAAACTACTAAAATTCTTGAAGCATTCTTCGGACTCTTAGAAAAATATCATTAAAGAACTTGTGAAATAGTCGCGAAATAGTCTCTGGAGATTTCTCTGGAGTCAATAGAATTGTGCCACCAGGATTCACTGCAAGCAGAATAAAAAGGTGACTTTACCGAAATAGATATGCTTTTTCTGCGCGGCGTGTGAGATGAGACGAGTCGAATGAGGTGACAAATGTCAACTCGCTCCCATTTGATTGACATTAGTCGTCTCATGTCACTCGAGGTGAGAGCGGCGCGTTCCGACTCACACGCCGCGCAGAGTAAGCACAAGAGATTTGCATTAACATAGTGACCAAAACTCTAAAAGAATCTGCCTACCTTAAAAATGTACTATTTTTATACCTTTTTTTCTGCAAGCTTTATTATTTGGTAATAGGCGAAAACAAATTGGAATGGTTCAAACTATGTTTCTATGCTCATGAACGACACTCAACTGGAACTGTATTTGCCTTTATCAACTTGGCAATCTAAAGTTCTGCTTCCTTGTCTAAACATTTTGGTATTCATGCTGAATAAATAAACATCGTTAGAAGGGCTATTGATATTCATTGAAAACATTTAGTGCCATGAAAACAATGAAAAGGATTCCAAGGTTTTTTTTTTTCTGTTTGAATTAAATTTCCAGGTTTTTTCTCCTGGTAGTAGTAGTAGACACCCTGTGAAGGTATAGGAAAGTGGGGGCAGTTTGGCCACCTTAAGGAAAAGTCGATGAAAGTGCTGAAAATATTATGGTATGCATGATTTCCAACAATTTTTAGATCAATACACTAGATCCGTATAATTTCCGTTGTCTTATAAAGTTCACGAATAAATTAATGATTTTTCAAAATTGTCATTTTTTGACTCGATTTTTTTACCAATTGGTTGATATGAACACCCTATTTTTGGTTCTCATATAATCTAAAAATTCAATTATTTCTTTCACAACACTTGAAAGTAGGGTAGTCAGGGCGGTTTGGCCAATGGGGTGGAATGAGCACCCCTTGAAAACTGCATAAATTATTAAAATTTTAACTGAAATAACATGCAATCCCAAAGCTGATGCGGAAATGAAGCAATAGGCATGTTATAAATCAGTGTTCAAAACTCAAAAGAAAAATAAATAAATGATGTTCGAAAAAAACTGCTCATATTGCCCCGAATGGCTCTTTTTGAAATTCATCATTTCAGAATGATTGATGTTTGACTGTTAGAATGTTCTTAAATATTATATCTTCTGCATGGAGTGTATAAATACTAATAACTTTCATGTGTAGTAACAACATAATTGAATTTTTAGATTATATGAGATTATTTTGCAATCAAAAATGGGGTGCTCATATCACCCATCATATACCCATCAGTAAAAAATCGACTCGAAAAAATGACAAATTTTGAAAAATCAATCATTCATCCGTGAACTTTATAAGACAAAAGAAATCATGCGGATCTAGTTTATTCATCTAAAAATTGTTGGAAATCATGCAAACATTCGAAAAATTCAAAATATTTTCATCACTTTTATCGACTTCTTAACCTTCCGCGGATGTTAAGAAAAACAACTTAATAAGATACTGGGGTCATTATGACCCAGAAATGTATACCCCTATAAATCAGCGAAATATCAACCGAATAATGAAATTTATGCCGCATTCGAAAGATATACTCCTCAAGATTCTGATCACTACCTGGAATACCGGTTCCGGTTCCAGTGGCCACCGAGAATCGGCTACGAAGGGGACCATGTTGGCCACGTGGAATTTCAGTACACTCAGTCCAGAAATCTGCAGTCATCACAAAATTGTATAAGATGCAGGCCATATAGGAACGTACTGTCTTCAGCAAACTTGCTTCGGGGACCAAGAACTTCCACATGGGATACATTTTAGTTCAGAACTCGACCACCGCGTGGCGCTGGCGTCAGTTTGGACTTCCGGTAGGGGCTAATCATGTGATAACTCGAGATTGCGAGCACATAGAAGGATGCAGTCTTCGGCAAAGTTGCTCAGGAGGATAAGGACTTCCACATGAGATACAATTTAGTTCAGAATTCGACCGCTGCGTGGCGCTAGCGTCGATATGAACTTTCGGTAGGGGCTAATTATGCGATTACTCGAGATTGCGAGCACATAGAAGGATGCTGTCTTCGGCAAAGTTGCTCAGGAGGATAAGGACTTCCACATGAGATACAATTTAGTTCAGAACTCGACCGCTGCGTGGCGCTAGCGTCGATATGAACTTTCGGTAGGGGCTAATTATGCGATTACTCGAGATTGCGAGCACATAGAAGGATGCTGTCTTCGGCAAAGTTGCTCAGGAGGATAAGGACTTCCACATGAGATACAATTTAGTTCAGAACTCGACCGCTGCGTGGCGCTAGCGTCGATATGAACTTCCGGAAGGGACTAATTATGCGATAACTCGAGATTGCGAGCACATAGAAGGATGCTGTCTTCGGCAAAGTTGCTGAAGAGGATATGGACTACCACATAGGATACAATTTAGTTCAGAATTCGACCACCGCGTGGCGCTGGCGTCAGTTTGGACTTCCGGTAGGGGCTAATCATGTGATAACTCGAGATTGCGAGCACATAGAAGGATGCAGTCTTCGGCAAAGTTGCTCAGGAGGATAAGGACTTCCACATGAGATACAATTTAGTTCAGAACTCGACCGCTGCGTGGCGCTAGCGTCGATATGAACTTTCGGTAGGGGCTAATTATGCGATTACTCGAGATTGCGAGCACATAGAAGGATGCTGTCTTCGGCAAAGTTGCTGAGGAGGATATGGACTACCACATAGGATACAATTTAGTTCAGAACTCGACCACCGCGTGGCGCTGGCGTCAGTTTGGACTTCCGGTAGGGGCTAATCATGTGATAACTCGAGATTGCGAGCACATAGAAGGATGCTGTCTTCGGCAAAGTTGCTCAGGAGGATAAGGACTTCCACATGAGATACAATTTAGTTCAGAACTCGACCGCTGCGTGGCGCTAGCGTCGATATGAACTTTCGGTAGGGGCTAATTATGCGATTACTCGAGATTGCGAGCACATAGAAGGATGTTGTCTTCGGCAAAGTTGCTGAGGAGGATATGGACTACCACATAGGATACAATTTAGTTCAGAATTCAACCACAGCGTGGCGCTGGCGTCGGTTTGGACTTCCGGTAGGGGCTAATTATGCGATAACTTGAGATTGCGAGCACATAGAAGGATGCTGTCTTCGGCAAAGTTGCTCAGGAGGATATGGACTACCACATAGGATTCAATTTAGTTCAGAATTCGACCACCGCGTGGCGCTGGCGTCGGTTTGGACTTCCGGTAGGGGCTAATTATGCGATAACTTGAGATTGCGAGCACATAGAAGGATGCTGTCTTCGGCAAAGTTGCTCAGGAGGATATGGACTTCCACATAGGATACAATTTAGTTCAGAATTAACCACAGCGTGGCACTGGCGTCGATATGAACTTCCGGTAGGGGCTAATTATGCGATTACTCGAGATTGCGAGCACATAGAAGGATGTTGTCTTCGGCAAAGTTGCTGAGGAGGATATGGACTACCACATAGGATACAATTTAGTTCAGAACTCGACCACCGCGTGGCGCTGGCGTCAGTTTGGACTTCCGGTAGGGGCTAATCATGTGATAACTCGAGATTGCGAGCACATAGAAGGATGCTGTCTTCGGCAAAGTTGCTCAGGAGGATAAGGACTTCCACATGAGATACAATTTAGTTCAGAACTCGACCGCTGCGTGGCGCTAGCGTCGATATGAACTTTCGGTAGGGCTAATTATGCGATTACTCGAGATTGCGAGCACATAGAAGGATGTTGTCTTCGGCAAAGTTGCTGAGGAGGATATGGACTACCACATAGGATACAATTTAGTTCAGAATTCAACCACAGCGTGGCGCTGGCGTCGGTTTGGACTTCCGGTAGGGGCTAATTATGCGATAACTTGAGATTGCGAGCACATAGAAGGATGCTGTCTTCGGCAAAGTTGCTCAGGAGGATATGGACTTACCACATAGGATACAATTTAGTTCAGAATTCGACCGCTGCGTGGCGCTAGCGTCGATATGAACTTCCGGCAGGGGCTAATTATGCGATTACTTGAGATTGCGAGCACATAGAAGGATGCTGTCTTCGGCAAAGTTGCTCAGGAGGATATGGACTACCACATAGGATTCAATTTAGTTCAGAATTCGACCACCGCGTGGGCGCTAGCGTCGATATGAACTTCCAGTAGGGGCTAATTATGCGATTACTCGAGATTGCGAGCACATAGAAGGATGCTGTCTTCGGCAAAGTTGCTCAGGAGGATATGGACTTCCACATAGGATACAATTAGTTCAGAATTCGACCACCGCGTGGCGCTAGCGTCGATATGAACTTCCAGTAGGGGCTAATTATGCGATTACTCGAGATTGCGAGCACATAGAAGGATGCTGTCTTCGGCAAAGTTGCTCAGGAGGATATGGACTTTCCACATAGGATACAATTTAGTTCAGAATTAACCACCGCGTAGCACTAGCGTCGATATGAACTTCCGGTTGGGGCTAATTATGCGATAACTCAAGATTGAGAGCACATAGAAGGATGCTGTCTTCGACAAAGTTGCTGAGGAGGATATGGACTACCACATAGAATTCAATTTAGTTCAGAATTCGACCACCGCGTGGCGCTGGCGTCGGTTTGGACTTCCGGTAGGGGCTAATTATGCGATAACTTGAGATTGCGAGCACATAGAAGGATGCTGTCTTCGGCAAAGTTGCTCAGGAGGATATGGACTTCCACATAGGATACAATTTAGTTCAGAATTAACCACAGCGTGGCACTGGCGTCGATATGAACTTCCGGTAGGGGCTAATTATGCGATTACTCGAGATTGCGAGCACATAGAAGGATGCTGTCTTCGGCAAAGTTGCTGAGGAGGATATGGACTACCACATAGGATACAATTTAGTTCAGAATTCGACCACCGCGTGGCGCTGGCGTCAGTTTGGACTTCCGGTAGGGGCTAATCATGTGATAACTCGAGATTGCGAGCACATAGAAGGATGCTGTCTTCGGCAAAGTTGCTCAGGAGGATAAGGACTTCCACATGAGATACAATTTAGTTCAGAACTCGACCGCTGCGTGGCGCTAGCGTCGATATAAACTTCCGGTAGGGCTAATTATGCGATTACTCGAGATTGCGAGCACATAGAAAGATGTTATCTTCGGCAAAGTTGCTCAGGAGGATATGGACTACCACATAGGATACAATTTAGTTCAGAATTCGACCACCGCGTGGCGCTGGCGTCGGTTTGGGACTTCCGGTAGGGGCTAATTATGCGATAACTCAAGATTGCGAGCACATAGAAGGATGCTGTCTTCGGCAAAGTTGCTCAGGAGGATAAGGACTTCCACATGAGATACAATTTAGTTCAGAACTCGACCGCTGCGTGGCACTGGCGTCGATATGAACTTCCGGTAGGGGCTAATTATGCGATTACTCGAGATTGCGAGCACATAGAAGGATGTTATCTTCGGCAAAGTTGCTCAGGAGGATATGGACTTCCACATAGGATACAATTTAGTTCAGAATTGACCACCAGCGTGGCACTGGCGTCGATATGAACTTCCGGTAGGGGCTAATTATGCGATACTCGAGATTGCGAGCACATAGAAGGATGTTGTCTTCGGCCAAAGTTGCTGAGGAGGATATGGACTACCACATAGGATACAATTTAGTTCAGAATTCGACCACCGCGTGGCGCTGGCGTCAGTTTGGACTTTCGGTAGGGGCTAATTATGCGATAACTCGAGATTGCGAGCACATAGAAGGATGCTGTCTTCGGCAAAGTTGCTCAGGAGGATATGGACTTCCACATGAGATACAATTTAGTTCAGAATTCGACCACCGCGTGGCGCTGGCGTCAGTTTGGACTTCCGGTAGGGGCTAATCATGTGATAACTCGAGATTGCGAGCACATAGAAGGATGCTGTCTTCGCAAAGTTGCTCAGGAGGATAAGGACTTCCACATGAGATACAATTTAGTTCAGAACTCGACCGCTGCGTGGCGCTAGCGTCGATATAAACTTCCGGTAGGGGCTAATTATGCGATTACTCGAGATTGCGAGCACATAGAAAGATGTTATCTTCGGCAAAGTTGCTCAGGAGGATATGGACTACCACATAGGATACAATTTAGTTCAGAATTCGACCACCGCGTGGCGCTGGCGTCGGTTTGGACTTCCGGTAGGGGCTAATTATGCGATAACTCAAGATTGCGAGCACATAGAAGGATGCTGTTTTCGGCAAAGTTGCTCAGGAGGATAAGGACTTCCACATGAGATACAATTTAGTTCAGAACTCGACCGCTGCGTGGCGCTAGCGTCGATATGAACTTCCGGCAGAGGCTAATTATGCGATTACTCGAGATTGCGAGCACATAGAAGGATGCTGTCTTCGGCAAAGTTGCTCAGGAGGATATGGACTACCACATAGGATACAACTTAGTTCTGATTCGACCACCGCGTGGCGCTGGCGTCGGTTTGGACTTCCGGTAGGGGCTAATCATGTGATAACTCGAGATTGCGAGCACATATAGAGATGCAGTCTTCGGCAAAGTTGCTCAGGAGGATAAGGACTTCCACATGAGATACAATTTAGTTCAGAACTCAACCGCTGCGTGGCGTTAGCGTCGATATGAACTTCCGGTAGGGGCTTATTTTGCAATAACTCGAGATTGGGAACATATAAAAAAATGCTTTCTTAGGCAAAGCTGCTCAGATGGAGATGGACTTTCACATAGGTTGCAACATAGTTCAAAATTCGACCGCGTGGCGCTGGCGTCGGTTTGGACTTTCTGTAGGGGCTAATTATGCGATAACTCGAGATTGTGAGCATATAGAAGGATGATGTGTTCGGCAAAGTTGCTCAGGAGAATAAGTTATATGATAAATCACGTGAGTTACAATTTAGCACGGAATTTGACTACCGCATTGTGCTGGCGTTTTATGAACTTTCAATAGGAGCTAGTTATGCGATATTGAGAAATTGCGCTTACATAGAAAGAAGATCGTTTTTCAGACAATTTTCAGACTTCTTGTAGATCGACTTACCATGGATTTTTCAGGAAGAAATATTTTACCAAGGGTTCATTCACAAATTTCATAACGCTGAAAATTACCATTTTTTGACACCCACCCACCCCTCCGTAACGCATTTTGTATGAATATTTTTCGAATTTTGTATGAGCTGTAACATTTTTAGAACACCCACCGACCCCCTACAGCGTTATGGAATTTGTGAATGAACCCCAAGTACGAACATTTTAGTGTTTTAATAGTTAACAAAAGTGAGATTTTGCTGCAATCTTTGTAGAAATGTATTCCTGAAATATCTTTGGCGGAATCCTTGAACACTCAGAAAAACTCTGCAAGAAATTCATTAACGAGTTCTTTCAGAAACCCTTAAAAAAGATAATGTTAAGCCGTCCATGAACAGTTCTATCAGGCAACTATGGGACCCGTAGTTTTTTTTTTATGAGGAACTCTTGAAATATATCTTTCTGTAATTTCTTGAAAGAATTTTAGAATAAATTCCCCAAGAATCCTTAAAAAAATGTATCAATAAATTCATGAAGGAATCACTAGAAAACTCCATTCAAACAAGAACTATTCTTGAGAGATTTTCCATGGAAAAGTTTAAGAACGAATACGTTATCGACATTATTTTAGGAGAATTCGCTGGGGGATCTGGGGAACTTGATCAGTTTTTGTAGGAATTCCAGAATACATTTTTGTACTTTTGGTTTGTCAATAGGAAAATCTATAAACTATAAAGATTACTTGGAGAACCCACTGAAAAAGATCCTAAAGACTTTTCTTAAGAAATTCCTGATGGAATCAAAAGGAAGAATTTCGTTCCACATTGAATCGTTGAAGAATTTTAAGTAGTACATAAAATGGTTCTTCCATGAATATTTACAGAATGTACTACTAAAATTCATAACTAATTTACTTACGACATTTCGAGAAGATTGTTTTTCAGGTTTTTGTACGAATACTTGTACGAGTTTTTAAAATAATTGCTAGGGCATTCCAAGAATTATTATTGGAAAGTTCTTCGAAAGGGTCGCTGGATGAATTCATGAAAAATTGTTGGAATAATTTATGAATTTCTATACTCCGGAAAAATTAAAGTATCGTAGGCTGAATGGATTAAAGAATTTATAGTTGAATCCTCTTTATATCCTGGAGAAAACACTTGGTGAAATTTTTGATCAAAGGCATAGAAGAATTCATAGATATATTTGAAAAAGAAACTTTTGGAGAAATTCAAAATCCTTGAATTTAAAATCCGGGATTCTTTGGAAACAGTTCTAGGACTTATTTTGGAAAAAAAACCTGGAGGAATTGAATTACAATTTTCTGATAAAATGTCTCAAGAAATCCTTGGGACGGGAATCCGTTTCTAGATTTCTTGAAATTCTTGGAGGAACTCTGAAATCACCTTGAAAAATGCTGGAATCGCTGTAATTATTTTTGAGGAATATCTCAGAAGTTTTTATACATGAATATCATGAGGATTAACTAGCGTTGGGCGATTTTGAATCGATTTTCCGAAAATCGATGTTTTTATTTCAATTAATCGATTTTTTGAATCGATGTTTGGGGTATCTGAAATCGGGTGAATCGATTTTCTCCATTCGATTTTTTAATTCGATTTATTTTGTTGAACTTGATGAATGTTACTCAATGAACTGATGGAAATGAATCCATATTTTGATCTATCTTGAAGTAGTAAAACTGTTCAATTGAAATTCAAGACTGATTTAATTTATGGGTGTTCGAATCAAATAAAAATGCATTTAATATCATTTCAAACTAAAAAAATCAATTCGAGTTCGATTCGAATCGATTCAAAAACATCGATTTAAAGGATTCGATTAAATCGGTGAATCGATTCGACAGTTCAAATGTGAATCGAATTCAGTAACATCGATGTTGTAGACGAATTCGCCCAACGCTAGGATTAACTAGTAGAATTCCTACAAGATCACTGTCACAATTATTTAAGTTAAAGTATTGAACATGAATATCAGAAGATTTTCTAGTTCAAATCCGTGAAGAAATTCCAGGAGAAACATCAAATTCTTGGAGAAATAATTTGAAGAATATCTGTATTCAGTGATAGTAATCGCTTGGATTGCTCTGATTTAGTATTGATTGTTGTTTGAATTTTGAAGAATGTTTATTGTAATTCATACATCATGTTTTTAATAAAACTTGGAAAAATAAATGAGAGCCAAAAAATAGTTACGTTATATCAAGGTAAAAGTTACGTTATATCGAGGTTACGTTATATCGAGGTATGACTGTAGTTAAAAAACTATTTCTGGAGAAATTGCGGAAGGAAATGCATAGGTAGATAATTTGTGCAAGGAACTTTCAAACTATTTTCAATGAAAACAAAGAAACAAATTGCTGAAAGAAATTCGTGAGAAACTCCAGAAAAACCTAAAACAGTAATTTAAGGAGTAATTTTTAAAATCATTGGAGAAATAAATAAATTGATAAACTTACGCCTTGAGGAGTACTACGGGTGTCTCTCCTAGGAGATAATTTATAAGGATGTCCTCGAAAAAAAATTCTGGGGCGTATCCCTAGAAGAAATTAGAGATAGAATTTCGAAAGAAACTCTTGAGCACATTTCATAAGAAACTTCTTACCTTTTCTTACCTCTACTTAAAAAAGTGCACGTCATAAACTTTAATTTGAACGTGATCCTCTGCTTGAGTTGTGCTTATTTTATCACCTACACTATTCTTCGCAAGTTAGAGTACGTAGATTTGCAAGCATGAATTGAAGTATAAAGATGTGAATGTGTTCGGATAGTGATAATTATCAATGTTATTATTGAGATAAATAAAAGTTTATAGTGAAATCAATAGAGTGTGTGAATAAAATTTAACGTAAAATTTAGTGCTGCAGTAGTTGATTTGATTCAGAATCAATTTTTGTGTAAGTAAAAATAATGAACAGGATGGTAACGCCAACGTAAAAAAATCTTCTCCGTTAACTTCTGGACATTTCTTTAGAATCAGCTTCTGCAGAAATTTCAACAAATCTTGCGTACAAGAATTTGCGTGAAAGTTTTGTATTATAACAATATTGCCAGGAAGAACTCAGAGAAATTTCATCAGATTATCTTGAAAGAAGATTTGTAAAAAAAAATTAAGCAATTTCGCAAACACCAATGAAAAAATCCCGATTTCTCGTAGAATTCCTTAATAAAGTATTAGAAGAATCAAATTAAAACTCATGTAGAACTTCAAGGAGACCTTCAGTAGACTTCTGGAGCAATTAAATAAATTACCATGGAGGAATTCATACATTAACTCGAACGAATGTTGGAAACATCTTTTGGACTAATACTACAAAGAACAGCTGGAGGAATTCCAGAACTAGCTTCATTGTGACGCATTATTGAAAGGTACTCTGAAGTGTTTACAAAAAATCCTCTTGAGAAAATTCGAAATTATCCTTTAGAAAAAAAATCAGAATATTATTCCGTCAAATCCAAAAATAATAACTTGAGAAATACCGAAAACAATTTTAAAATCAGATCGTAGAAGAATTCAATAAAAAAGACCTGTGAGGGAATTGCAAAAACTCTGAAGAATTCACTCCAGATACATTTCTCCGGGAATCAATCCACCCTCAGGGAACTTTTCCAGGAATTATGGCATAGATTACTTCAAGCACTTCTCCAGCGATTTTTCCAAAGATTCTTCAAACGATTTCTCCTGACATTCCTCTAATAAAAAAAAATTAGAGATTCCTCTAAGGATTCCTTCCAGAAGGTCTCTACAGAGATTTTTGCAGAATGTCAGAGGTTTCTCTAATTAACATTTCTTCAAGGATTACTTAAAATATTCCCACGGTGAATTCTCCACACATTCCGCTGGTAGTCCTCTCAAGATTCCTCTAGGATTTATTCCTAAGATTTCCTCCAGGGATCGCTCCAGGAATTCTATAACGAATTATTCCAGAGATTCTACCATTCAATTGGGGATTTTACAAGAAATTATTTTATGAGTTCTTATTGGGATCGCTGGAGAAATTCTTGCAAGAGCCCAAAGAGGGATACTCGAGGAAAACTCTGGAGGAATTCCTTACAAAAATCCCCGGAACATCAAATATGCTTTTCAGTTACGCAGTCTTTATTTTTTTCAACGTTCTATTTATAATAAAGACTGCGTTGAAAATTTTGAAGGGGAGAAAAAAAAGATTCATCAATTTTTTGGCATCAGTTGGGATTTTTTAATTTTCGAAGTAAAACACAGGTAAAATAAAGGTCCAGATGACGATTGAAAAAAGTTGAACAACTATCGTTCAAAATAAAAATTCGAAAAAATAACTTTTTTTCTATTTTTATTTTTTTGTTCCTTATTTATTTTTATCCGGGGGGGGGGGCATCGTACCTTTCAAGTGGTCTCGGACATAAAAGAAAATTAATATTTGTATCAGCCTTATTGCGAGATTACCATAAGAAAAAAATAACACCAAATGCAAACTTAAGCTTTTCTCTTCCATTCTGGGCATACATTTTTATATAAATTTACAACTCTATTCAAAGGAAATCTTTTGTACCTGGTGAAGTTTTCCAAAATGCGTATTACATATCGCGTAGTTTGTTCGAAAGTTTATCCAAGCTACATATGGATGCGCGCACATACACTGTAAAGGATCAACCTCTGGCAACCAGGTCTGTATGAATACCCAATACTGTATGCATACTTTTATAACGACTTGGCTGTATTTTGCTAATGTCAAATGTGTTTACTTTGTTCTTTTATTACCAACCGCGAATTACAAGATTATGTTATCTCCCGAAGTAATATCTGGATTTTTAATCGAGTTTCTCTGTCCATCCGAAATCCCATTTTACACACTTTTCAACTATCAGAATCTTTCAAGTACAAGTCGCAGTAATAAGCATTGCGACTGTCATTAGCAGTTTGTCGAGGGCAAATCAGCATTGTAGATATTGAAGCATTTCCATATTGTAGACGAATTTTCAGCTTAGCAATGGAATCACCATCTTCCATAATTTTTCCTAATCATATACTTAACACTAAATTGCTTCTCCGTAAATTCACGTGCTATCTGGAGATCTTGAAATTTGCCAAATGCTGAGCCAACTAAAAGATTTTTCAAAGCATCGAATTTTGCATCAAACAGCTTTTTGAACGGTATAGATATACAACATATTTGCATGTTTGTTTGATACAACTTCTCTTCCGAAATCTGTGGCTAATTTATCAGAAAAAGCTAGTAAACTACGTTTTTAACTCCTTCAAAAGTCTTCAAATTAGAGATCCACAACTCAAAACAACATAATTGTCAATACAACTTACTGGTCCAGTGTTTGTGGACTTTGGTGTTGAGTTTCAAAAATATATTTAAAATTTATTATAAGGTGACCGTGGGGTAAGTGGATTACAGAAAAATCAATAGTCACTTCATTGTTATGGTACAGGCTAATCATTAATTAATGTAATTCAAACTTTTTTCTGTGCATTAAGCAAATGAGGGACTCATTGTACTTTCAAAATCCGTCAACTATTTTGATTTTTTGAATTGTTATCTATTGTAGCATGCAGGACTTTGAAAATTTGCGCCAAATGATCCACTTGCCCTACCATGGTGGGGTAGTGGACCACATGTAAAAAAAACTCTATTCTCAAAACAAATGTGATGTAATCATGTATAGTAAGAATGATATTACTGTCATTCTTGTTATATGTGCTATGTTATATATTTTGATAGCTTTAAAATAAAAAAAAATCTATATTTTATCAAAATATTATGAAAAATATTTGTACATTAGTTAACACTCATTCGAACAAAAACAAATACTGTAACTAGAATATTTGGAGAAAATTCATCCATTTTATACACCAGAGTTATACAAAAAATTGAGGATTATTCCTTACGATGTTTTCGAAAGACACTTGTTGTTTAAAAATATTAATTACATTTTCTTTTGTTAACATACTGAAATCTACTTATTATATTTTTTGTAAATATTATATCATCTGTCTAGAACAATCGATATGGTCAAAAAACGTACGATAATATGCATTTAGGTGAAGAATTTGTATATTTTGCTCTTTTGCATTCAGCTTAGAAAAACCAAGAAAAATTTGGTTTGAATTTTTCAATTTTTAATTTTTTGTACTAGAAAAGACTGTACAACACTTTTAGGTGGATTAATTGAAATTTTCTCAGGTCAATTTGGCAAATTCAAGCTAAGAAATGAAAAATGTAAAAGGAAACAACACTTGATGATACTAAAGCATATTCAAATCCGCGTAAGTAGTCTGCCAATATTTGATAACAATAGTTAATCCACTTACCCCATCCATTAAAAAGTGCGGGTAAGTGTACCATGATAAATATATCTGTATTTATTTACAAAAAATTAAATATTTTTCATTGTGATTCATACAATTAAAACAGAAATGTTCACCATGTGTTGAAAAAACTAATAGTATTTCGATTTTAGGCAGAGATACAATGGATTTTTTATTAACAGAAAGCAACTTAAAAATGAATTGAATTTTTGCAGTCGGCAAGTTTGCTTGTGTTAGTGCACGTGTAGTATCAGTTTTGCAGTAGTATCAGTGTGTACGTGAGAATATAACCTGAAATGAAGCAAAGGTGTGAAAAAATTCGGAATATTAAAGTATTTATCTTTATTACGGACGAATGATCCACTTACCCCACTGCTACACTTCCCCCACGGTACCTTAAAAAAAAATCTGCTCTGGTGGGGGTTTTGACCCCCCAAAATCCCCCCTTGGTTGCGCCACTGCCAACAAGTTGATGTTATGTTGAGAGGTAAATTTCTCTCCATAACTCGATATCTATTTTAAAATTTTTCTTTTTGGGGAAACGTGATCTAATTTCTTGTTTTGAAGGTGAATAAATACTTACAAGTTGTAATGATAAGTTGAAAAACATGAAAATAATAAAAACTATTGTCAGTAAAAATAACGTGATTTTTTGTGTACTTTCGAAAAATGTTTTCAAATAATAGTTTGTAAAATACCATCAACAATATGATATTTCTTTCTTAACAAAAAATGATAATAAATATATTGGAAATACAGAAATTTGTTCCTTCGATTTTGTGATTTTTTGTGTCGGTATATTCTATAACTCGATAATTCTATAAGTCGTTAGTCTCTTGAATATCGAGTTATTGAGAGTCGACTGTAGTTTATATCGTACCATATATTTCATGTCAGATCCTGTAGTTCATATCATATATATAATGACGAGTGTCACGCGGAATTTACTACGCAGAATTTAAAAGAAAAAAACTGAACAACTTTTGCTAAGATAAAACCTTTAAAAAAGAATTCCTTCTGGAAATACATATAGACGCCAGCACCACATGCTGGTTAAATTTTGAATGTATGTTCATGACGAATTCCTTATTCTCTCGAACAATTTTGCCGCAGAGAGCATCCTTCTATAAGTTTACAATCTCGATAAAAAAAAAGTACGAGTACGTCGGAATCGGGCTTGTAAAAATTCGGGTTTAGGTGGAGTTTGGTAAGAGTTATGGAAAGAGTGACAACCAGAAAGCTTCCTTATGCATCAGAAAAGATGAATTTAACTATTTTAGGAATTATTTTTTTCGTACAAAAATTTTTTAAGTTTCGAGTCAGATTCGATTTGAACAGCGATTTTTTTTCAGGTTCGGGTCAGGTCTGGATACGGGTCGGGTCCGGGTTTGAAAAAATAAAGTAAGTCGGGTACGGGTCGGGTTTCAGCTCAAAATATGTGAAACCCCCCCTCTAATAATTAACCTCTACCGGAAATACAAATCGACGTGTAATCCACCGGGTGGTCGGATTCTAAACTGAACTGTAGCCCATGTGGAATACCTTATTCTTTTGTGAGACGGACCCTAATATTGTGGTTGGTTCACAAACCTCTCACGCTGAACACCTGGGATCAAATCACATACCCTTGATGGTCACTTTGGATCTCAAAGCCGTTGGTCTCGAGACAAACTTGCTATGGGTTAAAAATCTCATTATATAAGAGACAAAAAAATATCCTCTTCGGCAACTTTGCCAAAGACAGCGACCTTCTATATGCACGCAATCTCGAGATTTATTTATTTTATTTATTGTATACAGTCTTCGACATTAAAATAGTATCGTACAGACTATTGTTAAAAGCTAATCCTTAATCTAAACACATTTTTGGACAAGTTAAAATCAAACAAGTGGTACACATCATTGAAACGCTGACAACAAACATCTGGAGGATTATGCTGGCCATATTGAGTCCGATGCATGGCCTGTCGGAAAGAGATATCGCATAACTAGCCCTTACCGGAAGTTCATACTGACGCCAGCGCAACGCGGTAGTCAAGTTCTCAACTAAATTGTAACCAATGTGGAAGTCCTTATCCTCCTGAGCAACTTTGTGGAAGACAGCATCCTTCTAAATGACCCATAACGCGGGTACATCATCTTTTCGTGGTGCGTTATGGAGAAAAGATATATCAGTGAACCCTAGCCCTGACTGTTTCAAACAAAGAGAACAGGATGTTCGAGTAATGAAAGGAACACTTATTAGTCCTTGTTACATTTTAAACCTTGTTGAAAGTGACAAGTCACGGTTTTCCCAGTAGCCGAGAATGATCTGACAATGATCGAGACAAGGAAAAAAATGGAGTCGAATTGAACAATTTGGTTTCAAAAATTATTTATTCATTTGATTCTCTAGTTTGAAGAAGTAGGGACTATGATTCTGATGCACGGACAATATCTGTGTAATTTCTTAGCTTTATCAAAGGATCCAATTTTCATCGACAAAGGTGCGCGTCTATGGAGAGTGCACTCACCACACTCTTCGAAGGGAATAAAAAGCGAAACCTTCCAATTAGAATCCTTTCCAGCGATCGAGTTACGAATTACAACTGTAAGAAAACCGAATACGTTATCTCTTCTCAATGATGACAAAGTAAAACGATATGCACTAAACAAAAGACACGGGATATACTACAATAGATCAATATTGGTCGCAGTGGTTTATGTTCCAGACAGAATAAAAATCCTTCTATGTGCTCGCAATCTCGAGTTATCGCATAATTAGCCCCTACCGGAAGTCCAAACCGACGCCAGCGCCACGCGGTGGTCGAGTCAGAACTAAGTGGTATCCTATGTGGTAGTCCATATCCTCCTGAGCAAACTTTGCCGAAGACAGCATCCTTCTAATGTGCTCGCAATCTCGAGAAATCGCAATAATTAGCCCCTGCCGGAAGTTCATATCGACGCTAGCGCCACGCAGCGGTCGAGTTCTGAACTAAATTGTATCTCATGTGGAAGTCCTTATCCTCCTGAGCAACTTTGCCGAAGACAGCATCCTTCTATGTGCTCGCAATCTCGAGTTATCGCATAATTAGCCCCTACCGGAAGTCCAAACCGACGCCAGCGCCACGCGTGGTCGAATTCTGAACTAAATTGAATCCTATGTGGTATTCCATATCCTCCTGAGCAACTTTGCCGAAGACAGCATCCTTCTATGTGCTCGCAATCTCGAGTTATCGCATAATTAGCCCCTACCGGAAATCCAAACCGACGCCCAGCGCCACGCTGTGGTTGAATTCTGAACTAAATTGTATCCTATGTGGTAGTCCATATCCTCCTCAGCAACTTTTGCCGAAGACAGCATCCTTCTATGTGCTCGCAATCTCAAGTAATCGCATAATTAGCCCTACCGGAAGTTTATATCGACGCTAGTGCCACGCTGTGGTCGAATTCTGAACTAAATTGTATCCTATGTGGAAGTCCATATCCTCCTGAGCAACTTTTGCCGAAGACAGCATCCTTCTATGTGCTCGCAATCTCGAGTTATCGCATAATTAGCCCCTACCGAAAGTTCATATCGACGCTAGCGCCACGCAGCGGTCGAGTTCTGAACTAAATTGTATCTCATGTGGAAGTCCTTATCCTCCTGAGCAACTTTGCCGAAGACAGCATCCTTCTATGTGCTCGCAATCTCGAGTTATCGCATAATTAGCCCCTACCGGAAGTCCAAACCGACGCCAGCGCCACGCGGTGGTCGAATTCTGAACTAAATTGAATCCTATGTGGTAGTCCATATCCTCCTGAGCAACTTTGCCGAAGACAGCATCCTTCTATGTGCTCGCAATCTCGAGTTATCGCATAATTAGCCCCTACCGGAAGTCCAAACCGACGCCAGCGCCACGCTGTGGTTGAATTCTGAACTAAATTGTATCCTATGTGGTAGTCCATATCCTCCTGAGCAACTTTGCCGAAGACAGCATCCTTCTATGTGCTCGCAATCTCAAGTTATCGCATAATTAGCCCCTACCGGAAGTCCAAACCGACGCCAGCGCCACGCTGTGGTTGAATTCTGAACTAAATTGTATCCTATGTGGTAGTCCATATCCTCCTCAGCAACTTTGCCGAAGACAGCATCCTTCTATGTGCTCGCAATCTCGAGAAATCGCATAATTAGCCCCTACCGGAAGTTCATATCGACGCTAGCGCCACGCAGCGGTCGAGTTCTGAACTAAATTGTATCTCATGTGGAAGTCCTATCCTCCTGAGCAACTTTGCCGAAGACAGCATCCTTCTATGTGCTCGCAATCTCAAGTTATCGCATAATTAGCCCCTACCGGAAGTCCAAACCGACGCCAGCGCCACGCTGTGGTTGAATTCTGAACTAAATTGTATCCTATGTGGTAGTCCATATCCTCCTCAGCAACTTTGCCGAAGACAGCATCCTTCTATGTGCTTGCAATCTCGAGTAATCGCATAATTAGCCCCTACCGAAAGTTCATATCGACGCTAGCGCCACGCCAGCGGTCGAGTTTCTGAACTAAATTGTATCTCATGTGGAAGTCCTTATCCTCCTGAGCAACTTTGCCGAAGACAGCATCCTTCTATGTGCTCGCAATCTCGAGTTATCGCATAATTAGCCCCTACCGGAAGTCCAAACCCGACGCCAGCGCCCACGCGGTGGTCGAATTCTGAACTAAATTGAATCCTATGTGGTAGTCCATATCCTCCTGAGCAACTTTGCCGAAGACAGCATCCTTCTATGTGCTCGCAATCTCAAGTTATCGCATAATTAGCCCCTACCGGAAGTCCAAACCGACGCCAGCGCCACGCTGTGGTTGAATTCTGAACTAAATTGTATCCTATGTTGGTAAGTCCATATCCTCCTCAGCAACTTTGCCGAAGAACAGCATCCTTCTATGTGCTTGCAATCTCGAGTAATCGCATAATTAGCCCCTACCGGAAGTTCATATCGACGCTAGTGCCACGCGGTGGTCGAATTCTGAACTAAATTGTATCCTATGTGGAAGTCCATATCCTCCTGAGCAACTTTGCCGAAGACAGCATCCTTCTATGTGCTCGCAATCTCGAGTTATCGCATAATTAGCCCCTACCGGAAGTCCAAACCGACGCCAGCGCCACGCGGTGGTCGAATTCTGAACTAAATTGAATCCTATGTGGTAGTCCATATCCCTCCTGAGCAACTTTGCCGAAGACAGCATCCTTCTATGTGCTCGCAATCTCAAGTTATCGCATAATTAGCCCCTACCGGAAGTCCAAACCGACGCCCAGCGCCACGCTGTGGTTGAATTCTGAACTAAATTGTATCCTATGTGGTAGTCCATATCCTCCTCAGCAACTTTGCCGAAGACAGCATCCTTCTATGTGCTCGCAATCTCGAGAAATCGCATAATTAGCCCCTACCGGAAGTTCATATCGACGCTAGTGCCACGCGGTGGTCGAATTCTGAACTAAATTGTATCCTATGTGGAAGTCCATATCCTCCTGAGCAACTTTGCCGAAGACAGCATCCTTCTATGTGCTTGCAATCTCAAGTTATCGCATAATTAGCCCCTACCGGAAGTCCAAACCGACGCCAGCGCCACGCTGTGGTTGAATTCTGAACTAAATTGTATCCTATGTGGTAGTCCATATCCTCTTCAGCAACTTTGCCGAAGACAGCATCCTTCTATGTGCTCGCAATCTCAAGTTATCGCATAATTAGCCCCTACCGGAAGTCCAAACCGACGCCAGCCGCCACGCTGTGGTTGAATTCTGAACTAAATTGTATCCTATGTGGTAGTCCATATCCTCCTCAGCAACTTTGCCGAAGACAGCATCCTTCTATGTGCTCGCAATCTCCAGTAATCGCATAATTAGCCCCTACCGAAAGTTCATATCGACGCTAGCGCTACGCAGCGGTCGAGTTCTGAACTAAATTGTATCTCATGTGGAAGTCCTTATCCTCCTGAGCAACTTTGCCGAAGACTGCATCCTTCTATGTGCTCGCAATCTCGAGTTATCACATGATTAGCCCCTACCGGAAGTCCAAACTGACGCCCAGCGCCACGCGGTGGTCGAATTCTGAACTAAATTGTATCCTATGTGGTAGTCCATATCCTCCTCAGCAACTTTGCCGAAGACAGCATCCTTCTATGTGCTCGCAATCTCGAGTTATCGCATAATTAGTCCCTTCCGGAAGTTCATATCGACGCTAGCGCCACGCGGTGGTCGAGTTCTGAACTAAAATGTATCCCATGTGGAAGTTCTTGGTCCCCGAAGCAAGTTTGCTGAAGACAGTACGTTCCTATATGGCCTGTATCTTATACAATTTTGTGATGACTGCAGATTTCTGGACTGAGTGTACTGAAATTCCACGTGGCCAACATGGTCCCCTTCGTAGCCGATTCCCGGTGGCCACTGGAACCGGAACCGGTATTCCAGGTAGTGATCAGAATCTTGAGGAGTATATCTTTCGAATGCGGCATAAATTTCATTATTCGGTTGATATTTCGCTGATTTATAGGGGTATACATTTCTGGGTCATAATGACCCCAGTATCTTATTAAGTTGTTTTTTTGTGGCGCCATCTTAGAATCACCTTAAGAAAAAAATTTTTTGGTCTTGCGCTTCGTTTCCACAAAATATTAAAAGTCAGGGAATTTCAGAAAGATCCGTTTGATAACAACAGAGATATTGCAGGTTGAAATCCGATTTTGGGTCATTATGACCCCAGTATCAAACTAAGGTTAAGGCGGCCAAACTGCCCCACTTTCCCCTATTTATAAACACTATGCAAAAAGATTAAATTTCATAGAACATTCTAACAGTCAAACAGCATCATTCTAAAGTTATGAAATTTGAAAAGGCCGTTCGGGATAATTTGGGTAGTTTTTTCGTACTTCGTTTTTCTTCGAGTTCAGAACACTGGCTTATGACATATATATTGCTTCATTGCCTTGTCAGCTTTTGGGTTGCATGTTATTTCAGATGAAATTTCAAGAACTTAGACAGTAATTCGCAATGTATGCGTATACAACAGAAAATCATTTAATGGATGCACTCATATTGCTGGACGTTTCCCTTTAGCTGAACAAAAACGAATGATAGCCATCGTCGATGAAGTGAAAAAGTAAAATCTGAGTCTTGTCTCCTGCTGACTGAACGAGAGATTACAGCAGGGCTTAACATAAAAAACGAAAAATCCAGTGCTGTCTCCAGCTGTGACTGTGTTTCTTTCTTCAGATCTATCTTGAGTATCGTCAGAAAGAAAAGTCAACTTTGTTAAACGGGACAGCTCGTCATTCATCAGTCGACACCCCAAAGAACACGGACTAGAAGAGCAAACATCCATTTTTCCGACATTTCGCGACCATTAATTTTCCGTTGGCCGTTTTCCATGCTGCGGGGGGTATGGTAGACGGAGATTATCTTGCTCTATGGTTACCTCGTGGCGGAAAAAATAGGCTTTGAATTTGATTTATCCTTTCTGTTGTCTAAACTGCCGTCTTTGTCGAAACTGAGTTGAGTTCAGTTTTCAACATATCTTTCGATGATATTTCAACATTGACAACATGACAACATGATTTGTTCAGAAAAAATAGAATAAAACACCAAGTCGGATTGTCCCATAATGAAAAGTAACCGCATGTCAGTCTCACTACCGATTTCCACACCGTATAATACAAAAATTAACCGTGATTTGGTCATCTTTATATTTTTCACGGAAGATATCAGAGTGAAAAGTAAATTCTGAAAGTTTCATTGAGATATGAACATATTTAAATATTCTGGATTTTGTTTTAATATTTGTATGGAAACGAATTTGGAAACTTCACAGCCCATTTTCTCAATGCCTACTTTTTACAGATGGGACTGACTTGCGATTCACGGCAGTTAAGCTATCTTGACGATTTGTTTTTAGCTTAATTTAGATGAGTGTTAGTATAGTGAACTCAATTAGCGGGTAAATAATCCTCGCTCTATGCTCGCACACCCATAGAAGGATTTCTTTCGTATCCTTACAACAGTACACCAGTCAACTCTAGGAATAATCAGATAATCAATTTCATGGATTGCCATGGACACTGAAAGCACCGAGCGGTATAACACATACACATCTATGAAGCCCCTGCCTAAGCCTAACGAACTTGAGAATTTTCCTCCCGGCAGGCTTCCAGTATCATTTTCCACACCGACTGATCCACGTACCGGTAGTGCTTCATACCGCGCAACATTACGTCCAGGACCTTCCCCAACAGGCGCTCGAAACAGTCCGTTTGAAGAACTACATCATGGATACATACGTGCAGTTTATGTTCGATGTTGGATGTTGGATGTGAGAGGTGGGTGCATGAATCAATGTGAACACGTTTCGATCGCATACAAACCGTCAGTCAGGAACGGGTTACGGGATTAGAGGGCGGTTTTTAGTCGAACGCGAATAGAAGTGCATGCAAGTATAAGGTGAAGCGCCAAAGAAAGAACGGGAAAATGTCGAAAAAACGAAATAGGATTAGATTGTTAGAGTACACCGAGAGTGCTAACTGAAGCGTTTACCTACTTAATTTTGCGGAATTTTGGCAGCTGTCCTACACAAATTATCAATTAGTCACGCTAAACTGTGCGCTTAATAAACAACTAGAGACACATCTACCATTTGGCCAATTGGATGAAACGGTTAAACGCATGCATTAGTGCATAGAGACAGAAGGCGTTAAAATTGAACGGACAACCTCCGGGGTACTTACATGCAACTTTGACGTTGTCGACGGCGTAAGCCGAGGCGGCACGTGGCCGATGGGTCACCAGTGCCAGCTCGCCAAAGTATTGTCCCTTCTCTAGGTTCGAAATTTCCACCTCGCCGGCATCCTGCTGGATGCGAATCGAAACCTTACCCTCCTCGATGAAGTACATTCCGTCGGCGGCGTCCCCTGGGGATGAGATTTGGAAAACTGATGTTAGATTATGTACACTACCCGCCATAAGTATGGAATCGCATCATCTAGTATTGCAACACCTCAATTGAATATTGCAGCACCCCCCGAAAAGTTTAGCATCACCTGTAAGCTATTACACTAATGACGCAATATCTTGGAAACCTTACTTTCTAGAAAGCTGCGGTCTTCAGCAAAGTTGTTCAGAAGCCTTACGGCGTTCATCAGCTGAAATTTTTAATGCGCCATTTTGCCGCTACGTGTCGCTAGTGTGCATGTAAATTGGTCATATTT
Organism: Aedes aegypti; assembly: GCF_002204515.2. Lineage (NCBI taxonomy): Eukaryota > Metazoa > Arthropoda > Insecta > Diptera > Culicidae > Aedes > Aedes aegypti. The sequence goes on along the minus strand of NC_035108.1, from coordinate 112,489,684 downwards.
TAGACGGCTCTAACTCATGAACCTGACCACTTAGAATGTTCGTGTCTTCAGCAAAGTTGTTCAGAAGCTTAAAAGCAATCTGAGGCAGCACTGATTGGTTAGCAATTTTGCCGCTACGTGGCGCTAGTGTGCATGTAAATTGGTCATATTTAGACGGCTCTAGCTCATGAACCTGACCACTTAGAATGTTCGTGTCTTCAGCAAAGTTGTTCAGAAGCTTATAAGCAATCTGAGGCAGCACTGATTGGTTAGCAATTTTGCCGCCACGTGGCGCTAGTGTGCATGTAAATTGGTCATATTTTAGACGGCTCTAGCTCATGAACCTGACAACTTAGAATGTTCGTGTCTTCAGCAAAGTTGGTCTGAAGCTTAAAAGCAATCTGAGGCAGCACTGATTGGTTAGCAATTTTGCCGCTACGTGGCGCTAGTGTGCACGTCATTTGATCATATTCTAGCAGGCTCTAGCTCATGAACCTGACCACTTAGAATGTTCGTGTCTTCAGCAAAGTTGTTCAGAAGCTTATAAGCAATCTGAGGCAGCACTGATTGGTTAGCAATTTTGCCCGCCACGTGGCGCTAGTGTGCATGTAAATTGGTCATATTTTAGACGGCTCTAGCTCATGAACCTGACAACTTAGAATGTTCGTGTCTTCAGCAAAGTTGGTCTGAAGCTTAAAAGCAATCTGAGGCAGCACTGATTGGTTAGTAATTTAGCCGCCACGTGGCGCTAGTGTGCATGTAAATTGGTCATATTTTAGACGGCTCTAGCTTATGAACCTGACCACTTAGAATGTTCGTGTCTTCAGCAAAGTTGGTCTGAAGCTTAAAAGCAATCTGAGGCAGCACTGATTGGTTAGCAATTTAGCCGCCACGTGGCGCTAGTGTGCATGTAAATTGGTCATATTTTAGACGGCTCTAGCTCATGAACCTGACAACTTAGAATGTTCGTGTCTTCAGCAAAGTTGGTCTGAAGCTTAAAAGCAATCTGAGGCAGCACTGATTGGTTAGCAATTTTGCCGCTACGTGGCGCTAGTGTGCATGTAAATTGGTCATATTTTAGACGGCTCTAGCTCATGAACCTGACCACTTAGAATGTTCGTGTCTTCAGCAAAGTTGGTCTGAAGCTTAAAAGCAATCTGAGGCAGCACTGATTGGTTAGTAATTTAGCCGCCACGTGGCGCTAGTGTGCATGTAAATTGGTCATATTTTAGACGGCTCTAGCTTATGAACCTGACCACTTAGAATGTTCGTGTCTTCAGCAAAGTTGGTCTGAAGCTTAAAAGCAATCTGAGGCAGCACTGATTGGTTAGCAATTTAGCCGCCACGTGGCGCTAGTGTGCATGTAAATTGGTCATATTTTAGACGGCTCTAGCTCATGAACCTGACAACTTAGAATGTTCGTGTCTTCAGCAAAGTTGGTCTGAAGCTTAAAAGCAATCTGAGGCAGCACTGATTGGTTAGCAATTTTGCCGCTACGTGGCGCTAGTGTGCACGTCATTTGATCATATTCTAGCAGGCTCTAGCTCATGAACCTGACCACTTAGAATGTTCGTGTCTTCAGCAAAGTTGTTCAGAAGCTTATAAGCAATCTGAGGCAGCACTGATTGGTTAGCAATTTTGCCGCCACGTGGCGCTAGTGTGCATGTAAATTGGTCATATTTTAGACGGCTCTAGCTCATGAACCTGACAACTTAGAATGTTCGTGTCTTCAGCAAAGTTGGTCTGAAGCTTAAAAGCAATCTGAGGCAGCACTGATTGGTTAGTAATTTAGCCGCCACGTGGCGCTAGTGTGCATGTAAATTGGTCATATTTTAGACGGCTCTAGCTTATGAACCTGACCACTTAGAATGTTCGTGTCTTCAGCAAAGTTGGTCTGAAGCTTAAAAGCAATCTGAGGCAGCACTGATTGGTTAGCAATTTAGCCGCCACGTGGCGCTAGTGTGCATGTAAATTGGTCATATTTTAGACGGCTCTAGCTCATGAACCTGACAACTTAGAATGTTCGTGTCTTCAGCAAAGTTGGTCTGAAGCTTAAAAGCAATCTGAGGCAGCACTGATTGGTTAGCAATTTTGCCGCTACGTGGCGCTAGTGTGCACGTCATTTGATCATATTCTAGCAGGCTCTAGCTCATGAACCTGACCACTTAGAATGTTCGTGTCTTCAGCAAAGTTGTTCAGAAGCTTATAAGCAATCTGAGGCAGCACTGATTGGTTAGCAATTTTGCCGCCACGTGGCGCTAGTGTGCACGTCATTTGATCATATTCTAGCAGGCTCTAGCTCATGAACCTGACCACTTAGAATGTTCGTGTCTTCAGCAAAGTTGTTCAGAAGCTTATAAGCAATCTGAGGCAGCACTGATTGGTTAGCAATTTTGCCGCCACGTGGCGCTAGTGTGCATGTAAATTGGTCATATTTTAGACGGCTCTAGCTCATGAACCTGACAACTTAGAATGTTCGTGTCTTCAGCAAAGTTGGTCTGAAGCTTAAAAGCAATCTGAGGCAGCACTGATTGGTTAGTAATTTAGCCGCCACGTGGCGCTAGTGTGCATGTAAATTGGTCATATTTTAGACGGCTCTAGCTCATGAACCTGACCACTTAGAATGTTCGTGTCTTCAGCAAAGTTGTTCAGAAGCTTATAAGCAATCTGAGGCAGCACTGATTGGTTAGCAATTTTGCCGCCACGTGGCGCTAGTGTGCATGTAAATTGGTCATATTTTAGACGGCTCTAGCTCATGAACCTGACAACTTAGAATGTTCGTGTCTTCAGCAAAGTTGGTCTGAAGCTTAAAAGCAATCTGAGGCAGCACTGATTGGTTAGTAATTTAGCCGCCACGTGGCGCTAGTGTGCATGTAAATTGGTCATATTTTAGACGGCTCTAGCTCATGAACCTGACCACTTAGAATGTTCGTGTCTTCAGCAAAGTTGGTCTGAAGCTTAAAAGCAATCTGAGGCAGCACTGATTGGTTAGCAATTTAGCCGCCACGTGGCGCTAGTGTGCATGTAAATTGGTCATATTTTAGACGGCTCTAGCTTATGAACCTGACCACTTAGAATGTTCGTGTCTTCAGCAAAGTTGGTCTGAAGCTTAAAAGCAATCTGAGGCAGCACTGATTGGTTAGCAATTTAGCCGCCACGTGGCGCTAGTGTGCATGTAAATTGGTCATATTTTAGACGGCTCTAGCTCATGAACCTGACAACTTAGAATGTTCGTGTCTTCAGCAAAGTTGGTCTGAAGCTTAAAAGCAATCTGAGGCAGCACTGATTGGTTAGCAATTTTGCCGCTACGTGGCGCTAGTGTGCACGTCATTTGATCATATTCTAGCAGGCTCTAGCTCATGAACCTGACCACTTAGAATGTTCGTGTCTTCAGCAAAGTTGTTCAGAAGCTTATAAGCAATCTGAGGCAGCACTGATTGGTTAGCAATTTTGCCGCCACGTGGCGCTAGTGTGCATGTAAATTGGTCATATTTTAGACGGCTCTAGTTCATGAACCTGACCACTTAGAATGTTCGTGTCTTCAGCAAAGTTGGTCAGAAGCTTAAAAGGAATCTGAGACAGCACGGATTGGTTAGCAATTTAGCCGCTACGTGGCGCTAGTGTGCATGTCATTTGATCATATTCTAGCAGGCTCTAGCTCATGAACCTGACCACTTAGAATGTTCGTGTCTTCAGCAAAGTTGTTCAGAAGCTTAAAAGCAATCTGAGGCAGCACTGATTGGTTAGCAATTTAGCCGCTACGTGGCGCTAGTGTGCATGTCATTTGATCATATTCTAGCATGCTCTAGCTCATGAACCTGACCACTTAGAATGTTCGTGTCTTCAGCAAAGTTGTTCAGAAGCTTAAAAGCAATCTGAGGCAGCACTGATTGGTTAGCAATTTTGCCGCTACGTGGCGCTAGTGTGCATGTAAATTGGTCATATTTTAGACGGCTCTAGTTCATGAACCTGACCACTTCGAATGTTCGTGTCTTCAGCAAAGTTGGTCAGAAGCTTAAAAGGAATCTGAGACAGCACGGATTGGTTAGCAATTTAGCCGCTACGTGGCGCTAGTGTGCATGTCATTTGATCATATTCTAGCAGGCTCTAGCTCATGAACCTGACCACTTAGAATGTTCGTGTCTTCAGCAAAGTTGTTCAGAAGCTTAAAAGCAATCTGAGGCAGCACTGATTGGTTAGCAATTTAGCCGCTACGTGGCGCTAGTGTGCATGTAAATTGGTCATATTTTAGACGGCTCTAGTTCATGAACCTGACCACTTAGAATGTTCGTGTCTTCAGCAAAGTTGGTCAGAAGCTTAAAAGGAATCTGAGACAGCACGGATTGGTTAGCAATTTAGCCGCTACGTGGCGCTAGTGTGCATGTCATTTGATCATATTCTAGCAGGCTCTAGCTCATGAACCTGACCACTTAGAATGTTCGTGTCTTCAGCAAAGTTGTTCAGAAGCTTAAAAGCAATCTGAGGCAGCACTGATTGGTTAGCAATTTTGCCGCTACGTGGCGCTAGTGTGCATGTAAATTGGTCATATTTTAGACGGCTCTAGTTCATGAACCTGACCACTTAGAATGTTCGTGTCTTCAGCAAAGTTGTTCAGAAGCTTAAAAGCAATCTGAGGCAGCACTGATTGGTTAGCAATTTAGCCGCTACGTGGCGCTAGTGTGCATGTAAATTAGTCATATTTTAGACGGCTCTAGTTCATGAACCTGACCACTTAGAATGTTCGTGTCTTCAGCAAAGTTGTTCAGAAGCTTAAAAGCAATCTGAGGCAGCACTGATTGGTTAGCAATTTAGCCGCTACGTGGCGCTAGTGTGCATGTCATTTGATCATATTCTAGCATGCTCTAGCTCATGAACCTGACCACTTAGAATGTTCGTGTCTTCAGCAAAGTTGTTCAGAAGCTTAAAAGCAATCTGAGGCAGCACTGATTGGTTAGCAATTTTGCCGCTACGTGGCGCTAGTGTGCATGTAAATTGGTCATATTTTAGACGGCTCTAGTTCATGAACCTGACCACTTAGAATGTTCGTGTCTTCAGCAAAGTTGTTCAGAAGCTTAAAAGCAATCTGAGGCAGCACTGATTGGTTAGCAATTTTGCCGCTACGTGGCGCTAGTGTGCATGTAAATTGGTCATATTTTAGACGGCTCTAGTTCATGAACCTGACCACTTAGAATGTTCGTGTCTTCAGCAAAGTTGTTCAGAAGCTTAAAAGCAATCTGAGGCAGCACTGATTGGTTAGCAATTTAGCCGCTACGTGGCGCTAGTGTGCATGTAAATTGGTCATATTTTAGACGGCTCTAGCTTATGAACCTGACCACTTAGAATGTTCGTGTCTTCAGCAAAGTTGGTCAGAAGCTTAAAAGCAATCTGAGGCAGCACTGATTGGTTAGCAATTTTGCCGCTACGTGGCGCTAGTGTGCACGTCATTTGATCATATTCTAGCAGGCTCTAGCTCATGAACCTGACCACTTAGAATGTTCGTGTCTTCAGCAAAGTTGTTCAGAAGCTTATAAGCAATCTGAGGCAGCACTGATTGGTTAGCAATTTTGCCGCCACGTGGCGCTAGTGTGCATGTAAATTGGTCATATTTTAGACGGCTCTAGCTCATGAACCTGACATCTTAGAATGTTCGTGTCTTCAGCAAAGTTGGTCTGAAGCTTAAAAGCAATCTGAGGCAGCACTGATTGGTTAGCAATTTTGCCGCTACGTGGCGCTAGTGTGCACGTCATTTGATCATATTCTAGCAGGCTCTAGCTCATGAACCTGACCACTTAGAATGTTCGTGTCTTCAGCAAAGTTGTTCAGAAGCTTATAAGCAATCTGAGGCAGCACTGATTGGTTAGCAATTTTGCCGCCACGTGGCGCTAGTGTGCATGTAAATTGGTCATATTTTAGACGGCTCTAGCTCATGAACCTGACAACTTAGAATGTTCGTGTCTTCAGCAAAGTTGGTCTGAAGCTTAAAAGCAATCTGAGGCAGCACTGATTGGTTAGTAATTTAGCCGCCACGTGGCGCTAGTGTGCATGTAAATTGGTCATATTTTAGACGGCTCTAGCTTATGAACCTGACCACTTAGAATGTTCGTGTCTTCAGCAAAGTTGGTCTGAAGCTTAAAAGCAATCTGAGGCAGCACTGATTGGTTAGCAATTTAGCCGCCACGTGGCGCTAGTGTGCATGTAAATTGGTCATATTTTAGACGGCTCTAGCTCATGAACCTGACAACTTAGAATGTTCGTGTCTTCAGCAAAGTTGGTCTGAAGCTTAAAAGCAATCTGAGGCAGCACTGATTGGTTAGCAATTTTGCCGCTACGTGGCGCTAGTGTGCACGTCATTTGATCATATTCTAGCAGGCTCTAGCTCATGAACCTGACCACTTAGAATGTTCGTGTCTTCAGCAAAGTTGTTCAGAAGCTTATAAGCAATCTGAGGCAGCACTGATTGGTTAGCAATTTTGCCGCCACGTGGCGCTAGTGTGCACGTCATTTGATCATATTCTAGCAGGCTCTAGCTCATGAACCTGACCACTTAGAATGTTCGTGTCTTCAGCAAAGTTGTTCAGAAGCTTATAAGCAATCTGAGGCAGCACTGATTGGTTAGCAATTTTGCCGCCACGTGGCGCTAGTGTGCATGTAAATTGGTCATATTTTAGACGGCTCTAGCTCATGAACCTGACAACTTAGAATGTTCGTGTCTTCAGCAAAGTTGGTCTGAAGCTTAAAAGCAATCTGAGGCAGCACTGATTGGTTAGTAATTTAGCCGCCACGTGGCGCTAGTGTGCATGTAAATTGGTCATATTTTAGACGGCTCTAGCTCATGAACCTGACCACTTAGAATGTTCGTGTCTTCAGCAAAGTTGGTCTGAAGCTTAAAAGCAATCTGAGGCAGCACTGATTGGTTAGCAATTTAGCCGCCACGTGGCGCTAGTGTGCATGTAAATTGGTCATATTTTAGACGGCTCTAGCTTATGAACCTGACCACTTAGAATGTTCGTGTCTTCAGCAAAGTTGGTCTGAAGCTTAAAAGCAATCTGAGGCAGCACTGATTGGTTAGCAATTTAGCCGCCACGTGGCGCTAGTGTGCATGTAAATTGGTCATATTTTAGACGGCTCTAGCTCATGAACCTGACAACTTAGAATGTTCGTGTCTTCAGCAAAGTTGGTCTGAAGCTTAAAAGCAATCTGAGGCAGCACTGATTGCTTAGCAATTTTGCCGCTACGTGGCGCTAGTGTGCACGTCATTTGATCATATTCTAGCAGGCTCTAGCTCATGAACCTGACCACTTAGAATGTTCGTGTCTTCAGCAAAGTTGTTCAGAAGCTTATAAGCAATCTGAGGCAGCACTGATTGGTTAGCAATTTTGCCGCCACGTGGCGCTAGTGTGCACGTCATTTGATCATATTCTAGCAGGCTCTAGCTCATGAACCTGACCACTTAGAATGTTCGTGTCTTCAGCAAAGTTGTTCAGAAGCTTATAAGCAATCTGAGGCAGCACTGATTGGTTAGCAATTTTGCCGCCACGTGGCGCTAGTGTGCATGTAAATTGGTCATATTTTAGACGGCTCTAGCTCATGAACCTGACAACTTAGAATGTTCGTGTCTTCAGCAAAGTTGGTCTGAAGCTTAAAAGCAATCTGAGGCAGCACTGATTGGTTAGTAATTTAGCCGCCACGTGGCGCTAGTGTGCATGTAAATTGGTCATATTTTAGACGTCTCTAGCTCATGAACCTGACCACTTAGAATGTTCGTGTCTTCAGCAAAGTTGTTCAGAAGCTTATAAGCAATCTGAGGCAGCACTGATTGGTTAGCAATTTTGCCGCCACGTGGCGCTAGTGTGCATGTAAATTGGTCATATTTTAGACGGCTCTAGCTCATGAACCTGACAACTTAGAATGTTCGTGTCTTCAGCAAAGTTGGTCTGAAGCTTAAAAGCAATCTGAGGCAGCACTGATTGGTTAGTAATTTAGCCGCCACGTGGCGCTAGTGTGCATGTAAATTGGTCATATTTTAGACGGCTCTAGCTCATGAACCTGACCACTTAGAATGTTCGTGTCTTCAGCAAAGTTGGTCTGAAGCTTAAAAGCAATCTGAGGCAGCACTGATTGGTTAGCAATTTTGCCGCCACGTGGCGCTAGTGTGCATGTAAATTGGTCATATTTTAGACGGCTCTAGCTTATGAACCTGACCACTTAGAATGTTCGTGTCTTCAGCAAAGTTGGTCAGAAGCTTAAAAGCAATCTGAAACAGCACTGATTGGTTAGTAATTTAGCCGCTACGTGGCGCTAGTGTGTATGTCATTTGATCATATTCTAGCAGGCTCTAGTTCATGAACCTGATTACTTAGATTGTTCGTGTCTTCAGCAAAGTTGTTCAGAAGCTTAAAAGCAATGTGAGGCAGCACTGATTGGTTAGCAATTTTGCCGCTATGTGGTGCTAGCGTACAGCTGAGAGAGGAGACAGCTCACTGACAGTTGGGATGTTTTCTTGCCTTCTTAGACTTCTTTCTTTAGTTCTTGGGTTGTGCACAACGGTCTAATGATCTTATTTTGGTCAAAATCATTCACTCATTAAGAAGATGAAAAAACCGAATTTAGTACTATACCATTTAATTCCACTAGAGTTTGTATCCTTTGACAGATACGCGTATTTCAACCTCAACTGTAAGGCCGTCTTCAGTGTCGTGTACTAGACTAGACTTCCTAAAAAATGAGTCTAGTACACGACACTGAAGACGGGCTCACAGTTGAGGTCGAAATACGCGTATCTGTCAAAGGATACAAACTCTAGTGGAATTAAATGGTATAGTACTAAATTCGGTTTTTTCATCTACTTATAGGTATTCTACTAAACAGCTCGAAGATTTATTATCATTCACTCATTGTTGTTCACTGTGAAAATGGTATGAATAAAAAAATCAATAGCTGTTTGCCAACACACGACTATATTTAAGTATTCAACTTTTTAAAATGTGCAGTCATCGAAAAACACCTAGAAAGTTTAATTACCTTTACCTAAATTCTGACGGTAGTTTACGCTTTGCTCTTTAAATGTGTGGTTTTCCAGTGTCAGTTTATGACAGGTTCCCTTGTCTTTTGGGAGCTCGCAATCTAAGCCATCTGTCTACTCTCTCAGATGTGCAGGTACATTTGGTTATAGTTTCGCGGGCTCTAGCACATGATCTTGACCACCTAGAATGTTCGTATCTTCAGCAAATATTTAGAAAAAGGCATTTTCTACGAACCTGTTTACTTAGACAAAATTCAAAACATTGTGGAATATAATACAGTGAGGACCCAATTTTGGCAGCCCCTCGATGAATTTTAGGCTGACAAAATGGGGAACCTGACAAAATCAGGACATTTTATTATGTTCCTGTTTTTCAAATTTCGACGTGTTAATGATTGCTTGTGAACCGCGTCGGACTTTTAAGGGTTCATTAAAAAATTACGTAACGCAAAATTTGTCAATTTTAGACCCCCTTTCACCTCCACGTAACAACTTTTGTATAGAAAATTTTAAATTTTGCTTTGAACCGTAACACTATGTAAGACCCCCTCCCTCCCCTGTTGCGTGACGTAATATTTGAACGGTCCCTAAGGGGTCGATGACCATTGGCGTAGCCAGGTTTTTTCATCAGGGGAGGGGGGCTTGAGAAGATCGATTCTTAACATTTCATTCACGATTTTCACGACAAAATGATCATTATACATTACACTCTTTTTGCATGAAACATAAAACTATACAAGATACCCACCATATTTTTTTCATAGTAAGCTAAGTAAAGTCCTAAACGCGTCTTATTTCAATGTTGAGTGACGGGTCTATTTAAAGTCTTGCAGATTTACCAATTGGAAAAATTCCAAAGATTCGATTCGTTGTGGTCCCTTTGATTGGCAATTTTGCTTTGTCCAGTAAAACAAATGGAATCAACCTGAGTTCCTAGTTAAACATGATCGATGAATTATCTAAAAATTTCTCACAGAACACAGAAATTCCTAAAGAGATTCATATTAAAATTCCTCTTGATTTAGAAACTTCTTCGAAATAGCATAAATAATTGCCTCGAAGCTCTTCTTGGAATTCATTTTAGTATAATTCAAAGAATGTTTCATACGGAGTTTTCACATAATTTTTCCTAAACATTGTTTTAAAACTCAATGTTTGGAAATGGAATATGTGTAAAAATATTTCTTACTGTATGAAAACCAAGAAATTTTCTTTAGTTTTCATGGATTTTTTTTGCTGGGTTTTTAGCGCAGAAGTATTCATAAATTACATCACATGAAGTTGTGAATAAATCTCATAAATTATTCCTATACCTAAGGGATGATTTAATACTTCAAAATGATTTTGGTGAAATTCCTAGTCAAGTTCATGAAAATCTCGTGAGCAAATTTTGAAGTTTATCTCGAGACATACTGAAGATAAAAATGGAATGAATTCAACAAGGACTAAAAGAAGATAATTATTGAAGTAATTACTTGAAAAATAAAAATATTCTATTAGAATTTTGAGTGAAGTTTGTGGTCGAGTTCAAGTTCAAGCAAAAAACAATTTTAATTTAGCCGCAAAACCCTTTCGGTGTACCCAGAATGTTTCTGGAACAATTTATGAAATTATTGTTTGGAAATTTTTGAAAGAAAAGTTTCAACAGGAATCTATAAAATAATTTTTGAAATAGTATTGAGAGAAATTCTCGGAGGAATTCATGAATGAACCTACACACATGTTTTTTTTTGTCATAAACTCGGCTGTATGAATTCCGTTTTTTTAATTTTAAGAATGATTTAACTAGCGAGTTGCCAAGTTGCTAAGTAACGAAACACAGTTTTATGATACTTGAGATCGCTGTACATAACTCGTCTAATATTTGGCATATTAAATTGAGTTTTAATGGAAGAATTTTTAGAATCACCTCTAGAAAACACCTTTAAATTTTCTTGAGGAATTTCTGGAGAAATTCGAGGTACAGCCAGGAACGATTTATAGAATAATTTCAGGAATAATTGGAGAAACACGTTGAAATAATATCTGGAGGATTATGAATGATATCTCGAGTGGAATTTCTGTGGAAAATACGAGGAGTTCGATTACTCTAATGATAATATTCTGCTGACAATAAATTTTGTAGAACCTTTTTGAGTTTCCCAACAGATTTTATAAACCCTTCGAAAAATTTATGGCAAGAAGTTTTTCAAAAAGCTGATTGTTTGGAATATTTCTTAAGTTTTCCAATCTATCATCATGCAACAATTATATAAATATGAGTGCTGGAGACAATCTTTTAAGAATACAAACACATGATAAATTCCCGTAATATTGTTTTAAGCATCGCCCAAAGGGGTGGAGGCATTCCCATTGCCCCCTCTGGCTATGCCCATGCGTGCATGACATTAAACATCATCATCATTTTTAATGAAAATATGGTAGAACATGGCTAAAACAATTTTTTGATAAAATTAGAACAAGCCGACAAAATTGGGTCAAAAAGCTGACAAAATCGGGGGTAGACATCGGGGGCAGACAAAATCGGGGGCTGACAATATCGGGTCAGTACTGTATAATTGTTTACTATGTGTTAAAAAAATTCAAAATTTGACATTTTTTGTTAAAATAGGCTATATTTAATGCCTTAAGTAATCGTACACAGTTTTAATTGAAAGTTATTTCCAACATTCAGTTCAAATTTCGGATCCATCATTTAGCTAAAAGCAGAGCCACCCTCGTCAAAATTGCTAACCAATCAGTGCTGTCTCCGATTGCTTTTAAGCTTCTGACCAGCTTTGCTGAAGACACGAACATTCTAAGTGGTCAGGTTCATGAGCCAGAGCCGTCTAAAATATGACCAATTTACATGCACACTAGCGCCACGTAGCGGCAAAATTGCTAACCAATCAGTGCTGCCTCAGATTGCTTTTAAGCTTCTGAACAACTTTGCTGAAGACACGAACATTCTAAGTGGTCAGGTTCATGAGCTAGAGCCTGCTAGAATATGATCAAATGACATACACACTAGCGCCACGTAGCGGCCAAATTGCTAACCAATCAGTGCTGTCTCAGATTCCTTTTAAGCTTCTGACCAACTTTGCTGAAGACACGAACATTCTAAGTGGTCAGGTTCATGAACTAGAGCCGTCTAAAATATGACCAATTTACATGCACACTAGCGCCACGCAGCGGCTAAATTGCTAACCAATCCGTGCTGTCTCAGATTCCTTTTAAGCTTCTGACCAACTTTGCTGAAGACACGAACATTCTAAGTGGTCAGGTTCATGAACTAGAGCCGTCTAAAATATGACCAATTTACATGCACACTAGCGCCACGTAGCGGCTAAATTGCTAACCAATCAGTGCTGCCTCAGATTGCTTTTAAGCTTCTGAACAACTTTGCTGAAGACACGAACATTCTAAGTGGTCAGGTTCATGAGCTAGAGCCTGCTAGAATATGATCAAATGACATGCACACTAGCGCCACGTAGCGGCTAAATTGCTAACCAATCCGTGCTGTCTCAGATTCCTTTTAAGCTTCTGACCAACTTTGCTGAAGACACGAACATTCGAAGTGGTCAGGTTCATGAACTAGAGCCGTCTAAAATATGACCAATTTACATGCACACTAGCGCCACGTAGCGGCAAAATTGCTAACCAATCAGTGCTGCCTCAGATTGCTTTTAAGCTTCTGAACAACTTTGCTGAAGACACGAACATTCTAAGTGGTCAGGTTCATGAGCTAGAGCATGCTAGAATATGATCAAATGACATGCACACTAGCGCCACGTAGCGGCTAAATTGCTAACCAATCAGTGCTGCCTCAGATTGCTTTTAAGCTTCTGAACAACTTTGCTGAAGACACGAACATTCTAAGTGGTCAGGTTCATGAACTAGAGCCGTCTAAAATATGACCAATTTACATGCACACTAGCGCCACGTAGCGGCAAAATTGCTAACCAATCAGTGCTGCCTCAGATTGCTTTTAAGCTTCTGAACAACTTTGCTGAAGACACGAACATTCTAAGTGGTCAGGTTCATGAACTAGAGCCGTCTAAAATATGACCAATTTACATGCACACTAGCGCCACGTAGCGGCAAAATTGCTAACCAATCAGTGCTGCCTCAGATTGCTTTTAAGCTTCTGAACAACTTTGCTGAAGACACGAACATTCTAAGTGGTCAGGTTCATGAGCTAGAGCATGCTAGAATATGATCAAATGACATGCACACTAGCGCCACGTAGCGGCTAAATTGCTAACCAATCAGTGCTGCCTCAGATTGCTTTTAAGCTTCTGAACAACTTTGCTGAAGACACGAACATTCTAAGTGGTCAGGTTCATGAGCTAGAGCCTGCTAGAATATGATCAAATGACATGCACACTAGCGCCACGTAGCGGCTAAATTGCTAACCAATCCGTGCTGTCTCAGATTCCTTTTAAGCTTCTGACCAACTTTGCTGAAGACACGAACATTCTAAGTGGTCAGGTTCATGAACTAGAGCCGTCTAAAATATGACCAATTTACATGCACACTAGCGCCACGTAGCGGCAAAATTGCTAACCAATCAGTGCTGCCTCAGATTGCTTTTAAGCTTCTGAACAACTTTGCTGAAGACACGAACATTCTAAGTGGTCAGGTTCATGAGCTAGAGCCTGCTAGAATATGATCAAATGACATGCACACTAGCGCCACGTAGCGGCTAAATTGCTAACCAATCCGTGCTGTCTCAGATTCCTTTTAAGCTTCTGACCAACTTTGCTGAAGACACGAACATTCGAAGTGGTCAGGTTCATGAACTAGAGCCGTCTAAAATATGACCAATTTACATGCACACTAGCGCCACGTAGCGGCAAAATTGCTAACCAATCAGTGCTGCCTCAGATTGCTTTTAAGCTTCTGAACAACTTTGCTGAAGACACGAACATTCTAAGTGGTCAGGTTCATGAGCTAGAGCATGCTAGAATATGATCAAATGACATGCACACTAGCGCCACGTAGCGGCTAAATTGCTAACCAATCAGTGCTGCCTCAGATTGCTTTTAAGCTTCTGAACAACTTTGCTGAAGACACGAACATTCTAAGTGGTCAGGTTCATGAGCTAGAGCCTGCTAGAATATGATCAAATGACATGCACACTAGCGCCACGTAGCGGCTAAATTGCTAACCAATCCGTGCTGTCTCAGATTCCTTTTAAGCTTCTGACCAACTTTGCTGAAGACACGAACATTCTAAGTGGTCAGGTTCATGAACTAGAGCCGTCTAAAATATGACCAATTTACATGCACACTAGCGCCACGTGGCGGCTAAATTGCTAACCAATCAGTGCTGCCTCAGATTGCTTTTAAGCTTCTGACCAACTTTGCTGAAGACACGAACATTCTAAGTGGTCAGGTTCATGAACTAGAGCCGTCTAAAATATGACCAATTTACATGCACACTAGCGCCACGTAGCGGCAAAATGGCGCATTAAAAATTTCAGCTGATGAACGCCGTAAGGCTTCTGAACAACTTTGCTGAAGACCGCAGCTTTCTAGAAAGTAAGGTTTCCAAGATATTGCGTCATTAGTGTAATAGCTTACGGGTGATGCTAAACTTTTTGGGGTGCTGCAATATTCAATTGAGGTGTTGCAATACTAGATCATGCGATTCCATACTTATGGCGGGTAGTGTACGTTTTGGAAATTGGACTTTTCCCCAAATCATAGATTCCCAAACTGAGGGTCGCGAAAAAATTCTATACAATATGAACTCGATGATCAAATCCCTTGCTGGAGTATCTGGCAAATTATAGAGATTTGGCCGTATAAAAAAAAACATCAATTTGTATTTTCCGTTTTACCAATTTCTATGATTTTCTGCTATAAACTCCTTGATATCTGACATTGTTTAGCCAATAGGGTGGCTGATCTAGTGATAGTGTGTGTACCAATAATAGTGGTAGTGCGGTTTTAAGCGTGTTATGGGCAATTTTAATTTTTGTGTGTATTTTTCTAACATGGCCCTCGTTAAAATAATATGAATGTGTATAAAAAAATCTTGGATATCAGTAAGGAAATAGTAGAAAACAATTAAAAACCTTAGCTTTTTTGCTCCTTTGCACCAGTAATAGTGGGGTGTTCCTATAATAGTGAGTCTCAATGGGAAACCAATGCAAACCACTATTATAGAAACAGGCGTTAGCAAATGCCACTATTACTGGAACATGTTCCAGTAATGGAGGAAATGCTTTTTTGAAAGATTCAATGATTTTATCATTTTAAGATTATTTTTTACGTGAAATAGAATAGAATAGTATTCGAATGTCGTATTCAGATATGAAAAACGACCATCCGTTATTTTTTGGCGAATTTTTATTCCTCAACCCGTTACAATTGCCTCTATCACTGGTACAGACGCCCTATTATATGTTTATGATAAATTGACTACAAACAAAATGACGACCAAAGGAGTTTCATAGGAGGAATTTCGGTCCCCCAAGGAATCAACAAGTATCTTCAAAACAAAGTAACCAATGATCAATATCGACACAGATTACAAAAATATTAGAGTTTTTGAGAACTGGTGAAAATATGATGCAAAAATGTCGAAGAACAGATAAGTTATCCCGATTCAAATATTGTTTGTGGTAAAAAATGATGCTGTCGGTAGAGGGGTTAATCGTATTACAAGTACGACTCGCTAGATTTCATTTCAATTAGCCTAAGTAAAACTCGTCTATCACATTTGGAATTCAATTGCTAAATATGAAATTTCAATAGATTTTGAGATATCACATTTTCATTTCATTATTATTTAAGGTACAGTGGGGCAAGTGGGTAATGGATTTCGCATAGTTGGGATTCTTCAAATTCTAGAGACTTTAAATTAAAACAAATGAAGTCGTGTATATTTTTTAGCTTGACTCCCACCAAATATAAGCAGTATGCTGAAATTGGTTTTTATGTGAAATTAAAGAAAAAATACAGAATTTTTTTTTTTGAAAATGTCTTTATTTTTCACCTGCTCCAAAAGTGAAAAGTTTATCGTTTTGAATGATAAATTCAAAAACTAACAGTTATATTCACGATTTATATTACCTTTAACATTCATTAGGGCGTCCCAATAAACAATAACATAAATAACATGTAAACAAAGAAAATTTTATTCTTCTTACTTGAATTTTCTTCTGTTCATTTATGTTTGTTAAAATGATTCGACAACATTATAACTACAGCATTTCCAATGTTAGTTCTTACATCATGGGACAGTAATTGTATTTCTGCTCTGTAGAATTTCCACCGCTCGTTATTTGTTTAAAAAAAAAATCGGATATGACGTCGGATAACTCTTCGGGATAAATCAAACGAAATCCTTCAATAAAGTATTTGGAAACTTTTTTATGTGGATAGACCTATACCCCATTTTTATGTTTTGAACTAGCTTTACATAGACATTCCACGAGATTTCCATGCGTTCTCTTATATTGGAACTTTTCAATCAACGTATTCCTTTTAATCGGCTATCCGAAGTAAACATATTTATATCGTAATATTTGGCAACCTTTGTTTAGAGAAGTTCCATGATTTGGCCATGATAATAGTTTTTAACGCTTTGAGTATAGTTTTTCTCGAATTATCAGCACGTTCTGTTGTTCTATGATAATTACAAACCTTGTATATTTAAAGCTACCTAAAAAGAAAACACAAATTCAATCTCTAATGAGAAACTTTTCACTTGCCCAACGATATTAGAAAATTGACAGTGTTTCAATTTAGTTATTTTTAGGTCTATGTCGAATTAATTCTAAAACTTTTTTTATTGCAGTTTAAAGCTGTCAGAAGTGGTACAGGAAATTATTTTCCGCAACTTTTTTCCGCTGAAAATATTAAAATAAGATTGCACGCCGCCAACTTGTTACGGAGTGATAGTTGATAGGTTAACAATATTTCGCTCTATTGTGCAATAATGGCTATGAAATCTCAGAAATCTCTTACCATTCGTAATGTTCTCAATGGTTTACGCATGAGTTTAAAACGTTAATTCCCATATTCAGTAAAATATACCAATTATTTTCACTTACCCCATTTACCCACTTGCACCGCGGTACCTTACCTGAATGTTAAAAATATGAGCATTTCGGAAAGTTTTTCAATGAATTTCACTGTACGAGCTGATTTTTTTATTGATTATCAGAAAAAGGAAAGCTTTGCGATCGAAAAGCTATCGGAAAAATATGAGTAGCATTTAATTTTGCTTTTTCCTGTCATTTTCAGCTTAACATTAATTAATTAATTCATCATTTAATTAGCTGATAGCAATTTGATTACAATGTTTTGTTCAAAATCTATTCTTTCATATATTGATAGAACAGTTCAAAAAGCACTAATCAATGTTTGAATGTTTTAAGTTATTTTGTCAGCAAATCTAAGGGGATAGCTTTCAGTGCCAAGCTGGTGAACTAGAAAGAACGATAAAGCAATTAAAAGAAGGAGATATTTGGTCATTTTCAACTAAACACATACATAGCCAAGAATGCTGAGGACGGTGAACTCGAAAGAACCGCTTATTAAAAGTGTACATATCACCGAACCGGAATCTTGAAATGCAAAAAGTTATGACTATTGTGAGAGCCAAAAAAGTTTCGAAGAAACGGAATATTCAGAGAACTGGCGTTCGGCTAAACGTGATTTGGCAAAAAAGTAGCACAACCGCTTCAAACACCGTAAAGAAGCTCTGACGTGACTATTCTTTAAGAATTTCTAGAAGAATTTCTAGAGGAATTTCTAGAGGAAACATTTTAGTGATTCTCCTACTGATTTCTTCAGAGATTTCTTCACCAATATTTTCAGGGATGTTTCCTGAGATTTCTTCAGAAATTTCTCTAGAAATTCTTCCACCAACTCTCTCGAGAAACCCTCCATTGCTCTAGAGATTTTTTAAGGAGTGCTTAGATAAATTTCTCCAGGAAATCCTTGAGCACTCAAATGCTACTACCTCCAGTAATTTTCACAGAGTCTGAAAATTTGCCCAAGGGCTATCCCATGATTTTCTCAAGAGATTGTTCTACTAATTTTTCAATAAATTTCCAATTGTTGCGTACAAAGGTTTGCTCCAGATCTTTCAAAGATGTTTTTTAGGGATTGTTTTTTCATAAACCTCAACGAGAATTTCTCTAAGAGTTCCTACGCCTATTTTTTGTGTTGTCATTCCAGCCATTTTTAAATGGGTACCTTCAAGAATTCCTCCAATGTTTCTTTCAGGAATACTGTGTAAAAGCCCTGTCCCAATTATAGTACCAAACGCTTAAGGTGAAACATCTTTCCAAAGATGGCCGTGACAATGGCCGACTTGTGACCCTACTCGCGTTTTTAAGGCACTAAACTGGAAAAAGTAGATAAACACTGCTCTGTTTTTGGAAGCTTCCTTCGCGAGATTAGTGCCTTTAAAGTTTTAGTGCAATCTTTAAAGTTATACTCCAAACTAGAGATGGTCAAAACGGCTCATTTTAGTGAACCGGATCTTTCGAACGGTTCAGTGGCTCAGCGAGCACAGGAAGAGCGAACTAAACCGTGCATGATTATCATGCGCGTATCGATCGCTCTCTCAAAACCACGAACCCGAACCAAAATGAAGAAGCAAAATGTGCTTCTCTCTCTATTTTTCATCTGCTTGTATGCAAGTGGGCGGGGCAAACTAGTTGTTTGACTGTGTATGCTGAGAGTGGTGAGCAAACCGTGTTTGCGTGTGCGCCGTGTCGCGAAAAGCAAGGCACATGTCAAGCGATATAATAAAGCCAAGAAACGCACAAAGCAGAATAGGGTAAAATAATCGATTCGTTCTTTTAGCGGGTCAATTTTTGTCTGATCCATGCTGATGAAATGAACCGTCTCTCGCCAAACAAGAGCCACGAATCACTAGTTCTTTTGAGTGAATCGAATCTTTTGCCCATCTCTACTCCAAACTGTTTAAGCCCAGAAACACAAGTTTACTCAAATTTTATATGTTTTTCGTTGGTTCATGTTCAAAATTTTTTTCCGGTTCTGAGATTTTGTCACACGCCTTTGTTTATATAAATTTGACTGTATTTTATTTTCAGTGTCCCTTCCGAAAGTGAACTTCAAACATGAGCAAAAGCGTCGAGGTTAAAATTTGGACTTATTTTTAAAATTAAAGTTTAAATATGATTAGGCAGTTATTTGAGCTTGAGGGTTGCCAAAGTAGTAGCACGCTTTTTTGTGCCATTTAATAAAAACAATATTTTATCGAAGAATTTAGGACCCTATTCCTCTAGAATTATTCTAGGTTAAGGTGAAGATGCATCGAAGTCAAACTTTAAATTTTCAAGAGCACAAATCTGGAGAACCGAACAACCGTTTGAGCTGAAAACTTCGATTGGTCACCACCTGCTAGAGAATAAATCCTCAATAAATTTGACCAGGGAATCCAGTACTGGTCAGCATCCCATACCGGAGCTCATTGAAAAATGCAAAAATCATGGCCCAATCAAGGTCAGTACCCATCGTACTCTCGTGCTGGGCGTACACAAAATATTTCTGCTGATGAAAGTTTTGAAACTACTTGAATCAATACAACAGTACATTTCAATGTCCATTAATATAATCCCTTGCTTGAAAATAGACCTTATGTTTAAAAATAGATACCGAAAAACGACCGAACAGCTCTTTAGGATTCCTTCAAGAATTCATTGCTTTTTAATCGGTCTTTTTAAATGAATCCTCCATGGTTTGCGTTTGAGATGCCTTCAAGAATTCAACCTGGATTTTTAAAGGATTACCCCAGAAATTACTCTAGATGGTCCAACATAAATTTCTCCAAAGATTCTTTCAGAAAATTCTCAAGAAAATCTTAAGTCCTCCAGAAGTTCATGAAGTGCTCACTGTAACAATCGGCGAAGGAGCTCCTTGTGCAATTATCGTAGGATTACCTGAAAAAAAAATCTATAAAATTACCGGAATAAACCATTGAAATCAGTGGAAGAATTAATGAGAAAATTTCTGGAGGAAATCTTGGAATATTATTGGAGAAAATTTTCAGAGTGACCCTTAGGGAAATTACTGAATGGATCTGTGTTGGATTGCCTGAAGCAAATTCTGGAGAAATTCCCCTCACCAGTGCCGGATTTGGGCTTCGGAGGACCCGAGTCAGATCTTTTGACGGGGCCCTTAGTACAAAATAAGCCGGAAACGCTACCCAAGTAGTACGCGAAACATCTTTCAAAGAGATGCTTTCTAAAAATGGTTTCAGAGATGTATCAATAAAACCATCTGCAACTTACCAAGTTCTAGTTTCGTTGCATATTAATATCAAAAACTCATAAAGTTTCATTGCTGTTCCAATGAACTTGCATTTCACAACGCGTTTGACGTTTAACATTATTGAAACGACGATATTTGCTCCAAATGTTCTCTGTCAACAGCATTGAAGTCAAGTTTATCTAGATGTATTAACTTTTCAAACAAACTCTTGCAACGCCTTCCAAATCGGCGTTTTGTGTTATGTTTCAAATTACTTTCATTTCAAGCATCCGCGACATAGCTTCATTGCATGCAAACTGCGTTTCAATGCCCACAACTCAAGAAGATTCATCCCAGTTGAGCGAAAGTTGCACAAAACTTCGTGTCTGACAGCTAAAAGTTTGTTTGTTTCAATCAGGGACGAAAAAAATCATGCTCACTATACTCAATGCACCGACATTTATGCCACCATCAAAGTAACCGCACTACCACCAATATGATTGTAACAATGAAGATGGCACAAAAGTAGATTAGCACAACAAACAACGATGCCGGTATGTCGTTGGTGTTTTTGATAATCAAAAGCAGAAGAGTGTCAATTTTAGAAAATTGAGTATCAATGAGATTCATATTAATTAAAAAATATGCTGCTTTACGGGTAATGAAGGATCCGATGCACGGAATGGATGATGATGATGCGTTTTTAGTGTGCCTCGTGCAAAAATTATAACTTTCCGAAGCGGAATGTAAAAAAGTCAAGCTGGTTAGAATGAATATCATTTTTTGTTTTCGATTATCAAAAAGCGGTTGAGTAGCAGCAGGTTAAAAGGAAACTGACAACAGTTTGTTTATATAAATGACGTTTTTCATATGTTGCGCAAAAGTTTTTGCAAAAACTTTAGTTTGGGCGTGGCCTAATTTCACCAGTTATTGAAGTTGTATTTCGAAGGGTGCAGTTAAGTAATGACCAACATGCTTGTATTTATAGATAATGTGATAGCTTTTATAATGCATGTTCGAATAGTCGACATAAGCGCCAATATGATCAAAATGCATTTTTTCATTCAGCCATTCCATGAAAAACGGAGTGGGTCACCGAATTCAGTGAAAATTTGCTATTTTATTCCTTATCCGAGATAAGGATTCACGTGTTTTTGGATTTTTTGATTAGGGTGACCATTTCCGAAATAGACTGACCAAAAAATCGCGACCTTGCAAAATTTTTATTTAAAAAAAAATCATAACTTTTGAACCGCTTGACCGATTTTTAATTTTTTTAGACGAAATGAAAGCTAAAGATTTTGACTTATCAAGAAAAATATAATTTCACAAAAATAAATGAAAAACATATAAAAAAATTCCGTTTTTTCGTGTTTTGAAGGTCTTGGGACAGAGACAGCTGTTGCTGTTCTCATTTTTTTTTTAAAGTTTACGTTCACTGTAAAATTTTCAGCGATTTATGTTTTTTAGTTTTTGAGATATTTTTTTTTGAAAATAAAAAATCAGTCATTTTTAAGCGGCACACACTGCAGGTCTCAGCGCATCAGATCACGGTGCTCCCCTGACCGTTATTATCAGAAAAAATCTCCATCAAATCTGTGCTTACCAGTCGATTTCTATAGGCAAGCTGCATGTTTGGGAAAAATTTTAAAAAAATCGTAGGGCCCGTTTTGGAGTTAGGCCCTTTTGAATGTGTAAGTCCACTTATTCTAAAGAAATCCGAAATATTCAAAAGAGTTTTCATTGGCTGTGATTATCAGGATAGATATAATATCAAAATTTGAATCAAAGTTGGATTATATAGTTATTTGTAAGTTCTGGGGAGAGTTTTGAATGAGAAGATAGACGAAATTCGGAGTTACGTCCTTTTGGAAGCGTTACCATTGAAAACACTTATTTTCAATAGATTAATTAGGTATTCTTATACCTTGGAGCATGTTCAAATGTTTTCAATGGCACATTGCACTTATATGCCGCCAAAATATTTCACAATCATCTGATTTTCCATAAGCTCAAGTGTTTTAAGGCATTACGGAGCTAATTTCATCATGTAACCAAATTAGTTCTTGTAGCACAATATTCTGGATAGCTTGGTGAACCCATTTACTCACGATTCAGTTTATTTTACACGCAATTATTGTTACCTGTTGTACATCGAAGCGAAGTATACGTCAAGGAATACTTTACGAGTTAAGTTTTCGGTTATGGATAGCAGTGTATGGAATAAAATAAAATTAACAACGTAGAAAGCAGCGATACAAAATGGAAGAAAACAATGCAAAGTTTAGAACATCCGTTATTATTTTGTTTAATGGAGTTCAAAATTGTAGCATTTACAGAGCTTAAATGTTTGTCTTTGTCCATTTTGAAAACTTTGTGAGGCTCCCAAAGTATGCTTTTTTTTCGTTTGTGGTAAGTCATAGCAGCTCTTTACTTCACAAGCACAGTCTGCGATCGAAAACAAATAAAAGTGTACATGGAAATCTTTAGATCGTGCAGGATTGAAACCATATTCTAGTATACAGTCCAGCAGGTTATCAACAGGGCCACAGAACAATTTACGATTTTCCGGTAATCATAACTGGAATTTACGTAAAATCCATGAACAACTCTGTTATAACCATATTGTATATATCTTTTCAAAATTAGACCCCTTGACTTGAATTCCATTATCCCGAATACCCGAAGACCATCTTCGCAAGTTCCAGTTTCTAGAATGGCATTACTTCGAATTCCATTATCACGGGACAATGTCATACATGGTAATTATATATCCGGGACAATAGCATTCAGTGTAATAGTGCGTTCAGGGTGATGACACTTGGGTTAATGAAATTCGGAGTTAAGGTATAGAATCTTCTCAAGAGAGTTTGATTTTCAAGGGAGACATATAACATAAAGCTCTGAAAGTGTTATGATTTTAAATTCAATAAACCAAATAATAACGAATGTTTCCTACTTTTCATAAGCAAATTTAAAGTACTGAGGCTTTGCTTCACGACATACCATGAGAATGGACTGTTTGATTTATACAATTCTTTCACTATTGTATTTATACAGAGCTCTTACGTGTTTGTGAAATCAAAAAAACCGAGAAACCCAATGGTAAAATTTTAGATTTTTGAAAAATATAAATGTAGTAATGTATGCTACAACTGATCACAAAACTATTGACAGTGGTCTAGAGTTCTATCAGGTCCGTCACACTCGGCCTCAGATTGGGTACCACTTCTAGTACTGCATTTGGTCCTTCGGTAGGGCAAAAGTTACCCAAGTTTGACAGATCACAGTACACTTTTCACGGCATTCTAGATAACCTTATGAGCCATAAAAATTTGGGCAACTGCAAGGGTCTTTAATGTGTCTTTGGTTTAATAGTTTGGCCAATTGTGCATTACTCAGCAATTGAAGTTTATGTTCTGGGGCAGTACAAAATTAGCCGCAATAGCCGGTAGTTTCTGCTTCTTCTTATTGGCATTACGTTCCAACTGGGACAAAGCCTGCTTCTATACCACAATTATTAACTGAGAACTTTCTTTGCCAGAGTTGCCATTGTTGCATCGTATATCGTGTGGCAGGTACGAACATTCTCTATGCTCAGGGAAGTCAAGGAAATTTTCATTACGAAAAGATCTTAGACCGACCGGGAATTGAACCCAATCACCTCCAGCATGGCTTTACTTTGTAGTCGCGGACTCTAACCACTCGGTTAGGGAAGGCCCTAGGTAGCTAGTTGGGCCATAACAATATTTTATGAATAATAATGACACGAAAATTGCTCCGTAATGCCTTACAGCGCTTGAGCCTTTGAAAAAATAATTAATTGTGAAATACTTTGGCGACATATAAGTGCAATGATGCTTTGAAAACATTTGAACAAGCTTAACGGAATGCTTGCCTAAAAGAATACCTAATTAATCCATTGGTAACTCCAAATTTCGTCTATCTTCTCATTCAAAACTACTCTCAGTAGTTACAAATAACTATATAAAACAACTTTGATTCAAATTTCAATGTTATGTCTATTCTGATAATCACGGCCAATAAAAACTCGTTTAAATATCTCAGATTTTCTTAGAATTAGTGGACTTACACATTCAAAAAGGCGTAACTTCAAAACGGGCCCTACGACTTTTTTTTAAATTTTGCCCAGACATGCAGCTTGGCTATAGAAATCGACTGGTGAGCACAGATTTGATGGAGATTTTTTTCTGATAATAACGGTCAGGGGAGCACCGTGCAGATCTTTCATTTAAAAAAAATCATAACTGTTGAACAGCTCATCCGATTTCGAATCTTTTTTTTTATGGAATGAAAGCTTAAAATTTCAACTTTTCAAAAAAAAAATATTCTCTAAAAAAATGGTTTACATGAAAAAATATAAAAAAAAATCCTAAAAATCAAGAACCTTTGTCCTGATTTTCTGTTGGCCGAATACCATGAAATGTTAGTTATAATTTGAATTTGTAAAAACTATTATTCTATCGCTTTCAGAATGAAAGGGATATCTGAAACTCCGATTATTAGTTTTAGCACAGATGGTAGTAATCAATCGTCGTGAAATATATTTATGCATCGCATCGATAATTGGAATGCCATCTTTCTGGAATAAAAAAAAAACTATTGAATGCTTGTTGGATTGCTGTCGTTGGTAATATTCTCAAAAAAACCCAATTTGCAGTTTCAGTGCAAATAACATTAATAGAAACCATTGCCGAAACTAATAGATTTTACCAGGGGATGCACGACCGACTAACATCTCTCACTCCACATCATAGCTAATCATTTTTCTGAGAGTTTTTGGACAAATCCTGAACGAATACTTCTTAGAATCCTAAGATATGTGCCATCTTTCTCGTAAAAACTTTTGTTGATTTTTAGTAGGACCCCTAATGGATTTCAGGCGAGATGCTCAGCTTATTCTCACGGGAGCTTATTGATAACATAATTGAAGAATTGTGAAGTTGATTCAGATCAGATTCTATATGAAACCATGATTTTAGGAATTCTAGCGGCATTTCCTTACAATAACCAGTTTATCTTAAATTCAATGAAACATAATTGATTGTTTTCTTACATTCTTAGTATTTTTTTTAACTAGATCTTGATCAGACACTAAACAGATTTCTTCAAAAATCATTGGTAAAATACTGTTAAATTTATTGCATGATTTGCATGAAACCTGGATGTTTTGGGACCCCCAGCAAATTCTTGAAGATTTTCTCTTGGCGAAATGCTTGGTGAATTTTTTGAGGATAGCTTAGCAAACTGTGGTTTTTGGCAGATATAAAAAATAACCTTAAAAATTCTTGTCAGAAGCCCAGCAAAACCATTGATGAACTTTTGGCTTGTGTCTTCGAAAATACTCCACCCCATTACCCCGAATTCCACTAACCCGAAAGGGACACTACCCCGAAATCTATTACCCCGAACCGAATGAGCCATTACCCCGAATAGTATGAAATATATTGCAGTATCTTGTTCTGCGGCCAAAAATTGATGATAATACTGTAATAATGTAAACTAGTAATCAATGGTACGTGAAATTCGTTGGTAAAATTTTCATCGTACATCACACTTTCTTCTATATGTTAGCTTTTCTTTCAAATTATCTTGTTGCCAACTGCCTTATTCTTTTTTCTGGGACAGAGCCTGTTTCTTTGATCAGTGAGCTCTTTCACAGCTATTGACTGAGAGCTTTTCTTGTCAATTGACCAGATTTGAATTTGTGCCTCTATGCCCAGAGATGCCAAGGAAATTGTCAACCCATCATCCTCAATATGGTCTTGGTGAACATCTGCGCATTCACCGCTATTTGAGCTCCTTAGCGCTAGTATTATTTTAATTTTGTTTTTTTTTTTTTAACAAATTTTTCTCCCTTATGATCACTTCGTTACAGCGATTATTCACGTCATACCAGAAGGCATTTTATCAGCAATTTACCCCTCTTTCTTAAATAGACTGTTATTTAAAGTTATCATTGTTCAAAATATTTTCGTACGGAACAGCTATTTTTTTAGAGCAGAACATATTTACAATTTTATTTGAAGTTAAGGTTCTAGTAAAAATCGATGATTTGTCAAATCTGAAATAGTAGTTCTTTTTCTGATTGATCAACAAATCAAGAAAAACAAGAACACCCGGGTATTATAATTGCCAACATGAAGAAACAGACGTTCTCATTTCTTTTTTGGGATAGAACTGCGTTTTCAATTTTGCCAAATGACCAATTTGAAATAGACCCTTAATGCTGCTATAATTTTAATCAGTAATTTTCACTACTTTTATCTATTGGTGTTAAAGCAGTCACGTCTCTTATGGAACTGCTCACCACTTTTCTACTATCATCATTTCTTCATTGTCTTGAATCAAATAACGAAAGTTTTCAATGTTATGCGATTTGTTGCCGCTGTGTTTCAAGTATGCCACAGCGAAACGATTATTTATTAGGTTGGTCTAGGAGCATTTACTATATCGTAATTTTGCGCATATCATAGCTACCCTTTTCACCCTTCTTTTCGAAGTAGGCTGTTCTTCAGAGCAATGCGTTGTATCTGTGTGAAACTTACAAAAATTAGAAGACAAAGCCGGACGAAACTTATTTTGCGAGAATTATTTGCTGAAAACCTAGCTCCTTCTTTATATTCTAATATTTGAAAAAATTATTGTTCAAGCCAAAGTCGTTTATTGCGCATAAGGAACCGTACAATTAACTCCCTACCTTCTGTTCAGAATTAATCTAAAATGTAATGCATTCGAGGCAATGTCGTTCGGGGTAGTGTCATAGAGTCTTAAAAATTGACAGATTATTTATTCAGTCAAGCCTTCTTAAATATAAAACACAATCTTAAAAATAAATTAAAAAATATTATTTAATATTCCGATCCTTGAACAATGATTTCTCAAGAAAATCACCCAAATTTTCCACAGGATGATCATTTTCTCAACATTAGAAGTCCTCCACAAAAAAAAACAAACCTTCAAAATCACTGCTGTTCGGGATATGAGGTTCGGAATTCGAGACAAAATGAAACTTATTAGAAAGTTGTGAAAAATTGCACAATGTCCTGATTTTGAGTCTCCTGGTCACTCTACCCCCATGATAAACTTTTCCTAAATGTCATAGCTTACGCCGGATTCTTACTTGTCTCGGGGTAGTATGCAACGCCCTACGCATTTGCCCTCTTACCATCCCCTCAAATCCGGGCCTGCCCCAAACATCTCATGAAAGATCTCAGGGGTAGTTTTTCGACGAATTCCTTCTCAGATAATTTTCTTAATGCCTATTTTTTGCAGATGGTTTAAATTGGCAATTTACGGACAATAAACATTTTCGGGCTTAGTGATAAATGCTCAAAAGACAAAACACTTAGAAAACAAAATATCGAAATCGTTTTCTTTAGGAATTATTTAAATTTTGGAAAAAAAAGGTTCAGCCTTCTACCTATATCCTTATGTTGTTTTTCTTTGACGTTTTGTCATCTCGAGTTTAACTTTTCTCTTTTTCTTATAGAATGGTATTTTCGTTTGCAAGTTCAGTTTTATGCAAGGATGGAAATCTAGTGATCATGACAAAATCCATGATGCCTCGCGTTGTTCTTTATCCTGCGATCATAGCAACAACGATTAAGGCGAAGTAGGCCGTCATTGAAATTTGTACGCGTCGTTGATGATTGTTCTTAATTCATCTTACGATTTCGAATCAAAGAAAATCAGTTGGTTTTGCGCTGATACAGCTGAAAAAGTATCAGCATACTTTATGTATATTAGCGCGTACAGTGATACTTTTTCATGTCAATATAAACTATCAAGACTGAGTTTTATCACATTAAAATGCAAGCTGGAAAGTCATCATTGTTCCCAAAACGAATGACGGGCTACTTAGCCTAAACTCTTTATCGTCAAGTTATCACAACAAACTACGCTCCGCGAATAATGCATCGTGTTGCACCTGGGTGCTGCAAACTGAATCCCTTTTTATTTTCAAGCAAATCTTGAAACATGCTTCTTGTGAAGAATTGAGTTTGTCGTATTAGTCCCTCAAACGTCACTTTGAGTTCTCTGTTTATCAAATTTCCCTCTCTGATCTCTCTCTCTCTGGAGAGCTTGAATGCGTCCTAGCTCGAATGACTTTCTCATTGCGAAATCGGCTAATAGTGGGTCTGCTAGAAGTCCGTGGATCTATTCCATTTTTATGTGACTGTGCCTTTGGATTACAACGCTGAGTTCGTTCAAAAGTTGCCGGAGGAGCAATTGAAAGGATCATGTTTATTATTCCGGCCGTAGCATACCCCCTCAATCAAGAAGGTGGGCAAATAAGATGTATAAACTCGATTCATAGCATCAAACCGAATAACATCGAGACGACAAGAATTATTCTGATTAATCAATTTCGGAAACACCGATGGCGTCAGCATCTCGAACGCTTTGATTTTGAAGATTATTTGGGTGGCCAAAAGCCAGAAGGAGAATAAACACTCAACCGACAAAATGTTGCACATGGAATGTCAAGTATTTATTCTTGTGTGTATATTAGGTACACTGTTGTTGAAATAAGTCTTAAATATTATTTAGACTATCAAACAATTTGTTGCAATTTTATCTCTGAGATTACAATACTTCCTCACGACATCACATTACTCTCTCACAAATAACATAACCACAATCTGGAATGTTTGGCTCTGACAATCAGGCTCCCGCTTGACAAGCAAATTGAGTCAGACCGCAGAACCCAGGTGTTGCACGTGTGCTAGTGATTAGGGGAAGTGGTGGTAAAATGAACACCGTGCCTTTTACCGAGAAAAATCAAATTTCAATGAATTTTTATCATGCACGGACGATTTAAAGCACAATTCGGTGTGTTCGGGTTGATCAATTGAAGTGCAAATTTCAACGAAAACTAAGAATTTAGAAAATCGCGTTTGAAAATTAGAACTGACGTAACTTTTCGCTCGGAGGTCTAGAGGTTTTTCAGTGAGGTAAATATCGTTATGATATGATGCCAATTCTAATATTTTTAAATTTCTTTTTGAATGGGTTACAATCCTTAAAGGATATATTTTCGGATATGCAATGAAAATTTTCAAAAATATTTGTTTCGCTCACGTTTTTTACATGATGTTCATTTTACCACCAACAGATGTTCATTTTACCCACATAGTGCAGGTAAAATGAACATTTGGATCGTTTTTTGCTAACGATAAAAATATGTGAAAATTTAGCTATTTTAGTCTGAATTAGTGTCGCTGCTTTAGATAACATCCCTACCTTTGATGTTGTGCGATAGAACTACAGAAATTCCTCGTTTTTCTATTAGAAACAAGATGATATCCTTAAGGTGTTCATTTTACCACCCCTTCCCCTAACTGTTCGCGAAAAAAAGTTTGATTATTTCGAGGATTTTTCCATTTTTACTTAATGATCTACCTCCATATATGTTGTTTGTGATTCTAAAACCATTCGGACATTGGTTGAGCGATACATAATAGCGCGAATGCGGCATGATTCAAGTTGATCCCTACTTGTAACAACATCTGATAAACTCTTTGTCCCACGACAAACAGTGCATCGGAAGCTTCATATATCTGCTCTACGCACGCGTAATGAGGTGTTGAAATCATGCTGCTGCGAGAGTAACGGCCCTCTTTGATTATTACAATACGGTGTTGTTGATCGCTAGTGCCGATTTTTTTCCATCCTTGGTTTTATGTCTTCAACTGTTTCTACGACTATGGGAAAAGTCTGTGAATCTTTATTTTACGGTATCAGAAGTTCAACACATTTGACTCAATTGAAGCGTTTAAAAATACTCCAAAGGAAAAGTCTGATCACATCTTTTCATACTAACCTTGCTTGATGATTCGTTCTCCCTTCGCAAAAGTCTTGGGTATAAGAGCATCGGCCAGGTTCATTCGCTCGTAACTCTGTGTGTGAGTGCAAATAACAGGAAAAATTAGGAAAATAAAATGAAAAATACATCAAAGAATTTTAGCTGGTGATCGACCACTGGAGGGAAGAGCGGGGGTGGGGGATACGAACCTGTAACGTTTTCAGCATGGGGACCGCATCCAGTAGTGCTTCGTACATTTTCCGTTTTCTGAACGCCGACTTGAGCAGGATCCTTCGGAACGTTTGACGGTCCATCGCCCACAGTTGACCGTCGGTTTCTGCCTGGATGGTGGCCGCTCTGGTGGGGGTGAAAGCAAATCAAGCAATCAATTTAATAGAATTGTATCTTCCTGTACGCAAGAGAGCCCGACCAGAATCACATAACAAGATTCTAACGCGTTTCTATCAACAGCAATTGAAACAACAGAGGTTGATATAATTTCGTTATGTTGATGGCTTTGTTCTTAATTTGTTATATTTTTGACTTAGATTTTCTAATTCCGTTATAAATCACAGTCAAAGTTATGAACAGTAACATAATTTTGATACTTTGTTACATCCTTAAAACACATTCTGTAATAATTTTGTTATAATTGTAATAGGATTTGGTTAATTGATTTGGTTTTTTTTTGTGCAAATTTAGTGAGATATTTTGATATTTTAACTGTTAGCGGTATATGATTTATAACAACTGGTAATATTAAGAATTCATATCAGAGAAACACATTCCGTTATAGTCTTGTTTCTTCCGTCTGGTCGGGCACTAGCGCATCCCGAGGGCGACTTACCTTGGCATGTTGTATAAAAGAGCTAGTTCTCCGAAACTACCGCTATTATCGTACGTGTGTATATGTTTCTGATCTTCTCCTACGTAAGCTTTGTAAATTCCTCTGTCGAGTTTGCGAAGTAAAACGATAAAAAGAGCAAAATCAGCATATTAATCCCCTCCTACTATGGATTCGACTAAAACTTTTGATTGAACGGGGTTTGGACTTTCGTCGTCTACTTACGATTCAATGACGTAGAAGTTATCTCCATCATCTCCTTGTTTTATAATATAATCTTTTGCTTTGACTTTCTTCTCGAACATGGCGTCCAGGACTTCGTTCATCTGCGGAGAACAACAGAAAAAAAAACATGATGAGAGATGAGACAGGATAAAACCGATTACGATCG
Source organism: Aedes aegypti (assembly GCF_002204515.2). Classification (NCBI taxonomy): domain Eukaryota; kingdom Metazoa; phylum Arthropoda; class Insecta; order Diptera; family Culicidae; genus Aedes; species Aedes aegypti. Next base: position 112,458,400 of record NC_035108.1, on the reverse strand, counting down.
TATTCATTAGACTTGTAAAAATGTAAACTCATTGACGAAGCATGGCAAAGCTGGAAGAGTATGCAGTAGAGTGGCCCTCATTAAGGGGGAGAAAATCTTGAGTTATGCCCCTGAAATTTGTTCATTCGTACCTCTAGAAAATTTGGACAGAATCCGTAAAGTATGCCCTTCCACACAAGGAGCTTGACGTTTGTATAAGAAAACCGAGAAAAAAACATATGGAAATCAAACTTTTGATTATTGGAGGCGCTGTAGTCTTTCATTAGCAAGGCTGGTAGCAGGTCTCATTTTGAATACTTGGTCTCTATTTTCATACAAGGCTCTGAATAGTCTATATTTTTAATGGAAGGTCTCTCAAATTACTAATAAAACCAAAATGACCTCTAAAGTCTTGTTTTCCCTATTCTTATTACAGTGAATCATGTTGTAAAATTCTATAGACTCTAGAGAAAACTACAGAGACTACGAATATTTAGAAAATTGATATACTAAAATCTATACTAAATAATGCCAAAAAACATATTGGTGAAAGAATTTGTAATTTTTTCATCCTTTTGACCTGCTTTGGACCACTGTGCAGCTATGGTCGAAAATGTAATTTGAATAGTCTTTTGATCAATTTACTCCATAAAAACTTCAAGTTCATTCTGGTGGTCCAGTTGAACAAATTTAGGGAATGTAACTCAAGATTTTTGAATTTCAATTTTTTCATATAAAAATCGGCCACCTTGCTATGCAGTTTTCCAGTTGCAGCAGCGCGCACGTGGTAGCAACACAAGTTTCCTCAACTATCCAACATTACGCCCAAGCAAGCTCAAGTTCAAGCTCGATCAAAATGCATGCGAAGAGTTCGATGAGTTGCAAGATGGAGAAACTTTCCCCATTATAAGTATTGGAGGCGAGTGTCTTCCTCCCATATTGGCAATAATTTGTTTGACCACTTGCTCAGTTTTTCTAGCGCACCAAACAGAGCGCTTGGTTGGGAGGGAACTGTAAAGATTACCAACTTCGAACTTGCGACATTGTGGGTGGCATTATGTAATATCTTCAGTTAGAGACGAGAAAAAATGGATTATAAACGGGCGTTGAAATATTGACAAAGTTTACCGTTTCAAGCATATGCTTATGTATGCGACCATATGCTGCTTTCTTGTGAGACAAATGTGTGTTTTGTGCAGTTTGTATGGTTATGAATCGTATATTGAAACAAAAGTTTTTAATCATGAAAAATTGTAAGTAAGAAGCTTGTTCCTACAGCAATGCTGTATGTATGTTGAGGACGAATGATTACAAACTTCGAAATTGAGAGCGTTCAATTATATTCAAATACAAATTATAATTAAGTGACAACGTTTGTGAAACTCAAAATAGTATTGGTCATTTGCGGCATCGACCTCATCTTGTTGACTATTGTCAAGATATAAATGATATTACCTTTTCACAGTGATCCACTCATCAACTTTTACGAGTAACAAATTTGATTCATTCCAACAAATCTGAAGCTGCTTTTATAAACATAGAAAAAGCACGAATTGAGGCGTTTTTTTTAACTCGGATACCATCGCACGCTGTTGTTTCATAGGTGAGGCGAAGAGTATATGTCTTGCCGAAGTTTGAAATGTGTACCGTTTTGATTCACATTTCGGATACTTGAGGCCTCAGTGAAGTAAAGTTCACCGGGAGGCATTAAACATAAATCATTCTTCTTCGCGGTATTTAGCCTTCAAAACATTTAACTCTCGAATAGTGGATGAAGATTTTGAATCCGCAGCATGAATAATTTTAAATTTATAGAAATGTGTGGACCTTTTCATATTTCTCATTCCGGACGCTTCCTCACTTTTGCCTCATATTCCGGACATGTTGATTCGAATTCCGGACAGATCATAAAGAAAAATAAATTCATTAATTTAAATCTTAAATCCACTAAAGAGAAAAGCAGCTAAATATTAAACTTTTTAATGGATATCAGTGGAAAACGCTTATTGAATCGAGCCTCGAAAATGAGACCTTTGAACGGCAATTCGCGTATGTTTCCCATACAAAGTATAGTGTCCGGAATTTATAGCTGCGGCTAATATGAATCAGAACGGTATACTGTTTTTTTTCACTCCTTCGCATTGGCTTGAATTGGAATCTGAGATAGCTAATCGTAACGTAGATGAACGAATTCGAAATTTGCTGCTTTTGGCTTCGCTAGTGCTAATGTTTCTTCTCACATGAGAGCTGAAAAGTATATGTCCAGCCGAAGCAAACAATTCTGAATACTACATCTACATATTCTCTAGATCTTGAACTTGTACAAAACTGCGAGTGGAGCATCCTGCTTAACTGTCAACTTTAGTGCGAGTTCTATCGTGTGAGGCAAGCAACTATGTCAAATCCATCACAAGAAATGCCGATTCCCTGAAATAGTTGACTACAATACTGAAGGGTCTTAAATTATCTTTAATCAATATTTGCCAGTTTGTAAGGAAATTTAAGGATGGGGTTCGAGGAGCAAGAGTCTTCAGAAGGATCAATTGGGGATGGAAAATCGTTTCTAGCGGAGAAAGCTCAAGTGTTCCAGAGCAATTCCATCCAGAACCAATCAATTCGGCTCGAAGATTCCACTCTACATGGCGTGATGGACCACGTTCGATTGCCTCAAATCAAAATCCAATGTGTTGATGGTAATGTCGATGACTGGTTGAGTTTCAGGGATCTTTACATTTCCTTGATCCACGAGAAGCCAGATTTACCGGAAGTTGAGAAGTTCCACTATTTCAAGGGGTGCTTAGCAGACGAAGCGATGGCACTAATCGATCCGCTAAAGATCACCAGGAATAATTATCAAGTTGCTTGGAAGACGTTGCTGCACAATTTAGTTGATGGATTCGATCGTGTGGTTTGGACACTCGACCAGTTTATCCAGCCAGTTGAATACAATGGTTTGTTGCTGGTGGAACTCCTTCCCGTCTCGTTTCCACTACACGGCAAGGGTGGGAAGAACATTTCTACAGCGGAAAATCCAAATTCTCGAGGTTCTACCGGCGAAGGTAGAATCAAGGGTCGATCAAGTCCTGCAGCCGAAACGGAAATCATTTTCAGTGAAGGTCAGCAATAACGCTAAGTGAACCTCTTGTACTGCGATTCATGGACTTCACACGTGTTCAGACTTTCTGAAGATGTCGATTTCCAGCCGAGAGCCCTTTTTGCGAGCTCAATCACTTTGCCGTAATTGTCACCAGCGTAGTCATCTAGGCCGAGAATGTTCATGTTCATCAACACCACACGTTGCTGTGTTTCAAGACAGGAGAAATAAACGGAAGCGAAGAATCTTCAGAGAAGGCGAATCTGAGAGACAGAGCTCAGCAGAACCACACAAGTGCAATTTTGAAGGCAGCGAACGACTCAGCGGTCGAATCTACTTCTTTCAACCCTGCACAGTGTATTTTATTGCAGATTCTTCTGGCTACTGCATTTGTTGTGATCGAGGACGACCAGGGTTCTCGTTATCACGTGTACTACTGAATTCAGGGTCAGAGTGCCACTTTATTTCCTAAAATCTGTACCAGATGATAAAGGTTTTCGTTCAAAAGGCGAACATTTCAATTATGGGTGTTGGACAGTCTGGCACAAGAGCATTTCGTAAAATCAAGATGGCCATCAATTCTCGAAATTCATCATACTCTTGAACGATGGAATTTATGGTTTTACCGAAGGTTACAGCTTGCCTTCCAATCTCTACAGTTAAGGCAAATGGATGGGACATACCGGTGGACATCGAATCAGTAAATCCGGAGTTTTTTCGATCAAGAAAGGTGGACTTGGTGTTGAGAATTCAAGCTTCCTTCAGTTTCTGCCCATTTTGAAGGGAAATTCAGTTGGGCATGGGCCTGCCTGTACTCACCGAGTCCTTTTTTG